>NC_139922.1:7761975-8279475 GCF_963514095.1 Eutrigla gurnardus
AAAATCCTGACTGAGGTTATCATAATTAATGCATGAAAGGGTTCAAATTCTAAAAAAGTATAGAATTAAATTAGAATAACAACAGTAATACAGTTAAAGTGCAATTTAAAAACAATAAAACAAGCAGGACAAACAGATACATTTATGAGAAAGCTGCTGTAAACAATGTTTTCCATCCTGTTTTAAATGACCTGAGGTGTTAATAGCAAAACAGCTCTCACCTGTTTTCTCCCATCAATTTTGTTCACTGTTTTGTTGTTGAAGTCTTTTTTTCATCTTCTTCTTCCATGAAATGTGTTATATGGCCAGAAAAAAGACAGAATGAGATGTAAGGATAATAACATATCTTTCCAATATTTCTCCCCTTTTCTGTCAACACCCATCTAAAGAAGAGGTTTTCACTTCACAGACAAAATGGACCAAGGAACTGCAATGAGTTCCCACACAACAAGGCTCTCACTTTTTCTCTCTATTTACACTGAGTTTGGACAAGGTAGGAAGCATTTTCTGCCTCCAAAACAGCTTAAATGGTAAAGATTCACATGGAGATTCGATGAGCTGGTTCAGGGTCTGAATCCGTCAAACATTCCTGTCCTTGATGATGACTATGTTTGCTTAAACGAAGCTAGTCCTCCCAGCCATATTAATACTCATATCTCGAGGGAGCAGACGTGGAGGAGGAGTTGCAGCCATTTTTGATTCAAGCCTGTCAATCAATCCGAAACCAAAACTAAATTATAACTCATTCGAGAGCCTGATTCTCAGCCTTTCGCACCCAAATTGGAAAACAACGCAGCCAATTCTGTTTGTTATTGTGTATCGTGCTCCTGGTCCATACTCTGAATTCCTATCTGAATTCTTTGAGTTGCTATCAAGTTTAGTCCTCAAATCAGATAAAGTTATTATTTTGGGGGATTTTAATGTCCATGTGGACGTTGTAAATGACAGCCTCAGTGTAGCATTTACGTCATTAATAGATTCTATTGGCTTCAGTCAGAGTGTAAATAAACCTACTCACTGTCATAGCCACACTCTTGACCTCGTTTTATCTTATGGCGTGTAAATCGAAAACGTAATATTCTTTCCTCAAAATTCTTTGTCTGACCATAACTTAATAACCTTTGACTTATTGCTGCTGGACTTCGCTCCTCTAGGAAATAGCTACTACTCTCAGTGTCTATCGGATAGAGCAGTAGCTAAGTTTAAGGAAGTAATTCCGCCAGTCTTGAGTTCACTTCCATGTCTTAATGAAACAGAGGACTTCTATGTTAATCTAAGTCCCTCCCAGATCGATTCTCTTGTCTGTGATGAGTCTGGAAGCCTACTGCGAACGACCCTCGACTCTGTTGCTCCACTAAAACAGAAAACTATAAAGCATAGGATGTTAGCTCCCTGGTATAACTCCCAAACTCGTAAATTGAAACAAAAATTGCGTAAACTTGAAACCATCTGGCGCTCCACCAAAGTGGAAGAATCCCGCCTAGTCTGGCAAGACAGTCTTAAAACATACAAGAAGGCTCTCTGTAATACCAGAGCAGCCTACTACTCATCTCTCATAGAGGAAAATAAAAACAACCCTAGATTTCTTTTCAGTACTGTAGCCAGGCTGACAAAGAGTCACAGCTCTACTGAGCCATGCATTCCTAGAGATCTTAGTAGTAACGACTTTATGAACTTTTTTAACAATAAAATTCTAGCAATCCGGGACAAAATTACTTGCATCTTGCCTTCAATTGGAACCACGTTATCCTCAAACTCAGGAGTTTTAGAACTAGCAATAAGACCTGATATATATTTAGACTGCTTTTCTCCAATCAACCTTAACCAACTAACGTCTATGATCTCTTCTTCTAAACCTTCAACCTGTCTCCTAGACCTGATACCAACCAGGCTACTGAAAGAAGTCTTACCCTTAGTTAGCGCGTCGCTATTAGATATGATCAATGTGTCTTTATTAACAGGCTATGTGCCACAGTCTTTTAAAGTAGCTGTAATTAAACCTCTTCTTAAGAAGCCTACTCTAGATCCAGGGGTTTTAGCAAACTACAGACCAATATCAAATCTTCCTTTTCTCTCTAAGATCCTTGAGAAAGTAGTCGCCAATCAGCTGTGTGACTTTCTCAACAATAACAGTCTACTTGAGGACTTCCAGTCAGGATTTAGAGTACATCATAGTACAGAGAGAGCTCTGGGGCCTCATTTATAAAGCTTGCGTAAGACAAAACGGGGCTGGAAACGTGCGTACGCCACTTTCCACGCAAATGTTGTGATCTATAAAAACCAAACTTGACGGGAAAGTGTGCGTACCCGTAAGCAAACTCTGAGGCATGCGTACCGGTACGTACATTCTGGAGACTGGAAGGGAATCAGCAGTAAACTAAATATTTTTGATGACTCGCACACATTTAATTACACGCCATATCATACGTTAGATCTGCGTTATCATGATGAACTCCAGCAATGTTTTTGACGCTTTTAATGAGTGATAGTTTTTTTTTCATGTTAACACCTTCTTTTAAAATCTGACTTGTATCTTAAATCAAAATCATTTTGAAATGTTGAATCAGCGCTGTCACCGCAGGAGGAGGAGACGGCCCAAATGCATGTAATACAGTATACAATAAACACCTTCCATTAGATCACTGCAGAACACAGCGGGAATAACTAAATATTCTCCTTATTTATGTGCATATATCATCAACGCACATACATACAGCCATTAAGCCATCGTATAATTGTTACACTTATCCTTGTTTTTAAACCACCAGAGCGCAGAGGAAATGCGCTATAATGAGTACCACACTCGTGCGCGCTCAGTCGTGGAGCGTGGAGAGCGCAAATTTACCGAACTTCAGGAGGCAGACTCTACCACCCGGTAAAGGTGGTAGAGTCCCCAGCATGATGAGCCTCGGCCCCCTGCCCAACTGGAGGGGTATCAACAGGGCGCAAGAATCCGTGAGGAAGTCATGCTGCGTTTGTAATATAAGGAAGACAACTATCAATGTTCATTGTAAACGTATTATTTTAATAATCACAGTGCGCGTTTGTCGTAGCTCATCTGCAACGTTGTTGATGGCGGTGATTGTGTCTCGCTGAAGTTGCAGGATGGCATCAGTGAGCACCCGACCGCTTGATGTGCCATACGTCCGGGGTGTGCTGCTGCTTTGCGCAGGACCCGGACGCTGTGCCAAGGGCCCGTCACCCTCCTCACATCACCCTCCTCACATCACCCTCCTCACCGTCACCCTCCTCTACGCAACACGCTGCAGACTCTGGAAGGACAAAAACTATTTAACGTTTTGTTTTATATACAATAAAAGTTTAAAATCTGTTCACCCTTATCCCTCTGGTCTCAGTCGTGTCTGTATCAAACTTCCTCAAATACTCTAGCAATACATTAAATCCATGTTAGGAGTGGAAAGATGTCATTTACCTTCAGATCACCGTCCGCTCTGTCCCACTGATGCTGTTGACTGCAGCAGCAATGTGTTGCCACTCGCACTGCTTCTTTTTATTCGTGATCTTGCTGCTGTGACCACTAAATTAAATTATTTTCCGGGCCTCCACCTCCCAAACAAGTGTCTCTTTCTCCGTTTCTGAAAAGTTACATTTCTTTGCTTTTTTCTGACCTGTCGCCGTGATTCAACACACGGAAACGATTGCATGCCGGCTCATTAATATAGTAAAATGTGGGCGTGTACAGGGCGGGATTCAGGTACGCACACTTGTAGGTGATCCTGTGATTTATAAAGGGAACATTGGGAACATTGCGTGCAAACTTTGGCTTTTTGGCGTACGTACACTTTTAGTAAGGATCCTACGCACAGTTTTATAAATGAGGGCCCTGGTGAATTGCTTCTGACAAAGGACTGGTTTCTGTACTGCTAGATCTTAGTGCTGCTTTCGACACCATTAACCATGAGATTCTAATATGTAGACTGGAAAAATGAATTGGCATCAAAGGAACCGCTTTAAGCTGGTTTAAGTCCTACTTATCCAATCGATCTCAGTTTGTGCATGTCAATGAAAAATCCTCCAGGCACACTGAAGTTAAATACGGTGTTCCTCAAGGTTCTGTGCTCGGACCAATTCTTGTCAACTTATATATGCTTCCTTTAGGCAACATTATTAGAGGACACTCTATAAACTTCCATTGTTATGCTGATGATACACAATTATGTCTATCGATCAAGCCTGAAGAAACCAATCAGCTAGTTAAACTCCAGGCTTGTGTTGATGACATAAAATCCTGGATGACCTGCAATTTCCTGATGTTAAACGCCGATAAAACGGAAGTTATTCTACTTGGGCCTAAACTCCTCCAAAGCTCGCTGTCTAAAGATATAGCAACTATTGATGGGATTGCCATCACCTCAAATGCTACTGTAAGAAACCTTGGAGTTATCTTTGATCAGGACCTGTCCTTTGACTCGCATATTAAACAAACGACAAGGACAGCCTACTTTCACCTGCGTAACATTACTAAAATTAGGCCAATGCTGTCTCAAAAAGATGCAGAAAAACTCATCCATGCATTTGTTACCTCAAGGCTATTGACTATTGTAATTCCTTATTATCAGGCTGTTCTAATAAATCTCTTAAATCTCTCCAGCTGGTCCAGAATGCTGCAGCGCGTGTTCTGACTAAAACTAGAAGAAGGGATCACATTTCTCCTGTATTAGCTTCTCTGCACTGGCTCCCAGTAAAATCCAGAATATAATTTAAAATCCTTCTCCTCACTTACAAGGCTCTTAAAGGAGAAATCTGGTCATTTTTTACCCCATTTTCATTGTCCCCAGGGTCATCCCGACTTATTCGAAGCAAAAAATCCGACAAAAATTGATGTTGCCTAGCCCGAGATCTGTACCTGCCTGGCAGCCTTCCAGACTCGCTCCAATGGTAACCCATTGGGTCAACTTTTATCTGCTTTCCTGGGCCTCAGAAAACAATTCCAAGACCTATGCAACACAGGTTGCGTCCGTACGAGACACCACGGCGCTCGTTTAGCTCAAATAGTGTTGCAAAACGACATAAATGTGTGTTTTTGCATGGAGTTACTCACCTCAAATCACCCTGTAGACATTAGCAGTAGATAGCGGAGCGCCTGTCGTCCCTCCCAGTCACCGCAGAAATGAAAACGTTTTCCACGTAGTTTTGATTTTGTATCCATAAAGAAACGATCGAGCTGTGCAGTCGTCATGTCCGTAATAAATCCATGAAGCTGTTATGTCCATATGTATGACTATGTTACAACATAGCAACGATAGCTTCAGCTAGTAACGTGCCGGGCGCTCGTCCATCCCAGTCACTGCAGAAACGAAAACGTTTTCCTCGTAGTTTTGATTTTGTATCCATAAAGAAATGTTCGAGCAGTGCAGTCCTCATGTCTGTAATAAATCCATGAAGCCGTTATGTCCATATGTATGACTATGTTACAACATAGCAACGATAGCTTCAGCTAGTAACGTGCCGGGCGCTCGTCCATCCCAGTCTGCCGTCCATCTGCCGTCCATCCCAGTCTGCCGACGTCCTCACTCTGGAGCTGTTTTCAAGCCAATGCAGTGACAAACTTCTTTCCATCGAGCAGTGCCCTCATGTCCATATGACAGTGTAACTAGCGCTAGCCTACATAGTAAGATTGCTTAGCCTGTGTGACAGTTGAAGCTGCTACAGCCACAACAAATCTCGCCCAGTCTCAGTAGGCTAGTTGTGTTGACAGCACGAGTGGGTGTCGCGTGTCGCGTGTGCAGACTGCAGTCTCTCATCAACAGAGTGAGATCAAAGTGACCCTCGCGCGACTGTCCAAGATTTTTCACTGTACTGGCTTGAAAACAGCTCCAGAGTGAGGACGGCAGACGGGAACTTGCGCGAGACTTGCATTGTTTTGGCTCCCCGCTACTGTTTAGCTGTAAGCAGTCGTTGCTATGTTGTAACATAGTCATACATATGGACGTAACAGCTTCATGGATTTATTACGGACATGACGACTGCACTGCTCGATTGTTTCTTTATGGATACAAAATCTACGAGGAAAACGTTTTCGTTTCTGCGGTGAGTGGGACGGACGAGCGCCCGGAACGTTACTAGCTGTAAGCTATCGTTGCTATGAGTACGCATGCCTCAGAGTTTGCTTACGGGTACGCACACTTTCCCGTCAAGTTTGGTTTTTATAGATCACAACATTTGCGTGGTAAGTGGCGTACGCACGTTTCCAGCCCCGTTTTCTGCGTACGCAAGCTTTATAAATGAGGGCCCTGGGCTGCACGAGATTTCTGCCTAAAAGCCTTAAGGCAGTTTTTTCTCGCCACTGTCGCTTTGAAATTGTGTTGACTCTAGAAATGTTGAGCGTATTCTAGTCCTGCTCAATGTGTTAAGTGTCCTGAGATGACTTCTGTTGTGATTTGACACTATAAATAAAATTGAATTGAATTAAATTGAAGTAAAATAAGTATCTTTATTGCATAACTGGGCCCTAAGTACAAAAAAAAATCTGTCTTTATCAAACATGCACACCCCGATCATATGCACACTGGTATTTTTTCAGGGTTGATATATCCCACATGTTCTAAGCCACCATGCTCGTGCACATTTGGGGTCATTTGCATCCGGGAACGCCACCAATTAACCATATGGTAACAAAACATCCCTTTAAGAACCATGTGAAAATTGGTCCAAAGAGAGCAAAGAAAAGAATGCTGCATGGGACATGGTAACGAGTGCAGTTCATTCTGTAGGATATGAGGAGAGATTTTCATCAGAAAAAAAAGGCTTGATATTAAATGCAAAAAAAAACATATCACTGCACATAAGCGAGACATTTGTGCAACTGGAGGAGGACAAAGCTCAGCTGAAAATCTCCTTTGGACACGCATTGCCAACATCATTGCCGATCCAGTTCTGGCATCATGGAACATGGAGACAGTGACACTGTTCCCACAGAACAAACTGGACCATTGAACATTGATATTGACGGTAAAAGAAACAAACCACCGTGTTTGCAATCATTTATTTGGATATGAAAGAGAAAATAATTTTAAATGACAGATTAAAGGTGCTATTGACAACATTGATAACATCCAGCCACTAGATGTCGCACTCGCACTCCCCCTTCCATTGCATTCATGTCACAACACAGCTGTGCGAAGCGCATGCGCCCTCAATTGGTTGACAGTTCGTTGCACAACCTGTGTTTTCATGGTCGAGTGGAGTGAAACTCACAGACAGACTCACTCATGTCAAATGATGAATCTTTCGTGGTATGAATTCATTTTGCAACATGTAGCTATACATTTGGGTTACTTTGTGCGGACTTGCCGACTGGGACTTAAAATAACTCAGAAACATTGCCCAGTCCCGTGGTCATTCCGGAGGAGCAGAGGCCGCCCCCAGACCCTCTTCTGTGAGTCGGGAGACAAGCGTGTTGACTGACATGGTTCCACAAGATAGATACAACTGAAGCAATCACTGAAATAAAGGACCAACTGACAAACATTTCCATGTATTAATGGAAATAAATGAATCACTAAAACAAATTACTTTCTGTGCAACCCACATTTTTATTAAAGCATATACTGTTAACTAATACTGTGATTTCTGTCATTTTGTCAACATGCTGCAAAATTAATGCTTCACTTATTTCTGGAAGAAATCTGAATGACGAATGACAATCCTCCGTCTGTCTCACGCGCTCTGGTGCGTCTTCACTGCTGCCTCCGGTGGACGGAACCCGGGGGCGTGTCCAACAGAGCCGTGCACGACGGTCCGGGTCTGGTCTCTTGCGTTTCATTTTTAATGACAATGTGCTGGCTACGGTTCGTGTTAGCTTGCATGTGTGTGCTAACCACTTCACATCGAACTGCTGCAGTAACGAGGGTCAGTACAAAGCTGGCTTTGCCTCGACACTGACCCTCATAAAAGGATCTGTCCCAACCATACGAGACCCAGCAACTTCACCTGAGCCACAGGTTGGCCTTGTTGTGACATTAGGACATAGTCGGTCCAAAAATGTGGCTTTATGGTAAATTAATTCTACTCTTCTGACCACTCAAAGGGCCCTAGTTTCGTAGACCAGGCGCAGTCAGCTTTCAGCGCACCTGCGCCGCGCCGACGGGGTGTGTCCGCCTGGACTTTGCAAGTGTCGTGCACCGCGCATGCTCGCGCAGGCACACCTCCCGTCTCGCCCACCGGCGCAAGTGGGAAAGAGGGAGGAGAAGAAGGCGTGAGTGGGAGACGAGGAGGAGACGAGGCGTGGACTGGGATTAACACAGCCGATTCAGATCTTCACCAATCAAATGAGCTCCTCTCCTCTCCTTTAATGCGTTAGGGGAGGTTCAGTGCAAGTTCCGTCACTTGACAACCCGATGACAGAAGCAGCGCCGCCGCTCCCACCACGCTCATCACGCGCTGTGCACGCGTATCATAATAATAACAATGCCCATATTATAAAAAACAGGAGAGAGAGAGGGAGATGTTTTGGTCCGAGAGGCTGAGTTTCCGTTTCGCGTGCCATCCGCCTTTGATCTGACGTCAGATGTGACGGGACAATCTATATAGATATAAATTCACGTGTTGATTCAATTAGTTGCATTAAATAGTGTTTGTTGAGATTATTTATTGCATTTAAATGTGCCTGGAACTGTGGAAACCTGCCTGTGAGGTCTCGGTGACGTGTGCGCACTGCGCGCCGTCAGCCAAACTTCCACTCCGCCAGCTGTGATTCGCATTGAATGAATGGACTTTATTTACGCCTTGCACCTTGCGCCGAAAGTAGACCAGGTAGGAGCTGGCGAGCTTTCAGCGCAGTCTCGGCGAGGCTTTTTGCCACGAAACTTCCGCTGCGCCAAGCTGAATCTGTGACGCCTCCCCCTGCTGCGCCGCCACACCCATCTTGGCGCAGGCGATCCACCAAACTGCCAAACTGACTGTGCGCAAGGCTGCGCGGGTCGAAACTTGCATTGCGCCAGCTCCGCCACCCTGCGCCGCCCTGCGCTGCGCCACGAAACTAGGGCCCACAGTCTCTACACCACATGCCAACATTGGCCCATTCACACACACATACACTGATGGCAGAGGCTGCCATTCAAGATGCCAACTACAAATGGGATCTAAACTAACACATTCACACACAAATGGCACAAACTTCAAGAGCAATTTGGGGTTCAGTATCTTGCCCATTGACACTTGCAGACTGGAGGAGCCAGGTCTCAAACTGCAGATATGGAAATTAAACAGCCGCCCTAAATGTGGGGACCAGCCCCTAAATGTGGACACTGCTACAATCTGGTTGTTTTTGCAATCACATCATCTTCTCATTACAAAAAAAGCCTAAAACGTAGCAAATCTTAAATGTTTAATCACTTAACCGATGTACCCACACAGCCAGGTGATGCCATTCTGCCACGTGTATGTGTGCTCTAATATGGTAATCATTTTGAATGTTGAAATATCCCAGACCAATTTAGGACAGACACATAAGAAACAAGCCGTATCTGTAGGCTGCAGGCCTCCTGAAATCACTCCACTCATCTCTCCCTTCATTCTCTCTGATCCTGTCTACACCTCCCTCATATTTTGCTGCCATTTTCATGACTTTTCCTGGGGGGTGTATAACCCATAGACATGACAATATTTAGTGTCTCTTTATTCAGCTTATTCACCATAAGCAAACAAGATCATTGTTCAAAAAGAGCAGAGGACTGTTTATCAGGCTATGTGCATTTCACACTATGAGCCACTGAGTAGTAAAGATGCTGCACTGCTTCATGGTATATATGTGGAAATGGAACAATCAAGAGTTTCTTGCTGTGACAAATGATGGGAGGAGTACAACACTGAGGGTGAAAAATCCACCCCAAGATGTTTAAGCTCTTCAGAAAAACAAAGAGAAAACTAAGTGGTGACAGACATGAGATAGTGAATGTAATGTGCATTTGAATGTCAGTGTAATTAAACGAAATACATATATTTATGTGATGCGACAATCTTCACATATACGTCAACGGCATTCAAGTGTAATCCTCTGGATACATAGGCTACTTGCCTCTGATCCAATATTGTATCGTTACATATCGTGACTCCAGTTTCTATAAGCATAGGTGTAAATCTGTCGCTATTAAGGGTCAAGAGGGAAGCTGGTAAAGTCTATGACCCGCTGTGATACCAAAGTCCACTGGCAGACAACATACATCAGTTCAGAAACCTTAAATGGCACACGTCAATAAACAGGAAGACACTTACTGTGCCCCGGTCAACACCGGGTCAGCCCTGTGTTGAGAAAATTGGGAAAGGTTTTCCATAACGGTTCCCATGATAGCGCCATTGCTGGCCACTAACCCTGCTGGGTGAGAGGTTAGTTAGTTATTCTAGTAGGTTAAAGCACATCTTAAAAGATGATTTGTGAAAATGGAAGAAAGTGACTAGGCTGTGCCTGCTGCATTGTGAGTTGTGTGTGCAGCGACAAGCCTCTGGATTATGTGGAGAGCATGTTTCTCTGAGGTAAAAGCTAAAGAATGCTCAATGGGAGGTTAAGCAGACTTCACTGTGAGGAAACTGCTCTTTAAAGGAAAGTCGGTGGCCATGAAAAGGGCCGTTGTGTTTCTGTTGCTCAGTTGTCATGTGACACGCGTTTCCCATATCCTGTCAATGAAGCTTTTGTTGCTGGGGTGGATTGCCTGCCAGGTTGGACCAGGTGGGTGCCGGCTGCTGGCTCTTACCGTGATGGCATGGAGCTGGTTGGGTTGCAGCTGTAGGAGGACGATCTATTGTTGGAGGATGTAGAAGGCACAACAGCAGCAGCTGGAAGGCACATCTTGTTGAATTTAGCATCTTGGCTGTCTATGAAGCTGGGGCTGAGATGCATGTTTTCTCTCTGCTTCTTTAGCTGCTTTGTGCAGATGAGCTACGGTGCTCTGGAGGAGTAATCCATACAGTCCATCAGGGGATATGGGAACATCCAGCAGTTCCCATCTGATCTGGAGGAGAAGCTGTGACATGTGGAGCCAGATGTTATGCTGCATCATCACTTGCTTTGCCATAATTCTGGACACCACGACCCTAGAAGCCAAGGTAAGAGTAAGGACAGCTGTCATTGACAAGGTTGGGTGTTGGACCCAAAAGCAACTTAGCCAAACTGAAAAATGACTGCTATCTCCGATGCGGAAGTCAGCAAGTGCAGGGACAGACTTACAGGGCCAAGACAGATCAGGAGTCCGTGGGACAAACAGAATAATGGCAATGTTGACTGAAGAGTCATTGGTTGGTTGAGCCACTGGACGGGTGACACAGAATTACGCCAGTCAGCCGTGTGGACTGGCAGAAAAAAATGGAACCACATTGGCAGGAATCTTGGTCAAGGACAGAAGGCATTTACCAGGGCAGGGACAAGGAAGGATTGTCAGTACGAAGCAGGGTCAAAACCGGGAGATCAATCTGAAGGTAATCGCTGGAAAGTCTGGCATGGATGCGATGACATGGCAATGAGTGAGTGAGTGCAACTAAAATGCAGAGCTGATTGATGAGCTGCAGCTGTGAGAGCAGGTGGAGTGATTTGGGATGATGAGAAGGCATGGCTGGTTGAGCAGGTGAGGTTATGGAAAACCACTAGGCAGCAGGTGGGAAAGATCAGAGTATGTGTCATAGCTTTAGTGATGTACGTTGCTAGCCAGGGATGGGATTTCGTCATTTTAGGGGCGAGGCCATTTGGCCTTCACTTTCATTATTTTTTTCAGGGCACCAAGGCCACAACCGGACCGGTACTTTTATAATAACAATGGACACCACGACCCTAGAAGCTGCAAAATCCGCTGCCCACTCATGGCCACTTGCTCGCTCAGCTCCGCTCGTGTTGACTAGAAATATGTGCGCACGCCAGAGCGGAACCGGACAGGAATGGACCGGTACTTTTAAAATAAAATTCGCTGTGTGATGTCACTGACCGCTCGCTCAACTCCACTCGGGTGGCTTTAATTAAGCCCACTACGCCGCAGGGCGCTTTTTACATGGAACATGGACAGGGGTACAAAGGCCACCTTGGCCGTAAATTGAAAATTTTTTCACAGGGCATCAAGGCCAAAGTGCAGAGCCATGGCCGTCGTGGCCTTTGTGAAATTCCCACCCTGTTGCTAGCCCTGGAGGGAGAGCCCTGGGCCAACAGAAGGGTAACCTGATGGACTGCTGTTCCCACCTCCTTCAACACTAAGCATCATGAAGGCCTCCACTTGACAGCTCCTCTGTAGGCAAGCAAGCACAGACCTGGGGCCTCATTTATAAAGCTTGCGTACGCACAAAACGGGGCTGGAAACGTGCGTACGCCACTTTCCACGCAAAGGTTGTGATCTATAAAAACCAAACTTGACGGGAAAGTGTGCGTACCCGTAAGCAAACTCTGAGGCATGCGTACCGGTACGCACATTCTGGAGACTGGAGCAATACAGATGTCAGATTGTAGGAAGTAAACGTGAGAAGAACTATTATAGTTTTGATGACTCGCACACATTTAATTTCACTCCATATCATACGTTAGATCCGCGTTATCATGAGGAACTCAACTTCATAAACACCTTCTTTTAAAATCCAACCCGTATCTTAAATCAAAATAATTTCGAAATATTGAATCAGCGCTGTACGATGGCGTATCAGGGCCACTGTCGGAAAAAAAAACAAAAAAAAAAACGGAGCCGAGAGAGGTGGGCAATATTCTGAGATTAAAAGTCACACATTTTCTAGTTTTAAAGTGGCAAATTTCGACTTTAAAACTAGCAAATTTGCGAGTTTTAAAGTGGCAAATTTGCTAGTTTATTACGATGCTAACAACCGGCATTTATGCTAGCTAACTTCCCATGAATGTAGCTTTTATCTTTCTAATTAATCCATCCCATGTGTCAATGCTTTGCTAAGGTCCTTAGGGTGATGGCTCTTGATGGTTAGTGTTGGTTAATTTTATATGGGCCAAATTGTCATTTTACGGTATGTGTGTTTGTTGATCGGGTGGTTTGGCTAAGCTAGCGGTCAGAGAGGAAGTAATCACATAGCTTGACCGTTTGTTTGCCGTTGCTATGACAACAAGTGAAAGCTACCGCTAGCTTAGGCAAACTACCTGCTCAATAAACACAAATAAGATGACAATTTGGCCCATAAAATTAACAAACAATAACCATCAACAGCCATTACCTTAAGGGCCTTAGCAAAGCGTCACACGTTGGGATGAATTAATTAGAAAGATAAAAGCGACATTCGGAAGCGAAGTTAGCTAGCATAAATGCAGGTTGTTAGCATCGTAATAAACTAGCAAATTTGCCACTTTAAAACTAGCAAATTTGTGACTTTTAATCTCAGAATATTGCCCACCTCTCTCGGCTCCGTTTTTTTTTTTTTTTCTCAACAGTGGCCCTAATACGCCGTCGTACAGCGCTGATTCAATGAGTGCCACGCTCATGCGTGCTCAGTCGTGGAGCATGGAGAGCGCAACTTTACCGAACTTCAGGAGGCAGACTCCACCACCCGGCAAAGGTGGTAGAGTCCCCAGCATGATGAGCCACGGCCCCCTGCCCGACTGGAGGTGTATCAACTAGGGGTGGGACGATACGGGTAACTCACGATTCGATACTGTGACGATATTTGGCCCACGATAACGATAATATCACGATACACGATATCTGCGATATTCGATATATTGCAAGAAATTTCATCAACAATATATCACGATATGTGACTGAAAAAGAAAAAATATGCATAAAAAATAAATTCCAAAACTTCGTACAATGTACAAATGAATAAACACTGTCCAGCTGGACACATTAAAGTGCATGAACATTAATAACATGTCTTATGTAAACCAGGACAGTGCTTTCTGATACTGAAAAGTCAGTAGCAACTTGTTTTATGTAAATGTGGCATGAGGGTGGTATGTGCAAAATTAACAATTTAAATTGCAGATAAAGTGCTGCTCGACAACGCCACCTGGGGGAATTTCGCCCCCAGGAAATTAGTTTTAAAGGACACAAGTCCGAATGCACCCAGACAAGACGTGAGTTATGAAAATAATTAATTTTATTAATTCTCAATATAAAAATACAAGTTAAATAGTTTAGTCAGTGACATCCTACTCTTTTAAATGCTGCAATATTTCAACCACCTTCTCTTCACTCAGGTAGCAGTGGCTCAAAAACAAAACAACGACACAATCAATTATACAACAAATAAACCTTGGAATAAAGAAAACAAACATAACCATTAAACAAAAACAAAGAAAAGCAAACAGTTAATAGCACACAAAAGCAAAGCAATTAGTCATAATAAACTAAAAAGGAAACAATATTCATGCAAAACAATCAATAAACATACTAAGGATAATAAATCAGAGCTCACTGGTTGGCTACACAACGGTGGAGCACTTAAGGTCCGATAGGACCAATAGTAAGTGGGAAAGAGAGCAAGTAAACGGTGATCGTGAGACTGGACATTAAAACACTACAAGACAGCAGTAGAGTCCCGGTGCACCGAAGCGTCAGACGCCGGTAAGTGGAGCACCGCAGCGCACAGCCAGGCCGAGAGCGTACCTGGAAAGCATGCACAAAAGATTTCAATTTTAATACTTATCACTATCTGACCGAAAGGAGTAACCGGTACAGATCACATACCCCGAAGCACAGGTGCGGCTCTGCTAACACAGAGGAGAGGGAGAGCGACAAGCCACAGGTAAATCCTGGAGAGAGTGAATCCGCAGCACGGACAACTCCAATCCCACACAGCAGTAGCCAGCTGACCGCCACGCTGCAAGGCACAAGGATAAAGCAGGTGTAATGCCCAGAGATCGCAGAAATACCCCAATAGCGCAACGCAAAGGACTTACAATTTCAAGGTGGAGAGGGTCCAGCAAAATCGAGGGTCCGGCAAAATCGGCGACGCCAACCGCCACACAGCTCAGACCACACACAGCGCCATGCCACGCCAAGATACCAGCCATGAGGAAGGTGAAGGACAGACTGGATTAAATAGACACCTGCGCCAGGAGCACTGGCGGCTCCGCCCTACAATCAGTGCAGCGCACTGACACACACCTGGTGTGGATCAAGCAAGGAGGAGGGGGAACGGTGGAAACTACCCGACCATCCTGTCACATAAACTTGGGCCCGTTTGAGTTTAACAACAGCTAAACAAGATAAGAATAACATCAGAATTAAATGAAATATTGGGCACATTTCAGTATGCAACCAATTATGTGCAGAGTTATGTTCACCCATCCAGTACCTGGGAAGTTGGGCCTCATGCCCTCAGAGCTGGGTGAAAACCGCTTGGAGCTCACAGCAACACTGGGCAGCACACGGCTCCGCGGATCCACACATGCGGACCCTCCGGCAGACGGTAAACACGCGCCGCCCGGAATCCTGCCCGTAAATAGGCAATCGAGCCCGGCTGAAAAGTGGGTCCTCATGCCCTCAATGCTGTGTGAAAAGCGCTTGAAGCTCACAACAGCACCGGCCAGCACACGGCCATGCTTATGCGGCGTTCACACCGGACGCGATAGACGCGAATACAATCGCGTGAGACGCGTGTATCGCGCCGCTTGATCATTTTGGACTATTCGCTTCATTCGCGTCAGACGCGCCATTCGCGCCGCGTCTCATCGCGCCAAACGCTCCATTCGCGCCGCCTCCGCCTGAATCGCGTGTCATCGCGCCATTTACATTGATTTTCAATGTAAAGTCGCCGCTCAATTCGCGTCTATCGCGTCCGGTGTGAACGCCCCTTTAGAAGCACCAACGGGAGTCTAAAAAAAACGTAGACCCAAAATATCGATATTTGCCGTCAGTGTATCGATTTATTTATTGCGATAGAGAGCACAACAATATATTGCAATATCGATTTTTTTTTCCCACCCCTAGTATCAACAGGGCGCAAGAATCCGTGAGGATGTCATGCTGCGTTTGTAAGATAAGGAAGACAACAATGTTCATTTTTAACGTATTGTTTTATCAATATGGCCATTTCTTGCAGCACAGTGCGCGTTTGCTGTAGCTCATCTGCAACATTGTTGATGGCGGTGATTGTGTCTCGCTGAAGTTGCAGGACGGCATCAGTGTGCACCCGACCGCTTGATGTGCCATGCGCCCGGGGTGCACTGCTGCTTTGTGCCGGACCCGGACGCTGTGCCGAGGGCCCGTCACCGTCACCCTCCTCACCGTCATCCTCCTCACGTCACCCTCCTCACATCACCCTCCTCACGTCACCCTCCTCTACGCCCAACACTGCAGACTCTGGAAGGACAGAAACGATTTAACGTTTTGTTTTATATACAATAATAATAATAATAATAATAATACATTTATTTTGTATAGCGCTTTTCAAAGGATCTCAAAGACACTTTACATATACGGTTAAAAATCAATACATTTAAAACAAGTACTATTAAATACAGGGAGGCTACAAGTGAGTGCATTAAAACAAGCAGGCTATTCTTAAGAGATAAGTTAAAAAGATGTACTGTGAAGTTATAAAACGGTTTAAAAGCAGGCACATTTAAAAACAAGTTTGTGATGCAATACAGATGAAGTAGTGGATTAAGGGGGGTTGAAGGCAATTCTGAAGAGGTGGGTTTTGATGAGTGATTTGAAGGTGGTCTGGTCGGTGCAGGCTCGGATGTGTGGGGGTAGTGAGTTCCAGAGGGAGGGGGCAGCAATTGAGAAGGCTCTGTCGCCCCAGGTACGGTGCTTGGTCCTCACAGGTGGGGAGAGGAGGTTTGTGTCGGAGGAGCGAAGGTTACGGGGGGGAGAGTGGTGGTGGAGCAGGTCGGTGAGGTAGGAAGGGGCCTGGTTGTGGAGGGCTTTGTGGGTGAGGAGGAGTACTTTGTATTCAATGCGTTGGGGAACAGGGAGCCAGTGGAGATTTTGCAGAACAGGGGTGATGTGGTCCCGGGAGCGTGTGGGTGAGGAGGCGGGCAGCAGAGTTTTGTATGTATTGCAGTTTGTCGAGGATTTTGGCAGGTGAACCGTAGAGGATGCTATTGCAGTAGTCTATTCTGGATGTGATGAATGCATGAATCAAAGTTTCGGCAGCAGAGAAGGTGAGTGATGGGCGGAGACGGGCAATGTTCTTGAGGTGAAAAAAAAAAATAAAAGTTTAAAATCTGTTTACCCTTATCCCTCTGGTCTCAGTCGCGTCTGATCTCCCTCCTTTTCGGACACAATCCCCGTCAAAGTCACATCAAAATCAAACTTCCTCAAATACTCAAGCAATACATTGAATACATGTTGGTAAAAGAGCGGAAAGATGTAATTTACCTTCAGATCGGAAGACTTTTTCGTAAGTTTCGCCACCGTCTGCTCTGTCCCACTGACGCCGTTGACAGCAGCAGTAATGTGTTGCCACTCGCACTGCGTCTTTTTATTTGTGATCCCGCTGCTGTGGCCACTAAATTAAATTATTTTCCGGGCCTCCACCTCCCCAACATGTGTCTCTTCTCCTTTTCTGAAAAGTTACGTTTCTTCTGTTTTTTCTGGCCTGTCGCCGTGATTCACCACACGGAAACGATTGCATGCCGGCTCATTAATATAGTAAAATGAGGGCGTGTACAGGGCGGGATTCAGGTACGCACACTTGTAGGTGATCCTGTGATTTATAAAGTAAACATTGCGTACAGCTTGCGTGCGCACAGTTTTATAAATCAGATTTTTTTTTGGCGCACGTAAACGTTTGGCTTTTTGGCGTACGTACACTTTTAGTAGGGATCCTACGCACAGTTTTATAAATGAGGCCCCTTTTAATGAGTAAGTAAGCCCAGTATTGACAGCGCAGACCTCACTTTCACATGTAGGGTAAGGTAAGATTCAATTGGGGGATGTAGCCGATCCAGACATCTTTATCTTCTTTATTCCTTCACTTTGTGGCTGCTTTACACTGAAAAAAAAATGGCAGCAGCACTATAATTGCACGGCTGTTATCTGTCCCATGCATGGATGTTAAGGAGGCAAGTGTAGGGCACAAGGGCGCAAATAAATCATGTGCACAGGGATGAACCTAATAGTAACAGATCTTAGAGAGCAAAGCCTAAAGGATATGGAAATGCTGAATACATCTGTGCTCACCAGATTAATGCTTTTAAGAATTTACATTTTACCTTGCCTCTATCTGTCGTCTAATCTGCTTTCTTAGATCAGTTTCAGATTCTTGGCCATATTCTGATTAATTGTTTTTCCCAACTGTGCTTTTCGGTGCATTTAAATTCATCTTATGCTAAATAGTCTTTAAATCCACTGCATTTATTCTTGTTTGTATCTTTGTCAAGCAGCAGAATGCCTTTGCTTGTAAAATGCATTCCCGCAGCACTAATTGAGAATGTTAAATGATCTATAACCAGAAATATAATATAATATTCATGTTTTTATTATGTAAAATGTGTATAATCACTTGAAACTAAGAAACATTGTGTGTGCATAAGGCTAGAATGAGTACTTAATTTCTACATATGTAGCATATCCTCTTCACGGAGTCCACCGCGTTGCACCGCCATGATCCAGAATGGACAAACCAAACAATGGTTCTAGCAAGAGACTTTCGCATGTTTAAATTACCTGAAGGTCACCATAGCTCTGTGACAGGATAGTGCAGCTGCACCACTGGATGCCAATGAATCCTACACACTGTTCCTTTATACTTAAAACAAAGTAGACTGCTTATGTTAGAGATGCCAGTGGTCATCAGACAGATATTAATAACGTGAATGCAATTCACTTTATTTTGTTTACCTAGGTTGAGCCTGTTTCATGAAACCCACTTTATTAACGTTCTGGCTTTCCTGTCTAAATCTTGACCGGAAATTGAAAATAGACATTTCAGCTTCTTCTCTTCCTCTAACTACCATGCATTTCTACCACATTGACTGCACTACCAAAAAGAGCAGATTTAAAACTCTCGCGATATCAACCACTGATCAGACCATTCACCTCAGTATCTCTCCAACTCGCTCTCCTTGGTTAATGTCTGTCTCTCTCTCTCAATGTCATTAATACTTTACACAATATTCTAACATACATCACCACAGGACAATATGTTAAAATGGAGTCCAGTGGGTTCTTAGCAGCAGTGTAGTGGCAGCTGATGGTGCTAATAAATTATTACCCTGCTATCGACTGTCAATAAGCTGATCGGTGGATAGCAGTGAGATGAATACACTCTATCATGCTGCCTGCATTTCTTTTTTTTAAATGAGTTGCATAAATTACACCTTCAGTTTCAATATTTTCACCCTGTAAATTGGCATGTAAAAACTACAAACACACTTATGGTGAAACACTTTGACATTTGTGAAGTAAATCCTCTTGACATTTTTGCATCTTGTCAGCCCGCGGCAGAAAATGAATTCTCTCCTGCCTTCGTCCCCTCGGTCCGGTTCCCGTCCCAACACTTGTCAGTCATATTGATGAGCTGACAGCCACCCTCAGACTGAGGTAAACGGCATCTGGAAAGCCTCCACGGATGTTCAGTGAGCAGCCATTCTGCAACAACTAAAGATTCTCTCTTTTGTGACATCTGTTCTTATCAACTTGATAGCCTCAACATTTATATAAAAAAAAGCCCATACATTATTTAAACATGCATTTTTGATTGTTACAATTTTATTATGATAATATTTCATTTTAATTAGTCAATGTTTTACTGTAAAATCTTTAATTCAAACCCATAGAAAAAAAACTCCTCTTGAATATACTGCATCTCTGGCTGCAATTCAACACACCGCAAATACATTAACCACTGAAGTGACAACCTGTCCTAAAACATGCTTATGGCCTTAAGGGGTTACAGTATCCATTACACATCACAGTGTGTTTGACAGAATAAACAACATACTAATTATTTGAGTGAAATGTAATATTTATCCTCCAAAGGGCTAGGGCTCATTCACAGTGTTGTTACGTAGGAGTGGAAATGAGCTCCATCTGAGGTATATCTGTTGTAGCAAATTATAATTTTTTAATGGGGCAATGGAAGTGATATCTTTGGATTCAGACCAAAAAACAGCCCTACATGACAGCAAAAACAACTTGAGAAGTTGCATTGATAGGAGCAAGTTATGTAATACACCCAATCCAGACAAACACTTAGCAGTACCAAAAATGGCCCGGTTTGCTCCGGCAGGTTCCTGGATCTGCCTAAATGTTTTCAACATTGTGGCTAGGTCATAACTTTCTCACTCTACAGCTAAACAGTACAGTAAAATATATTTCTGAAAAATTTGCAGTGAGAAATAGGCAATAGAGTAACAAAATTTCAATTCATGGTTGATCAGCACTGCCTAGTTTGACTGTTTGATTGGAGATTAATGAGCCTGGTGTGTGTGATCTATGGACCTCATTTGCATAGCGTTGAGGTTGAGTAATAAATATGCAAATATATGTATACATATATAAGATATGGTGAATGGTCAGTGAATATGCTGAACCGCAGCCATCATGCAGAGCACTGCTGGATCTCCTGCTCTCTTTAAGAAATTGGAATAGGATCCGTCGACTTCACATACGTCAACAGATCCATTGCATCTCCACTTTTAAGGAACCAGCAAAAGATCCAGTTAGAGTAACAGTCATATATCTTTAGGGGCAGCAGTTTGTAATACTCATGAACAGGGTTACTACGGATGGCACATATGGCACTTAAGTGGGCTGCATGCGGCCTTGGGCTATCCAGAATAAAAACGTCATCCTCTGGGAAGAATGAATGTGCTCATTAAATGTAATAGCAATCTGCCCAGTAGATATTTATTGTGCATAAGTGGACATTTTTGCCTGATCATGGAACCAAAATAACTGACCACTACTACTACCACTAATACTACAACTCCTACTGCTACTACTACTAAAAAATGCAAAAATCAATGTAAGGGTTTCACCATATCCACCATATCAAGAGGCATCCTCTGCAGAACATAAAGGTCCAAAAGTAAATCTAAAGTTCAGTCAGCTTTGAGCTCCGTTGTCCTGAACCAAAGTGTTGGATAATCTTTATCTAACGGTGACCTTACAGGCAAGGTCAGCTTAAAAGCTAATTAATCCTCTTGGCACCATGAATTTCAGCACATTTCATTTCACTCTGGATGGTAGTTGTGCTCAACTAACACCTGCAATCTAGGTCGCCGCAGCCAGAAAGTAAAATCATATTCTAACATTTTGCAGTGTGTTCCAAAATATAAATGGTGAAATAAGTGATATCATGTCTTAAATCCAATTTCCAAGACATTTTGTTGCAGTAGCGCTCAGCAGTGAGGATCCGTGATGTCTATCAGTGACCAGAAGGAGTCTGAAAGGCCTTTCCTTGGTCTTGTTGCCTGTTGAGTCCAGTGACTGACAGACTGACTAATGAGGTCTCCCTCCTCTGAGTGGCCCTGTGGCTGATGCTGCCTCACACTTCCTCAGACTGAGTAATGGAGTGGAAACAGATCAGACAGGCTGTGGTGTTCTCCCAATGATCCATTTAACACACAACATTCAGCCTCAAGATGATTCTTTCTTGAAATGTCCTCTAAGTGGATGTAAGGGATCTTGTTTCTAGTATCTTATACTTCATACATTCTCATCATATGTAGTGAGTAGGGAAATGTCCCTCCTGGGGCCTGTACTACGAAGCAGGATTTGTGCTTAGCGAGGTAACTTAAGCGTTAACCCTGGGTTTTCCGTCATACGACGCTGGTTCACTTCTTACCGGGGTAGATCGCCATGGTAACTTACGCTGTGGAGCTAACCTGCTCCGGAGCAGGTTATGTTCCTGATAAGAGATCAACGTGGAGAAACACACCGCCTACTGACCAATCAGCTGTCTTGGTGCGCGGATAAGAAAAAAAAAGAAGCTCGGTGGATCGTGAGAGGGTCTCGTAGGAGAACTATAGAGTATACAGAGACCGGCAAAACCCTTTTTCTGTCCCTGACGATGTTTTTTATGAGAGATACAGATTCTCATCGGAGGGAAAGATTTTTCTTTGTCAGCGTACAGCCTACTTACCACTTTGAATTATGTTTTTATATTTATTTGATTTGCTCCCAAGTCCGTTTTACACCGCCGGGATTGCAGCTGAAAGAATGAGGCTGATATTGTCGTAAACCACGTTATAAGAATACATCCAAGCAACAAATTCATTATTTTAAAGTTATGTGTTCGGCCTTTTATTGCTGAAGGACATCATAAGAGTTAAAGGGACTAAAGAAAGAGTGACGACATGATTTAAAAGACGGCCGCAGGGCGGATTCGAACCGGGGCTGCTGCAAGGAGCATCGTAACATGGGGAGGTAACTCCACCACTGAGCTATCAGCGAAGTTACTGTTGTGCTCAAATCAGTCACATCTACTAGTGCCCTTATGATGGGGCAGTCATATTATAGTACTACTAATACTATTAATACGACTTCCGCATTCACACAGTCGGTAAGTTTTTGCCAGCTGTCCTTCCTGCATTTGGCAGATGAAACTGTTGCCTTTTGCCTGCATTATATGTTTAATTTCTTCGTATTTCTGTAAGATTATGGTTCGCTCCTCGTACGTGAAATACGCCGCTCCGCTGCCGTAGACTGATCCATGTATGTGATTGGTCAAATGCTGCAAACGCCGCCTCTTTCATGTGCACGCGCTCATAGCTGGACAGGTAAACCCTGGGTTGAGTTAACGAGTTGATAACCAGCTTCGTGTGACCGCGTATCTCCGATTGCCTTTGTTAGGGTTACTTAAGCTGGATCTCTGAAAGATAACCTGGTTATGTTGAACTCGCTTCGTAGTACAGGCCCCTGGTTTGCCGTAGGGCTAGACTTGGCCCAGCATACTTCCGCGGTGCTAATTTGTTTGGGGAAATATTTATACCAGGGGCCCGTTCCAGGAAGCAGGCTCAACCAACTCTGAACCTAACCCTGAACTCTGAGTCAACCAACTCTGAACCTAACCCTGAACTCTGAGTCAACCAACTCTGAGATGGGCAACTCTGAGTTTTCGGTTCCAGAACAGCAGTTCTGAATTAGTTAAATCAACTCTGAGTATGTAAACTCAGAGTTACGTGCATGCCTGCTGACTCTACAAAGCCATCATCAATGGAGCTCCGATACTACGATTATTAGATATTACTGAGTATTTATGTAGAAAACGGACTCATCCTTAGAAAGCGTAGCAACGTAACAGCATCAAAGTAAAGATAGTTGGCGTGGCAGACATTTACTGCCGACTTAATGCGTATAACTGAAAGAAACAGTCGATTGGTCTAAAGGTGATAACGCTTTCTTTTCTACAGAGTGACACTGTGGTGTAATGGTTAGCAACGCTGCCTATGGTCCAGGCGACACAGGTTCAACTCCTGTCGTTCACAATGTAGCGCAGGAACAAATTTTCATATAGGTGTAATCCCACAGGCAAAAAAATAAATTGGCTTCTCTGAAAGTGAAGCATAAGAATATTGCACAAATACGTAGACCAAGGCATATGATTTTAATAATTTCACATATATTAAACAGTAAATGTAAGCTGCAACAAAGAAATTCCTTTTTCAGAAAAACTCC
Source organism: Eutrigla gurnardus (assembly GCF_963514095.1). Classification (NCBI taxonomy): domain Eukaryota; kingdom Metazoa; phylum Chordata; class Actinopteri; order Perciformes; family Triglidae; genus Eutrigla; species Eutrigla gurnardus. Next base: position 7,785,498 of record NC_139922.1, read on the forward strand.
TGTTCGCAGAGCTCAGCTTATTTCTCGCATAAAATGTTTTCAGAAACACATTATGGTGAACTATTTTCATAAAATAAGAGAACGTTTCCAAACGAGCCACCATGTTGGTCGGTTTGAAATCCGGGAGCAGACAGGCCACCAGTGAAAGCGTTCGTCCAATCAGGTGCAGCCATGAAGTGTGCGCGTGATTGTATGAAGAAGAGTGCCTGTCAACCATCCTCCGAGTGGCAGCCCGCCAAGCGTGCAATACTGGCTAGCGGTAAATGTTGTTTACCGTAATATGGCAGCTGTGGAGCCAAAGAGGAGACTTTTTCAATAAATGAACCTAGTATTTTATAGGTTCAAATAGACACAAAATCTCGTTTTTATTCATTCTACTGGTAGTCTGTTTTGCTCAAATAGAAATAGAGGCCTGTCTCTAATTCTGGCCTCCTTCCAATAAAGGCCTGGGCCGCGATGCGCTTGAGTAAAATAAAGGGCCCGGCCCTATATTAGAGGATTTACGGTATGTTAATTTGTTTAATCTGTCTTTCTTGTAGACTGCCACTGCTGTTTTGTTTTACTTTGTTTGATTCATGTTGTTTGTTCGGTTCATTTACATTCTTTGTTTATATGTTATTTATTTTTCGCCCAAGAGTTGTATTGCTTAAAGTTTTGGTTGTGATTTTTTCTCTCTCTGTCTTATGAGATCACGGGAGCTAGTGGCACAGCGGCCGTTCTAGGAGTGGGAGATTCAGCGGTGGTTAGGCCCTCACCTGCACTTCACTGTCCCATTATTGTGTGTGTGTGTGTGTGCGGTTATTTTTGCAGTTTGTATTATAATTTGATACCCCTTTTTCTAGTTAAAGTTGCAGGTGCAGTGTATGAGTGCAAGGCACGGGCACGTGTGTGTGTGTGGTGAGTAGCCCCTCTTTCTACCTTTCTCTCCACCAACAGCCAGCGCTCAGCTATCAACTGATACATACCATGTAGTATTTTATTAATTGATGTGTAAATAAAGTGTATTTTATTATATTTTAAAATATATATATATATATTATATGTGGCCTGATCCTGTCGACAACGCCAAGAATGTGGCCCGTCGCCGCTGCGGCGTGCACTTGGCCCCGTCTAACTGTGAGCAGCAGATCTAGAGAATCTATATAACACCGACAACGCCACCTTAGGACTTTCACCTAAAGAATATACTCCTTTAACTTTAATATCTCAGAGGGGGTTTCCCAAAAACATCCCATACACAGGTCCGCACACAAATGAATACAGGCACGTATGATGTATAAGTTAACAATCTTTATTTCTTGCAGTAAACAATTTTTATTAAGTTAGCTCTAAAACATTTATATAGTTCTCTTCTTTAATGTCAGACAAAATATGGTGTTCCACTTACACCCATCCGTAGCGGTCCAGCTAAGAGGAAGGGGGCCGATAAACAGCTAGCTCCAGCAGCGGTTACTGCTCTTAAATAAACTCAAAAAAACAAAGAAACAAATCAACTGGAAACTCAAACGAGAAAACCAAGATAAACCATGCAACCTATATATATTTAGCAGGTCCTTCACTGTCACTGCTGCAATATTTTCCCTCTACCCCCCACTGACAACTCACGGTCTGATCTGAGCGGACAAGATTGAACTCCAGTAGCTTCAAAGCTTGTCTATGCGACAAGAGCAGCGTGACTGGTTACGCTAAGTATGCAGCGCAACGCCACTGGTTACAACTAAACAGAGCAACGCTAATTAAACAAAGCGAGGCTAATAAAACAGAGGCTAACTACCCAGAGCAAGGCTAATAAAACAGAGGCTAAATACACAGAGCAAGGCTAGTAAAAGGAGAGGCTAGGCATTAAAGGCAAGAGTTTGGAGGCAAGACAGGGCACACAGCAGCCCAACGCCAGACAAGCTTCAAAAACAAAAGCAATCGTTAGTGACAACACCTAAACACACTTAGCAGACAAAAATAGCACTTAGCTCATAGCACGGGTTACCTGCGTCGAGCCCGCATCAGCGCTAATAGCTGTTAGCAGCTACGGCGGCAGCAGCGGCAGCTACCCGGACAGGGGGAGACACACACGCACCCACACCATCCCGGCCCACCGCGCCAACCTACAACAAAGGACCGTCAGCGCAGCATCTTATTACCTCGTCACGTCATGAGACTGCGCTACATACCTGTGGAACACTGCACAGACGCCGGGATACGATGGCTCGGCGGAGCTGCCAACACGCAGCACCCGCTTCGGCAGAAGAGAGAGAGAGAGACTAAATAACCGGGGGGGTATATAAACCACCCCGCATTAGCGGCCGAGGCCACGGCGGCACTACAGGTGCCGGAAAGGGGCGTGTCACACCTGCCGCGATCGCCATACCTGTCGCAAAACAGACTAACGAGGACACCAAAGAACCGAAATGAATAGATACCATATATCATCCGGTTACATATATATATATATATATATATATAGAGAGAGAGAGAGAGAGAGAGAGATCTTTTGATGAGTTCTTTATGTACTGTGAGGCTGCAGCGCGGCTCTCTGCTAGAAGTTTGCTACAAATATTTACATTTACATTTAGGGCATTTAGCAGATGCTTTTGTCCAAAGCCACTTACAATAAGTACATTTGTCAAAAGAAAGAAACCACAACATATCATTGCCGATAAAGTAAGAGCTAAAAATAGACACAAGTGTTAGTAGTAAAGTAGTAGCTGTTTAGCAAACATACCTTAAGAACAACAGTGCTATGATCAAAAGTCTGCAGTCCAGCATCAAGAGGTTGATGGCTGAGATGATGAGGTTTTAAAGATTACTAATTCATCCCTATATTTTAATTATTTTCCCTTGGTGTGAAGTCTGAAATTCTTCACACACTCACAAAAACACATTCAAATTCTAATTTGTTTAACCTCTACGAAATACGTCTAATTCTTAAATAAAATACTTAACAGTTGCAGAAAATGCAATGGATCAGATGCCTTGAACTTTCAAACTTTCTCAAACACTGAACTAGTTCTTGCTGTTAGAAGTTCTCGGTTCTGGCTGCTGCTCAGGTTTTCTTGTATGAAGTTTGTTCCCTGGTGGACTAATAAAATTTAAAGTGGTTGCATCATTTAGAAGTGCGTGAACACTTTTGTGATTGCAAATAGCCACTTGAAGTGGAGTCTGGAGAATCTGGGGGTGTCGAACTCTGAATAGGCTGCATGGAAAAGTTCATGGGAGAGGTAAACAATATAAAAAAGGTCCAAAACAATAGTTCAGCAATAGTCCACAGCAACAAATGAAATCAGAGTAAACAATCATATTCAAATGCAGACCATCAGCCACACTGCTCATACTAATTGTTTTCATTATATGACACTTGTTTGACACATCTACTGCTCTCCCACTCAATATACATTCATTCATACTCAACAATTGAGGGCAGTCCTCTTTTTCAATGTAGCCGAGAAATATAATAAACAAGACAAAAGGCCAGTGTAGGCCACTATAACAAAATCATTATAGGTGAATTCATAAAATGTCAATAATAAAACATACAGTAAAATAATTTGTAAATACATAATAAAAATATAACAATTTGTTCAATAAATATGGCAGAGGTAAAAGCGTAAATTAAGACAGTCAAGTAAAACAATTGCAGACTGGGCTGGGGAGATTTGAAATTAAAGCTTTAAACTGGCTATAAGAAATGAGTAAACTTAGTTCAAGGGCCTGTTGGGCTGAGTTCCAGGTTGTAGGTGCATCAAAACTAAAGGCTGACTTACCAGAGCGAAAATTGGGAACTCTGAGCCAGAGATAGTAAGAGGAGCGGGTATGGTGGACATGTGATTGCCAGAGTAGAAGTGACGAGATATAGGGTGGGAGTTTGCCCATTTTGGCTTTGTATATGTACAGTAGCCAGTGTCTGGAACATCTTTCTGATAAAGATGGCCAACCATTTGTATTATACAGGGTACAGTGATGAGTGTTATAGCTAGAGCCAGTTACAAATTTGATAGACAAATGATAGACTGTGTTGTAGAAGAAAATGCCTTTGTTTTCAGGAAGTCTCTTCCTCTTGGAAGCAGATGTGTATTGAATCAATGCAAATCCACTCATCACACCTTCCTCCTTGTTCTGTATAAAACTCTCTGTTTTGCCTCACTCTTGTCAGAATGGATTTTATAGCAACGCTGTGACTTCCTTTTTCCACCGTCAGTGATTAAACTGCAGCTGAACTAGCCACAGAATCGGACCTGAAGAGTTTTCTTCCACAGTGTGCTTTAAGAGAAGTAAGGGTAGCATTCCTATAGATAACATCTCCATAATCTAGCAATGGCAATGGCATTGGCGTCGTCCACATTACTCTTGAGTCATGTCTTAGAGAGGACCACAATATCTGGGTTAGCTTGATTAATTAGGAGTTTTATATGATCTAGTTTCTGGACCAGACTTCTAATGTTCCAGTAAATAAGACCTAGGCTTTTTCTGGACTTAAATTCTGAGGGGTTATTCAAAGAAAAGTATTTATTATACCCAGCAGCTAAACAAAAAATGTCTTAACCACGAATGAAGACTGAGAAGACGGCTAAAGCGTTCAGAGCCTTTAGAAGGGAAGGGAATGGGCCCAGAGATAACACATCGTTTGGCCAAATTCTCAATCACATTACATAAATCCTCAAAGTCAGATTGCCTAGCCATAACATCATTCGTCACAGCATGGACAATTATTATCTTGATTGAGAGGTGAAGATCAATAAGCTGGGGAATAACTTAAGTAAGTTACATATGCAGGGACTTTGACTTTGCTTATAGTGGAGTCACCTAGAACCAGAATCTCTGGAGCCAGGAGATTCTTGCCCGCAGATAATATCAGGTTGAATGGTGTGGCAGCAAGGGCCGTCTTAGATGGAGCAGAGTCCAGCGGCGTCCAAAGCAATCAGTCTCTGTGGGTGTAATGTCATGGGTCTGTGGGTGTGACGATTCTGGTCCACTTCCGTCTCACCAGTGTGAAGGGGAGAAGTAGATCCAATATGCAAGACGTCATCAGGTGATTCCGAGAGGCCAGCTGCGCTTTCAGGCGAATCACACTCTACACTGGGCTGGCAGAGAATACCAGGAGGAGAGGCACACTGCATGAAAAGTGGGATTTTCGTCAGTTAGCGGCCCTGTAAATTGCCGTGGAAGTTCAGGTTTACGACTGCAAACGGCAATTTGCAGGAAACACCGAAAACTGACGTAAATTGCCGGGAATTGACGTGGGCCTTGCTTGGCAGTTGTCCCCCCATGACCCCCCTCCCCGTAATCCTAGGGGAGGCTTTAACATGTAAATGAAAATGCTGTGAGCTATACAAATGCAAATCAGGGTAGCAGGGGGAGTTTTCCCCCAGGTGACATTTTTCTGAAAGGTGTTAACTTAATTTCATCTTCATTCAAAGATATAACTTAATTTCATCTTCATTCAAAGATACACAAAACAATTTGCTTCAACAATTACTTTTAATCAGGCTTTGCCACAAAGGTAAAATGTACATTCATGCAAACAACATCACAGTCTCCTAGAGCTCAACCACTGTGCATAGTGGCATGACTACAGTGACCCTTTCTTTGGTCTTGCTTAAATGCACAGTGGATGTGTTAACCACACATCTCCCAGCAATGCGCTCAACAGGCAGAAATGATGCTGGGTATGACGTGTCTGTTCCCTGCAAGCTCCAAACTTCTATTGGCTTTCCATAAAAATGTCTGTCCGGATGGGGATGAAGCCAGGAAACTTGCGCAATAACATGTTTAAATTTAGTACCTTTTGACACAACATTAACAACTATAAACTGCTTTATAATGGCTGGTCGTAGTTCTGCTAGAGGGTCAAGGATGGGTTCATAGATCATAGATGTGTTCGAAATGCCATACTTACGTCCTACTCATACTTAATTGTGACGTAAATTTGAGTACGTAGTGCGTTCACATACAATAGTATGTGAATTTGTGTACGCGAGAAATGCCCGGATGTATACTGCATTGGCAAGACTTTCTGAGTATACAGCGGACCTTGCTAAATCTACTCAACTTCCCAAAATGCATTGCGGCTCGTCTGACTTCACAAGTTTTGGATAATGGTGGACGACTGCGGTGATTCTGGCGAGGAGCCCGACACAAACCGCGTACACATGTAAGTATACTTTAACATGACTTTTATGTTTCCAGCTGACTTTTAAATCGTATTGATAATGAACGTTACTTTATTGTTGTTGGCATTGTACGTTAACGTTACGAATCGAAGGTCCTGCCAGCCGGCTAGCCTACTGACGGTAATTTACCATAGAGGTTAGCGAGCGTAACCGAAGCGGCAAATGTGCCGTTTTTACCGACGTTAACTAATAATATAGTGCTTATGTTAAACCGTGGTTATATATTTACTAACGGTGATTAATAACGCCATGCACCGTTGTCCGTTAAAGGGACGGATGCAGACACCGGGCGCCTCATTCAGTGGAGGGAACGATGAGGAGACGTTCACGTTCACCGGCAGGAGGGATGCTGCTCTGAGAGGCTTCACTTAAGAAAATGTGGTTTAAATGTTATAATTCTTATATCCAGGACTGCTGGAGACTCTCAGGATGATTGCGGTAAGAATATGTTTGGTGACTGCTGGCTAAGCTAAAATTAGCAAAGCAAGCCCAAGCTAAAAGTAGCTTAAAAGCTAATAGTCCAAGCTAAAAGTAGCATAGTAGCCTTGTAAAAGAACAAGAGAGAGGAACCAGTGTAACGCTAAGTTGCTTTGTTAAGTGTATGTTGTTGGTCTTTTACAGGAAGCAGTACCCCGTCTTCACAACTCGGAGACGAATTGTAGGCGCTACGAACCGGAGCAAGGGATTTAAAAAATATGCTTTCATTCTGCTGTATAAGGAAATAGATGCGTTAACAGTAGATACCGATCTTAACTGTTCATTTTGTTTTCACAGACGAACCTCGCCTCATAACGAAGCTGTGACCTCTTACTTGCTCGGAGCTTTGTCCGCAAGTCCGGATTTCTATGACGCTGATAGTGACGCCATTGTGTGTAAGTAACTTTTACTGTTTTCTTCTTCCTTGTTTTAATTTTACTGTGACTTAAGTTTTCTTATTCATACCACTCATTTAATTGTTTTCCAGCTGCCTGTAAGACATACTATGAAACGGTACGCAGGAGCTTCAGACACACACAGCCTGATCTCGCATCGCAGGCGGAAGCTGTGAAGAGGTCAGCTCGGAGTCGTTCCAGGAGAAAGAGGGTTAGACTTATTAGATTTATTAGATCCGTTTTTGGTCAATGTGACCAAACCTACCTAAACCTAGGTGCATTAATAGATGTGTTGTGTCCATGCGCAGTGCATCGCGCAGTACTGATTGTCTTTATTGATTGTTTTACAGCTGCTGGAAGCGAGACGGAGTGTGCTTGCTGGCGATGAGGTGGACCGTTGGAAGTGCGCCACCACAGACATGATGTCTGATGAGGATGACGGCGTCGTTAGCGGGGTGTCTGGATGGATTGTGCGACCTCCATCCTCTCGTAGCCAGGAGCTCACCGAGCTCTTTGCGACTCTACAGTCGCGATTAGAGAAGACTCCCAAGTACAGGGCCACGCACCTCAGGCGGCTGTAAAATTGACCAAATTCGGACAGAATGTCGCCAGTTCATTTGTTTGTTGTGTGGGCAAATGTGTACAGTTGTGTGTTGTGTTGTCAATAAAGCTCTTTCTTTGAATACTTCCTCCTGGCAATTTTTCCTTTCCTCAATAAATTCATTCATATTTATATTTATAAATATATAAATAAATAAAAATAAATATATGTGTATATATATGTATAAATATACATATATGTGTATATATATATATATATATATATATATATATATATATATATATATATATATATATATATATATATAGTGTTAGATCTGCTAACCAATCACTAGTGATTATTCTTGTTTAAAAGACCCAGTGTGACCAATAGTAACACATCTGCCAACGGGGGTGGGGTTTACATTTATAATGACTCATCAGGTTGACCAATAGTGACAGATCTGCCAACGTGGGTTGGCTTTACATTTATAATGACCAGATCTGCCAACCAATCACGAGCGATTATACTTGTTTAAAACTAGTGGTTTCATCCAATCCTGAGTGAGGATATTCAAGCCATCTCTGGCCAGGCGCGGTTTCGCTGCTATTCATATGCTAAATAGAGCCTTCGCTGTGGTTCGTTTTCGACAATTTTCGGCACAGACGAACGCGGCGTTCGCAGCCTGTAAATTGTCGTTAACTCCCGAAAATTAGGGAGATTTCCGGGCGTTTACAGGGACGAAAATCCGACTTTTCATGCAGTGGCAGCGCCGGCATTTCCCACCGAAGCCAGGAGTTGTTGGGGAGGTTCCAGGTTTTTTCGCCTTATTGAGGGATGCCGAAGGTAACCGCACCTCCGAGCAGGGAGAGGGAGAGACACCCTTCTGGCCTTCTTCTCTGGGATGGAGATCCAGGGGATGTAGCTCTGAGGATGGCTCTAGTCCTACGGGATCCACAAGGCTAAGTGGAAAAGTCAGCTTATCCATTAGTGTGAGTAGTAGAGAACGCCAGCAGAGCGCATCAATCAGGAGATTCTCTATGGATCGGAGTTCAAGTCTCAAACCGGACACATCGAAGTCCCGGGAGGGAGAAGGAAAATACTCTCTCACTCTTGATACATCACCTGCTCTGACTGTTGCACATTCACATGGATGTGTTTAATTCATGTGTCCATCATGAAAAAACAATCCTACTTGACTTTCCAAATGCATTGTTTCCATGGTGACGACTTGCCACCTCCACGCAATGTGCTGTTATCAAGGGTTACTCATTTCACCTATTTTTGTGAGAGCAGGTTTTTTGTGACAAATGTGGCCTTTCTCATTTCCCAATTTCTACATCCTGTATTCCCTTCCTTGCCTCCTCTACACTTATCGTAATCCCACCTACAGAAGATGTGAGTTAAGGAGGTGAGGACAGAATATTCAAGGGAAACCAGAAGTTAAAGTTTAAGTTAAAGGATTTGCAAGACTTACGATATAGAGAACATTAGATTTACACTCACATGTGTCATGTAACTTACACATTTAAGTAATGCCACTTTTGTAGTTATTTCAGATAGTTAGGCAGATTTTTTTAATATATAATAAATAATAAGAACAATCAAAAATGTTAAATCTGCACTTGCCGTCCGACCTCTGCAGCTCGTCCAGAATGCAGCAGCTTCTCTGACACTCCTCTAATCCCTTCACGGGTATCAGTAGCCGCCTTCACCCGCTTCAAAACACTACTACTTACTTCCAGAACATCAACTTGTTGTGATGGAACACCAAGTCACTTGACAAAATCCCGACTGTTTGCTGTCCTGGCACACAAACGGTGGAAGGAGTTCCCCATTGAGATCCGGGCAGCAACATGTATACACATCTTTCACCGTAAATTATCGTCTTTAAAATGATTGGAATATGTTAGCACTTTGTAAACACGGTTGATAAAGAGCTCAGAAGGTGAGAGATCTGGTAGTCAGTTGTTGAAAACTGTAGAAGTTATGAACAAAAAACTAGGGATCATCGAAATACAATATATCTCCCGGTGGTGTACCACCTTTAGACCTAGCTTGTTAATTTAGCTCTTAAAGTGCATCAGATGTTTCATTTAACTTTAAATATAGGCTACAATAAAGTCGTTCTAACGGCATGATGTTTCCAAAATAAGTGAGTAATCTGTTGGATAATTGTTATCTCACTATTGACCAAGATAATCATCATTAGGATTTTTGCCATAATGGCACAGCCCTACACTACTAGGGCACGCCCATTTATTATTGTCCACATTTTACAGACTGAGAAGCTTGAGAAAAGAGAGTCAGAGCATCCTCTAATATCAAGCATGCAGAACACTCAAAGCAGAGTTCTTAAAAGACGCCGTCTCCCACTTTGTTATTCACCTTAATTTTAATTGCTATAAATTCTCCAGTCCATCCCTGCAGGCATCACTTCATGCTGCCTAAACTCAATAGTATTAAGAAGACGCAATTCATTCATCGCTGTTGCAATTAGTTTACCTAATTTGCCTGTGATGTAGCGGCCTACAGTAGCACTTTGCTTTTGGCACTGAAGAGTGACCTATAATTGCAACTGGAATGTAATTCAGAGCCTAATTGTAATTGTGGATATATTTTTCACAGTGGATATACATGGTTTGATACATACATGTATAATGTATCATAGCAATGCTGCTGGGAAGCTGGACAGGGCTATGATGAGATGTCATCATCTTGAGGCAACAAGTGGTGCTCTTGTGGTCAGGAACTAACAAACTGAAAATCACACCAGTTTGCAGATGTTTCTGCTGTTCAATGTCAAGAAGACGGGTTGCTCAGATTTTATTAGCCAGGACTTTCTGAGATGCTTATTTGTCATAGAACAATGGTTCCTAACCCACTGTGGCTATTTTGGCTCAGACACGCCCCTTACATTTTTTTTTGGAGCAAAACATCACATTAAAAGTCTGATGATAAGTCTATGACCAATGAAATTTGAGGTGGGTGTGGGTTTGACCTTTCGTCTGGGGGTGGAGCAGTCCTTTTTGGGACCATTGCCGGTTTTGACACACTGCTAGCAGAAGGTAAGATAAATTTCACTTTTTAACATGTTTAAATTTAAATAATATCTGTGATGTGCATGAATATGTGAAGATGCATATTTGATTGAGTAAAGAAACTTTTTGTCTTTATTTATATACTAAAATGGTAGTTTTTCATTTTGTTGCCTCAGGGCAACATTGTGCAGTTAGACTACATTTGAACAAAAATGTGCTCATGGATGTGCAGGGATGTATAGTTATCACCATAATAATTTTTTTTTTTTTTTGCTGTACTATCTACTATTATTCACAGGAAATTAATGCACAAACATGTTATGGGTGTCAGGAACAAGATTGAGCAGTTAGGGTCATTCCTTCTGACAGTGAGGACAGTGGGCTTGAGGAGAATGATAGTGAGGAAGAGTGGACCCCGGAATCAGGTTTGAGAGATCAGTTAGGAGAGAGTTAGTAGATCATGGTCCAGTCAGTAGAGTAACATACTGTATATAATGAACATGTGTGTGCATGGGCGTGTATGTGTGTGTGTGTGTGTGTGTGTGTGTGTGTGTGTGCACGCGTGCATTAGTGGGTGAAGGTAAATTACCTATTCTAATTTTATGCTTCTGTTAAGGGTTGGCACAAAAATCAGCAGTGAGGCAAAAGTTACGTTTATGCTGCAATTTATTTTTCACCACCAGGTGTATTAGTACATCCATACAAAAAATGATGCAAAAATGGGTGAAAAAAAGAAAAAAGAAAATACTTTTTATGCAAAGACTAGAACTATGATAAGCCAAACAAAAGCACTTCTATCACTTCAGCTTTAAGTGACAAAATACCTCACTTATCTGAGGGTACAGGAAAGCACAGCTTTGCTTCCTCCATCAAGAGAGCCACCTTCACCACTAAAACACATCCCTTTTATAAGGTAGACAGAACATTTCCAATTGGTTCATACCATTATACTCATTTCAGACAGGGGTGTTTACGTTTTATCAAACCAATATGCATTAAACAAAGTTAAAAAGGTACCTACAATAAATATAATTTTCTTACACCCCATTATGTACAAACCTTAAACTTCCGGGTGTGATCAATATTTTATGGTAACAAAACGGAATTATATCGCGATTCACTGATTGAAAGAATGAATGAAATGCGAGTGAAAAGTTTGGCGTGGTTTCACAAAATGTGTGCACCCATCTGTTTAAACACACACAAACTACACACTTTAACACTGTCCATGGGAATGTCTATTGACGGGGGGGAAACATGCAAATGATGAACACACGTCCATTAATTATTAAACCTGCATATAAAAGGTTTGATGCGGCCAAATAAGCACGTTTGCCGATGCGGACGTGAGCCGCGGCATCACAGCTTCCTGGTTTCTCTTAAAAATAGATGGCCTGTCTGATGACAATGAGTCTGTGGATGAAGAGGAAAATGAAGATGATGATGTATCAGAGGAAGATGTTCCACGCTTACCCTGGTGGAGAACACCCCACAGTGCCAACTTCCCTGATTACCTAGAATGGCAGGCCAGCCTTCCAAAATCAGCAGTGTACATGTCATTGTTTGGATTACCAGGCACCCGTCCCGCATGTTGAGGAACAAAGCTACCCGAGTGTCACAGGTAGCTGACACCATGGCACTAAACAGATGGGAGTTCATCAAAAAATCCCTGCACTTCAACAACAATGAAGAGAGACGAGGAGAAAATGTTGATCCACTCCACAAAATCCGACCACTGGTAACTCATCTTACCTCGAAGCTGCAGATGATCCCAATGGGTGAGAAGCTAGCTGTAGACGAGCAGATGGTCCCTTTCAAGGGAAGAATAGACAAAAGCAATACCTACCAGCAAAACCAAAGAAATGGGGCTACAAGACACTCGTCTTGGATGGCGCGGATGGTGTCCTGCACAATTTTTAGATCTACACAGGGAGAGTTGTGCAACCCCCTGAGCTGCCAGATGTAGGAGCAAGTGGCAACGTTGTCCTCCGCCTGGCGCAGCCAATACCCACGCAGCAGAACTACAAGGTGTTCTTTGACAACTGGTTCATGAGTGTCCCTCTCATACTCGCACTTGCTCACTTGGTAATTCACTGTACTGGTACTGTTCATAGCAACAGACTACCAGGTGTCAACTTGATGTGTGATGCTGAGTTGAAGAGAGCTGGACGTGGATCTTTTGAACAGAAGACGGCCATGGTTGGAGAAACCACCTTGCATGCTGTGAAGTGGTATGATAACCGTTCAGTCAGTCTTCTAAGTATTTGAGCACACTCAGTCATTGAGGTTGACAGGTGGGATCGCAAGCAAAAGAAAATCATCAATGTCCCCTGTCCTGCTGTGGTGAGAGTACAATAAGAATATGGGTGGGGTGGATCTGCTGGACTCTCTCATTGCACTGTACTGCAACAAAATCAGGTCGAAGAAGTGGTACCACAGGCTGATGTTCCACTTTATCGACATGACCATCGTGTCTGCCTCGCTGCTCTACGAGAGACTGCAGAAGCAATGAGATGAAAAAGAGGAACAGATGAAGCTGTATACGTTCAAGTCGTATATCGCAGAAAGCTTGTGCAAAAGTGGCAAAAATCTGGAGCATAAGAGAGGTCGTCCCAGTTCCACAATTGCTAACAGGGCTAACTGTATGGTTACAGTGTGGGTGAATCTGCACTCTGTACTGTGAGCTGTACTGTAAGACAATACTAACAAAACTTCTTAGACTTAAACTTGACTACTTGTATTAATTAGAATATAATACAATGATCGGGTTGGTAATGTTGTTGGCCATTGCAGGGATCAGCAGCAAGGCTGACTTTCCTCATCATATCTTACTGTATATCCGTTAAAGAGACCCTCCTTGAGAACATGCATTGCCCCAGGTGATGCTGGTGGAAGAGAAGCTAGCTTAAAAAGAGAATGGGACTGCTCTTGAAGTCGTCATTAATTAGATGTTATGCATCTGCCCTGGTGAGAAGCACTGTATACAAAGCCCATGCTGTGTTTTGAAATGCTTTTATGTTTTCAGTACCATTTGACATTTGGGCATAACAGAAGTAATTGATATAAATTGCACACAGTCCAACTGACTCTTGCATCATCTTATGGACTGGAATACTCTGTCCTTACAGTGTGTATATTAATCTTGAGAGAGATTCTGTAATTATCCCACAACACTGACAGACGATGGAAACAAAACCAGCTGGTTCCAGTTCTTTCTCACGGCATCCATGGCTTTGCATTGTGATTTTCCTCTCTTGCTGCTAAACCATCTGTCTGCATCCTGTGACAGTCGACTCAGGTTAGTTAAGTGCTAATTAACTACTTCATCCTTCTCTTTATAATAATCTATCCGGTTCTGCCCTGTCTCTGTGCTCCAGGTTACACTAAATAATCCATCAAAGACACTAACAACACATAAACAACCCTACCTGCCAGACTCTTTCTCTTAAGTCACAGTAAGGCTAATCGTAGGCTAATTGCCGCCTATGACTGGTCCAAGAAAAAGCCAGCAGGTTCTACCTCCTCTTCCTCCCTGCTACCGATACTCACAAACGTAGCTCACGTTTTTTTTTTATTTTATTTTTTTTTCCTTTCTTTTTCAGATGAGAGAATGTCGTTGCATGAATCCCACATAAACCTGTACAGGGGAAAGTTCCTTTTAAAGCATGCACTGAACCCTTCCCTTGCATTTCAGATCACAGCCTGGTTACTGATATTACTTTAGTGGTGTCAAGCACTTGATATGCTCCACAAATAAAGATCACATTCTTGGTTGAATAATATTAGAGATTTTAAAGCTATGGTCTACCATTTGAAAGGTTTGAAAAAAGCATCCCCCCACACACACACCCCTCCCCTCTGTGCTCCTTAATCCACCCCCTCTGAGCTCGTATCGTTCTCCCCTTGCAGCCTCCCACCTCCCTCTTATTTTACGAAAATAGTTCACCGAAATGTGTTTCTGAAAACATTTTATGTGAGAAAAAAGCTATGCAGTTGCTGAATCTATCTTTATTTTAGATCGTCAACGGTCAGTTTAAAAGATTTTTGAGTTTGCGGGCGGCAGCGCCCCGTCTCGAAACTCGCCGCGATGCGACGGCATTGCACGGCTTCTTACATAGACAATGAATGGGAACATTCCCTCCGCTTGTGAACTCAGGCAGGACGCCGTTTAGTTTCCCGGTGTGTCCGGGACTTCCACAGTTTTTTATGGCCACGAATGATGAATCATTATCGGTGTAAATGCAGCGGGTGCCGGTCGGATTTCTCTCTCACCCCTACTGCAGAACGTCCCCGATCCCAAACTGCTTGGCGTTCGCTCGCCACAATCCCCCCCCTCCCCGCTGACGCCGCAGCCTCAGCCAAAATCTCACTCAGTTAAATACTTGAGAGCCCTGCTCCATACCTGAACTGCTCAGGGCATCAAGCGTCTTGTCCGCTTGTAGTTTCAAATGCGGAAGTGAGTCGGGACGAGACGTGAGCAGGAGCAGGAGAGTGAGCGAGGACTGGATTGGAAAATTTAGCCAATAGTAGCCATGCGGACCGGATGGCTACTATTGGATCAATTTTGGCTCAATTGACAAATCTTTCAAATCGTAGACCAGGTATGTGAACACATAAAACAACTGGCAAAAATATACACCCCTGAATCACCCATTTTGAATGTTATGAGCCCCACTAACCACAGATATGTTGAACATAGATGTTTTTGCATTCACTCAGTGCAAGTGCTGTAGTACAATAAGCGACACAGCAAGTCCACAAAGGACTTTTATAACGTTGTATTTGTTGCGACCTAGAACTAGCTAGTACATGTAGATATAATAAGGCATCTACAGTAGAACAGTATATATTTCTGTTTACTAGTCATTATTTTTGCCTTAGTTCATTATTTATACAGATAAAGACAGACAAAATATGATGTTAATCAGGCGAAAAATACGTCATCAGTCTGCGCTTGAGTGGTGTGCTTCTCTGTAATGTGTGTGAGAACATATTCATGTATTAAATGTCAATCATGAACATCTAAGCCAGGTTACACGTAAGAGCCCGCACTTTGATTCAGCTCTTTCGCGAATAACCCATCTCCACATCCAAATCTTATCCATCAACACACTAAAGTTAAGCAGACTGGCTCAAAAACGTTAACGCACGTCGACAGTACAATCCTATTTTCAACTAATTTAAAGAATGGGCTAGAGTCAGTGGGGTAGATTTCCGTGTGGACTGACAGACAGTGATTGCCTGCTCATTTGGTGGTTTTTACGACATGTTTTTTGTCAGTTCCTGCAAACAGTAAAATGATCGTTCATAGAGGGTGCTTGAATATAATCAATTGATTGTGGGGACTGTATGATGACTTCATTTAAAAAAACACAGAAATTGAGGTAATAAACTAATTCTGCTCCCTCTAATTGGATAAAAGGGACGCTCTATTGCTCAGGTGTCTATGATGACAACTGTTCGGTAAATTCACAGCTGTAGTCAAATAGAATAATCTCTCTGCATGCGTGTTCTTTAATTCATGTACATTTTCTATGTCTTTGCCATTAAACCTGGGCCACTTCCACTAATGCTGACATCATTTATAACCTCTACAGGCAGTAGACATTCATAAATACAATATATTTAGGAGAATAATATAATAGATTCACTGAAATAAGGTTTGAGCTCAGATCAGAAGAGGTCATTCTGCTACAGAAGGCGTGGATTTAATGAGTCCTCTGGGGTTTACTTTGGAGTCTTTGGAAAGCACCAATAAATAAATGACACTATAGCACACAAAACCAATTCCCACTGGTTTGTCTGTCTTCATATGGAGACGCTTCACTGATTCTAGTCCAGCCACTTATTTCAAAACACATTTTGAAGCTGCTACGCACAGCTTTTTTGTGTTCTTCAAATACGCAGTGTTCCTCATTTGCCACCCTACTGCTCATGCCACGCACAGTCCAGAGGAGTTTGGAGGGGAAAGTGCTTGTTGCAGTACAGTGTCATCATGCCCAGTAATTAGTATTCATAGTCCAATGTCAAGAAATTTTCCTCACAACTTTTGCAACATTTTTGTTCCGTGTCTTAATGTAGAATTTGCTGCTTATGATTTCAAATGCCTTATAAGGAAAGAAAAGCATCCCCCCCCCATTCATTTTCAAATTATTTCCTTAGAAAAGAAATCTCAAACGTTATCCTTGCCGCTACCATCTCATCCCAATTTTACTATTTAATGTCTTTTATTAGCATATTGTAATACAAATGAAGAATGCACATTATTACAGTATATTGGTTAATGGATCAGTTTCTACTTCAATACAGACACACAATTCAATGATCTGCAAGCCAGAGGTACATGTGATTACACATTACATCACACCTGTTGACATGTATTCTGAAGAGCTGCAGCTGTAGGGCATTAATGCTCATTAGACAAAGCAACGGTTTGAATGGCAGACTGGAGAGTGTTTTATAGAATTCGAAAGGTATGTTGACACCTAACAGGAAGCAAATGTTCGCCTCGCATTACTCCTGGAGCGCAGGATCAGTTGAATATATTTGCAGGATCATTTGTGTATTAATGTAATTTGCATCTACGGGGCTGAGCGGGGGAGGGGGGGTTACTTCAATGCAAACACCGACAATGTTCCTGCCTCCTAATCCTCTTCAACCTCTAATTCTCCACCATAATGGATTTTAGAAACACTGTGGCACTGTTTATACCCTGGAGGATTATTTTACATGCCTTGTCTTCATACTTCTCATTCATATCACAATATTTACAAGTTCAGAATCACAACACACAATAATCCCGCAACATTAGTATAATTCTGAAAAGAAACTGATAGTATTCAACACAGAGTAGTACAAAACCTGACATGATACGTGTTACTATAATAACAATTTGATGATTTATATAGGAGACTATTTGACGTTTCAGATGGCATACGTGAACGTATTCATCACTATTGAATCCATGCTAATCACATGTGTTGTTAGTCTGAACCAGAGCGCCCTTGGAAGGAGACTTAAGGTATGTTAGCAAATTTTTCACGTGCCATTATTGCATACAAAGTCAATGAAAGATGCAAATATACGGTAATTCATGCATTAGGTGGTGCGGATGACGCAATGTAAACTATTCTATTTGTCCAAAGCTTTGCACAATGCTGACTCTCTATGGTACAAACAAGAAAGTCATTACCATTTTAAGTTATGCCTATATGACGTTATTTTCAGTGTTTATGGAGCAGCTACATTGTTAGCATAGACTACCTCCGATGTCTTTCAGAAAACAAGCATTTCAATGGTCATTTTCTTGTGGAAAGACCTAACAAATGCATAACTTCTGACTTTTTACAAATCAAATTGTATCTCATTATTGTAATTAAATCACAACAAAATTGTTTGATTTTTTACCGTTGTAGTAAACCAGCCGATGTGTGGCCTGCTATTCACAGTGAATACAGCTAAATAAAATTCATGAGCACCTCTGTGTGATGTTATGAACTCAAGACAGTTTGGAGTTTGATTACCCAGAGTACCCCACGCCGCAGACCCCGCAGAGTGTGGGGGCCCCTAGTGGTAGGAGCCCCACACTGCGCCCAGTGTTTTTGTCATCACAGAAATGTAACATAATTGAATTACCCCCCTCCTTGGCCAAAAATAAATATCTAAGTTACAAACTGAAAATAATAAGCAAACTACTTAGTCACCTCTGACAGTCTCCAACAAGACTGCAAGCAGGCAAGAGCTGCCCTTTCCAAGGATAGACGCACAAAGCGCACCAAAAGGCACTTCTTTGAGCTTTGCGAGGACGAGCGGCTCCAAGATGGGGAGGAACATTTCAGAGTGAGTGGGTGCAGTCGAATAGTCTTTTTTGCTTAGGAAGGTTCCTAACTGAAGAAGTGAACCGGAAGTAAACAAGTGGCCGCCATGATAAGAGCCGTTCGAATTCTCTAAATGCAAAGGAAAGGAGCTCCAATGCTTCCTTTCAGAGCTCCTTTAGCATAGGATGCAACGGACCTTCCTATGCGAAAGGAAAGGAGATCACACCGACCCACAATTCTTAGCGAGAGCAACATTTAAAGTGCCGCACACCTCATCATCATCATGTTACAAATGTTTGACAAAAACGAAACTAAAACCACAAATGAAACGTAAATAAAGCAACAGGAAGGAGGAGCTGCTGGACCTGAAGCCGGTCAGTGAACCAGCTGTTTATAAAACCAACAACATGTGGAGAAGTGGACAATGCACTTTTTGTAGTCCATTATTGTAGTTTCTCCAGCGCAGACGCACGTCAATCACCAGTGCCGATCATCAGCGGCCGCGTTTTAATGACGTAGCTTAGTGAAAGTCCGGTCGGATTCTCTGAGCACCGCGGTCATCTTTTCCTAAATCCTTTTGAGTTCTCCTATCGCCTTTCCTTAACCCCGTGACGTTTTCCCCAGAGGTCAAGGAATAGGAGTTAGGAATAGGAGTTAGGACCTTATTTTTTGACTATTCGACTGCACCCAGTGTGTTTATTAGAAACATTGATGTCGCCCTTGTGCAACTTAAACAGCGATTCTTAGAAATGAATGATGTTGTGCAGTGCTTCTCTTTTCTGCTCCCCTGTGATCTTCTGCATGCTACAGACATGGCCCTGTCAGAGTCTGCTAATGCTTTAGCAGCTCAGTGCAAGGATGACCTGTCATCTGAGTTTGCTTTCCAGATACTGTCCTTTAGGAATGCGCTAAAGCCTAGCATAAAGAATATGGAGCGTGGTTCAATCAAAGACCTGGCACATACACTGTCCATCCAAAACCAGTCAATTGTATCAAGCGTCCCGGACATTGCCACAGCACTGAAACTGTTCTTGACGATGTGACAAGTTGCCAGTGCCGAGAGATCTTTCTCAAAACTAAAATTAATCAAGACATATTTGAGGAGCACAATGACACAAGAAAGACTGTCCGGGTTGTCCACCCTTAGTATAGAGAGCAGAGGTGGACAGTGTTGGGCAAGTTACTTCAAAAGCGTAATGCATTATTTATTACTTGTTACTGTCATTTCAAAGTAATTAGTTACATTACAATATTACTGTCTTTGAATTGTAAGGCATTACACTACTTTTACATTACTTTTGCATTACTTTTCACCAAAATAAAAGGAAAAATATGGATTTTTTGTTCTCAATAGATCTTCTTGTGTTCAATGCAGCTCATTACACAGCAGGATGTGATGTTTTTCGCTTCAAAATAAAAGAACGGAAAACGGAAAATGACTCGTATCCCGTTATTCGTTTAAAAAACGGAAAACGAGAAACGGAAAACAACTTGTTAACTGATATTAGATATTGTGTTCATGAATGGGATTCGGGGATGAAATAACAGGCCCATTTTTCATTACAGATTTGCCGTTCGTCTTTTTTAATGACCTTGAAGGCGCTGTATGCTGCGAAATTACCTGAAAGCCTACCTGAGACATTTAGGGGAGCTCTAAAACACTGTTCATTAACGCTCTGACAGCGTCTGACGCTCGCGTTTTGAAATAAACCTACTGTTTTAAATTCGCACCAAAAGCGTTGTGACGCGGAGATAAAAGCAGTTCAAAACCGACGGGGAGAATCGGAGCCTCCGCCTTTTCGCCGCCGCCCCTCAGCTGTTGATCCTCGGTGTGCCGGGTCGGCTGCGCTCTGACCCGCTCCGTGAGTCGGTATCCAGTTCATGGAGCCTGCTAACAACAGCACTTAATTAACATAGTGTAAGAGTTACACGGACCGGCTTTCACACTTTTCCAAAAGTGGAGCGTATGCCCATCTCGCGATCGCGAATGTAGAGTCAATTGATTTCGGGTTTAAAATGCATTGTAACGCGCGTTACTGAGATTTGTACCAAGTAAAATTTTACCAGTTTTTTTTTTGTAATGCCTTACATTACCGCGTTACAGCAAAACGTAATGCATTTGTGGAGAAAAATGTAAATACATGAGCTAATCACACATGTTTTAAATTACTACACACACATACACACACACAGGCACAGGCGAGAGAGCAGCAAGGGCAGGGGTCAAACAACATACCAAGGATACATTCCTTAGCGGAAGCCGCACAGGGGAGGAGTATATGATATATGTGCATCTCGACAACATACACACACATACATAGATGACAGCACCCAGAGGGATGGATCGTATGAGCCAGTGTGGGTGGAGATACCCAGCGCTCCAACCAGGCCGCGGCATGCTAAAATTACGCTCCGCCTGCATCTATAGAATGAGCCAATCAGACTCATGCGGAGTCTCAATGAAATAAGCTGCGCATTCTGTTGTAAGCGCCTTTTGAGTGAATTCAACCCTATGTTGAGTTGACTATTAGGTCCGTGCACGTATAACTGCCGGAATATGTTTTCCTGATATTTGTGCTAATAAAGCGCTGTCATTGATATAACCCATAGACTCTCCTCGTATATTCAAGCTTACTGTTTTTTTTCACAACACATTACAGTAATGCGTTACTCCCAACACTGGAGGTGGACACAACATAGATTTAAAGAGGGTGATAAAGGAATTTGCGCAGAAGAATGCCGCGAGATGTGCTCGCATAACATAGGCCTACATTATGGGCCAGGCGTTCCTAATATAGTCTAATTTCCCCCCGTTTTGTTATAGGCCTATTCTTTTATTGTGATGTAGCCTATGTCCTGATATAGCCTTAAGCCCAGCCTAAATTATTTATTTTCTTTCGTGTATGTGCAATATTCTGCTATATTTTCTTTATAACTGTGTGTGCGATGTTCTGAATACATAACAGAAAAAGATGTATGTTCTGTAATGTCTATTGGTTAGCGCTGGTAGAAATAAGCCCTTTGTGTTTAATTAACCTACAGTTGCTTAACAGACATGAACAAATATTAACACAAATTAATACGGACACTAATTAGACAGCACTCATGTGACATTTATTTCAATAATGATATTAATTATTTCATATACAGCAAACGTAAATGTAAATGTAGGCACATAGACTTAATGCAATGGCCAGCCAGTCAAGGAATGTGGAATTCTGTAGATAAGTCTGCAAAGTGAGTGGTAGGCCTATGTTGGTTTGTGGGAGGCGCCTCATGGTTGGACTCTGCAGGGGGCCCCCGGATAATTGAGCTACGCCACTGTGAGTGATTAAAAAAACACAACAGATTCCACGTTCAAACTCGTGCAAGTAACGCAAGCTGAAAATTTGCTCTTATGTAATGTTTATATGTCACTGAAATGGATGGAAATACATGAAACTGGAAAGGGAAGAAAATGTAAGGCGATTGCAGTAGTCTTTGGAGCAGAGTGGCAAAGACGTCGGACCCTGGTCAGAGCTGTTGATGCTCCTTTATGACTGGCCAGTCTGCGTTGGAGGAGCGGGACTTAGCAAAGGGTCAATTTGTCTCAGATAAAACCTGGTTGTTTTGTGTAATCTGATGCCAGAAAATTAACTGAGCCCAGAGCCCTGAGGAGTCCTGTGATTACTGCTGGACCAGACATCAAACTGACACAGTTACAGCCAGGAAATAATTTAAGACAATCAAACACACACACACACACACACACTAGTTAATTACTAGCAATTTGGCTGATCGAGTCAGCTCAGGCCACAGAAACAGCATGTGAATTACTAAAGCGGAAGTCCACTGTAGATCACGCTGACAGTGTTTAAAACACTGCTGACCTCGTTCACTTTCTCAACTTTTCTTTGTCTTGTGACGAAGTGGTGATATACCAAAGAATGTAAACCTCAGCACCTACAGTGGAGTTTTATGGAGAAATGTCTCAGCGATCTGTTTGTCTTAGTGTTCCTCCAACTTTGCATGTGTGAGAACCATTAGAGTGAGGACATATTTGCTAGTGCTCACATTGGACCAGACCTTTAAAGGCCTGTTCGAGGGGGTCAGTGTTAAGGATAGAATTAGGTGTAGGTGAGGATTACAGGTTGGCATTATAAGGGGCTAGGGAACACATTATGTAAATGAGTGTCCTCACAAAGATAAGTACAACGTTTTGCGTGTGTGAGCATGTGTTTGGTTGCCTTCCTTCTAGGATATTAATAAAATCTCTTGTTTTGGTGTCAGACCCTCTTTTTGGAGAAACGTTCAAAGATCCGCTGGACAGATGAACCCTTTTGGTTTAGGGATTTGACGAGAATTTGTTTTGTTCTTGCTGTCATCATCATATCAAACATACAGCGGGATGCAACAAATCAAGGCCCACTCTTTACTGTTGGCATCATGGGAAGCGTAGGACTGCACCAGAATATAATTAGGTGACGTTTGAGGGTACACATGTGAATTATGTTGATTGATGGATGGTAAAATCAAACTTTTAAGACTATAAGAACACATGGAATGACTTCAGGTGTTGGATTTAATGTAGTAACGACTTTGTCAATCAGTTTGGGCATAACAGGTTCCTGGGAGTGGTGTAGTGGAGATATCTCAGAGAAGGAACCATTGCTCTTAATCATTACTCTATTTGATGTTGCATTAATAATAATTTACAAAAAATAATAATTGTATTGTGGAAGCCTAAAACACTGTGCTTCTGCCCAATTAAAGGTTAAGTAGGGTGAGTGGTTTACCAGTTTCACCCCCGATATCATGTTTAAGAGTAGGCTTAAAACGTCAAGCACTTATGGTTAGGGCTGGCTCAGGGTCTGCCTTGGACCAGTTCTTATTCATGCTACTATAGGCCTAGACTGCCGGGGGGTTTATTATGACACACTGAGCCCCCCCCCCCCCCCCTCTCTCTCTGTCTGTGTATGCGTTCCCCAGAGTTTTTGTGCTTTCTCGTCTTGCAGGTCTCCCTGGATCATGGTGATACCTGATCCTGACTGCACCGACACCGTGGTCTTGACTTTTAGTTTTATTAAGGCGGCTGACTATTGATTAAATAAATTGATTTCAATCTGCATCTCTGCTGAACTAGATTCTTCCAGGGATTATTCCCAGGAGTCTGGCTGTGCTTTCTTGTCCGCTGAGGTCCTGACCGATGCCGACTGCTAACTGGCCTGATGATGGAAGCGGCGCATTATGGCTCCACCCGCTGTGATGCTGCTTGACTACTTTCTGGTCTATAATAATAACTTTATTTATATAGCACCTTTCAAAACCAAGTTACAAAGTGCTTTACAATACAACTGATAATATAATGAGATAAAATCCAAACATAAGATAAAAACATCCATCCATCCATCCATTTTCTACCGCTTATCCTGTATTCAGGGTCACGGGGGGGCTGGAGCCGATCCCAGCTATCATTGGGCGAAGGCAGGGTACACCCTGGACAGGACGCCAGTCTATCACAGGGCCGACACTTAGAGACAGACAACCATTCACACTCACATTCACACCTACGGGCAATTTAGAGTCACCAATGAACCTATCCCCATCCTGCATGTCTTTGGACTGTGGGAGGAAGCCGGAGAACCCGGAGAGAACCCACGCTTACACGGGGAGAACATGCAAACTCCACACAGAAGGAACCCGGGCCAACCCGGGGATCGAACCCGGGACCCTCTTGCTGTGAGGCGGGAGTGCTACCCACTACACCACCGTGCAGCCCAAGATAAAAACATGATCAAATTAATTTAAATAGCTACAACAATGAACAACAATTAAGAAAAGGCCTTAAGGTAAAAGTGAGTTTTAAGAAGGGATTTAAAAGATGAAACTGAGTTTGCCTGCCTGAGATCTCCGGGCAGGGAGTTCCATAGCTGAGGGGCCCTAACAGCAAAGGCCCGGTCACCCTTGCTGACAAGTCGGGATTTTGGAACCAGTAGGAGGGCCCTGTTGGAGGATCTCAGGCAGCGATGAGGCTCATAAGGAGTCAGCAGATCGCGGATATAGGCAGAAGCCTGACCATTCAGCTTTAAAAACAAGCAGTAAAATCTTAAAATCAATTCTAAAACTCACAGGTAACCAGTGAAGGGCAGCAAGGATTGGAGTAATGTGGTCGCATCTCTTAGTACGTGTTAAAAACCTAGCAGCAGCGTTTTGTATCAGCTGCAGTCGTTGGATGTTACGCCTGCTGATACCAGAATAAAGTGCGTTGCAGTAGTCCAATCTGGAGGAGATAAAAGCATGGATGACCTTTTCCAAGTCTGCAGAG
The DNA here is from genome assembly GCF_963514095.1 of Eutrigla gurnardus. Lineage (NCBI taxonomy): Eukaryota > Metazoa > Chordata > Actinopteri > Perciformes > Triglidae > Eutrigla > Eutrigla gurnardus. Next base: position 7,810,237 of record NC_139922.1, read on the forward strand.
GACAGGAATGGTCTGATCTTGGTTAGCAGTCTCAGTTGGGCAAAGCAGGACTGCACCACTTTAGTCACCTGAGTATCGAAAGATAATTCGGAGTCAAAAATTACACCCAGATTGCGGGCCTCTTTTCTTACATTGTTGGATAAGGCGCCCAGACTAGAGGAGAGATTGTCCAAGCTACTCGTGCTGGGGCCAAAGGGTGTAATTATGACAATGTCTGATTTGGAGTCATTCAGCTGCAAAAAATGTTCAGACATCCAACGTTTTATCTCAGCAAGGCAGGACATAATGCAGGAAACCTCGGTTATGCCCGGCCATAGTGGGACATACAACTGAGTGTCATCTGCATAACAGTGGAAGTCAATGTTGTCTACGCATGATTTGCCCCAGGGGTAGCATGTACACAGTGAATAGGAGGGGACCCAAGATAGACCCCTGAGGAACCCCACAGGAGAGAGGAGACCAAGAAGAGGATGCTTCTCCAAGCGATACAGAGAATGACCTGTTGGACAAATAGGAGATGAACCAATCCAGAGCCACATCACTGATACCAACATGATATTTCAGACGGCTGATTAAGACATTATGGTCCACTGTGTCAAAAGCTGAGCTGAGGTCAAGGAGAATTAATATTGAGAACATGCCTGAGTCGGCTGCAAGCAGTAGGTCATTGGTAACCTTGACCAGTGCAGTCTCAGTGCTGTGAAGGGAAACCTGATTGAAATTTTTCGAAAATATGATTGTCGTTCATAAAAGAAATCAGTTGAGTGGAGAAAATGTTTTCTAAAATCTTAGAGGCAGCTTAGAGATAGATCTAAAATTACTTAAAAGTGAGGGGTCTAGAGAGGGTTTCTTTAAAAGAGGGTAAACAATGGCATGTTTAAAATAGGAGGGGAAAGTACCAGTGGACAGAGAGCAGTTGATAATGGCTAAGATGTCTGGACCAACCGTCTGAAATACAGCTTTTAAAAACCAAATGGGAAGGAAGTCTGAAAGGCAGGTGGATGATTTTGAAAGTGCAATAGTTTGTTCCAGGGTAGACAGAGAGATTTCGCTGAAGTGGGTTAACGTTGAGGGTGGGCAGGAGTCATCTACCATCTCTCTGAAATCAGTATTAAAATGCTGCCGAATCTCCACTATTTTGTTTAAAAAGTGGTTAAGAAATTCTTCACATTTGACTGGGGAGGATTCCACTGGTTGGCTGGGAGGGGGACCAACCACGGACTTTACAGTTTTGAAAAGAATTCTTGAATTATGACCCTGTTTGGCAATCAAGTCAGAAAAGTAGTTGGTGACATGGTGACATGTTGGAGATAGATCCATCCATGTGGCTGTGCCTGCCACCATGGAATGTTAATTACTGTTAATATTTCTACCAACACCAAATGCAGATGAAAACCTTCTTTTTTGTGCGATGTAACTCCCTCATCATAATTTTCCCAACTATTGTTTATTTTTCTGAAATAAGGCAAGCAATTTTATAGCTCTCTCTAACTTGTCAATGACGAGTACCAGATCCACTTCTTTCGTTATTACCTTTCATGATAAAAGCCCGAGATGTATAATATTTCCAGGTGTTTATTTCACATTTCCATGCTCCCAATGTTAAAAGGCTTTGGATGACTTCTCAAAAAAAAAAATGTTTTCCCTAAACACTTTTCCTTGATCTTGATGGAAAACATCTGACTGCACTTACATTTATAGATGCTTTACCCCTTTTTGCCATGCTGCTGCTTAAAAGCAATGTTTTAACACATATAGCTAGTGTATAGTGACCAACTCAATGTTATACAGTTCAAGTAAAGATTTCTGTTCAAAACAGAATCGTACCTCTAAAGAAGCACTTTTTCATTTTATTCATACTGTACAATAAAACCATGACAGTGGATGTTATCGACAACTGAATGGTGCATCAGCATGGTTGTAAATTTTGCTGCCACAAGGAGTGGTCACTCACTAACGACTTACGATACTAACGAGTCAATAGACAAAATGTCAAAGTTGGCATTTACTTTCACACTGGACACAAACAACAATCTCACGGAAGGCCTGTTGATTTTTTACCCAGATTGGGACCATGAAATCACCTTTTTGGGGCTTAGGTGTTTAATTGGACAGTAAGCTAACGTGAAAGGTAATGTGATTACAGCAGGCTACTACTAATCAAGTAGGCTACTTCATTTCTGCTTTAAACATCCCTCAGGATCAAACACTAGAATTAAACACGTGTACTAATGGTCGTGCTGTAATAACTCAGGATGCGCGCGCGCGCGCGCGCACACACACACACACACACACACACACACACACACACACACACACACACAGCTGTTTGCCTTTCTGATCCAAATGCGCATACAAGATGGGTTACTACTGCGGAGATGGAGAAAAGAGACGGGGGGGTTGTTGTTGAGCAAGCCCTCATCGATCTGCCAGGGAGAGGGAGGGAGAGAGAGAGAGAGAGAGAGAGAGAGAGAGAGAGAGAGAGAGAGAGAGAGAGAGAGAGAGAGGAATGGAAGAAAGCGAAGCGCAGCGCCTAGCTGCATCTTTATTCCAGCAGACCCCTCCCCCCCACCTCTCTCTCTCTCTCTCTCTCTCTCTCTCTCTCTCACTCTCTCTCTGTCTGCCAGCTGATGCTGACTGGAGGTGAAGCCGTTTTTCTCTCCCCTCATCATGGTGAAAACCTGGACGGACTGACGGAGGTTTGGGATTTGGACACCGACTAGCCGACTACTTGATGACAACAGGAGGAATCTGCGAATCGAAAGAAATCAAACCCTAACCGAGAGAGAGAGAGAGAGAGAGAGAGAGAGAGAGAGAGAGAGAGAGAGAGAGAGAGAGAGAGAGAGAGAGCGCAAGACGGTGCACAGTAACGCAGGAAGAAACACAAACAACTTCTTCCACCGGCTGTTTGCTCGGGCCGGTCTGCGGGGAGCGCTGGAGCTGTTGCAGCCAGACAGGTAAGATGTTGCACAGCACTGCCACAACTATGCGAGCACGTGCACGCAGCCTCCGGCGTGCATGTACAGTATGTATAGCTACGTGCGTCTGCGCCCTGGACCACCGCGGTGCGCACTGCGTGTGAAAACGCGTCTGCGGTCCGTCACCGTGTTTATGTTGAGCTGCTCCAACTGAAAGGTGACCGTAACACGCCGTATGGATAATGGTGGCACGGCGCGTGCGTGATACACGTGCATTTCTCTAGGTCTGCATTCACGGCGGTGCCGTGTGTTTACTGTGCGCGTGCAACAGCACTCACTTCACGTTACGATGCCTTGTGGAGGCTCGCATGGCGAAGACGTGTGGAAGTTTGGTGCACGTGAGCGGGTTTGATTCGGACACCTGCTTTGAATGAGGTGCATCAGTGATCGTGTGCGTGCACGTGCGTGCGGTGAATGTTGGAGAGGGTTTGTTTGTGCGCTTTTTTGCAACACTTTCATCTTGTGTTTTCTACCATAAATGTGTGTGTGTGTGTGTGTGTGTCTGTGTGTCTGTGTGTGTGTGCGCGCGCGCTGGTCTATATTGAAGTGTGTGCCACTGCCAAAACTCCAGGAAACCAACCTGACATCATATCTAGTGCTCACACATACGTTTTTGTCAGATTTGGAGAAGTTGAGAACATTAGCAGGTCAGGCCAGGTTTCAACAAGACATGAGACAGTAATCATCCGTCTTAAATGTATTTCAGTTGACATATAAGTTCAGCATACATGACCTGACGTGACAGAGAAGGTGGAGTCTAATAGTATGATGCATTGACGTTTGGGTCAAACCTGTTGGAGTTTTGCTTCCATGTGAAGTTTGCATGTGATGGACATAATTGAAGAGTGAACAACTTTGAAAGTTGTATAAAGAAGGAGCTTCTCACAATGAAACAATGCTTCTGTCCTCATAACATCGTCAAGCTTCTGTCTTCCTGTGTTCCCCAAATGACCAACGTGACTATTTATTTTAGAGCATTTTGCACAGATTTATCATCAGTATAAAGTCTATTTTAGTTTTATTGGAAGACATGCAGTAGGTAGGTCCTCATTTATTGGCAGCCAACTTAAGATAACCGTTGGGGTTACTAAGTTCATTGAACTAATATTAAATATAGATACATATTTGACCAAACATTCCCAACTCAAAGAGCTCGTTCGCCAATATTTGCGAGTTACACAGCTTTCAACAAGGGCTAGGTGATATGCTCTTAAGATAAAATGACAAATCTGTTCAAGTCTCATCCCAATGTTGATTCTCCAGTTCAGAGAAAGGGTTTCTATGCCATATGTGGTCCAGTATACAAACAACCAATATTTGGTGTGAATTCATTGTTATATTAATTTTGAATTTAGATTAATTGCTAGATTCATTGATTTAAAAAACAGATTAAGTGCAGCTGTAGTTCATCACCTTTGATGTTGTCTCTGTTGTTCTGTTATTGTTTACTCAGAAATTGCCTCTTTGGGGGACATTAAAAGTGTTTTTTTAAGTCTAAGACCATAAGTATTGTCTTCTCTTTGCAGATGAATGAAGTCATGCAGTATGGCCTCTCGCTGATTAATAAAGATCACAGCATATATGTGAATAGTACTGTGGTATTTTCCCAGTAATGCCCAATGACTTGTAACTTTCCATCCATCCATCCATTGTCTACTGCTTATCCTGTATTTAGGGTCGCGGGGGGGCTGGAGCCAATCCCAGCTGTCATTGGGCGAAGGCAGGGTACACCCTGGACAGGTCGCCAGTCTATCACAGGGCCAACATGTAGAGACAGACAACCATTCACACTCACATTCACACCTACGGGCAATTTAGAGTCATCTATAATCTTTGGACTGTGGGAGGAAGCCGGAGAACCCGGAGAGAACCCACGCTTACACAGGGAGAACATGCAAACTCCACACAGAAGGAACCCGGGCCGACCCGGGAATCAAACCTGGGATGCTCTAGCTGTGAGGCGACAGTGCTACCCACGACACCACTGTGCAGCCATTTGTAACTAATCCTCTATAAAAAAAAGACCGCAATCACAATAACGGCTCACATGTAAAGGCTACTTATACTTATTGAAAATATCTTAGCAGCAGAGCAGCCGACTGATCAGCTTACAGAGAACAACAAAGATACAATTTACATATCACATGTGGTCATAATTGTTACCTGCTGCTACTGATATTTTCTGCAACTATAAACAGGTACAGATAAAGCCACATTCTGGTTCAGGTTTTGCCAGGTAAACCCCACAATATATTGTTTTCTTCAACACTAAAGAGTTGGAGGCTTCTCAGCTACACGCTATGACTCAATGCTAATCTGTGCAACATGCACAAAAAATTAAGATGCTTGTGTTTGCGACAGTAGAAATAGAAGCAGTGTAGGTCATTTGTTAACAGTATTGAGCAGCTATTTGCTGAAACAGAGAGAAAAATGAGACCATGATTGTCTCTTAACTAACCATTGTATGTTTCCTCTCAGGGGGCACAAAGGATTGTTCTAGAACCACTGGATGATCTATTGTCTGCATATTGAGTCATATTTAATGCTTGTAACACTTATTCCATCCGGACTGTCTCTCCGTGGATTTTGACAAGACTACTGTTTTGTCTTCCTATCAACCTCACTGAGGGTATTCTTGCTCATCGAGGCTCATTGAGGAGCTACTTTCAGATCAACTGTAGCGTTGTTTGAACAAAAAATAATAAAGCCTCCTGATTCAATTGAAGAGACCATAATGGAACAAAACAACCACACTCATTCTGCTAAACGATTTAACTTAGTTACATTTTTGGTGCCGTGGTCACCAATCAAATACATGCAACAGGTCATTTGAATTTCAAATTGAGTTGGAACAAGGGAACACATTAAATATTCATAGTGTAATGAACTTTATTATTATTTGTCTTATTTGAACAGGTCTTACTTGTATTCCAGCAGAGAGGGCGTTCTCTCATTGCCAAGATAATCAGGACCGTGGACCAGTGATCAGGGATTTCACAATACCAAAATAATTGGAGACTATGCCAATGACTATGCCAGTGAAATTGGGCAATTATTGATACCTTATTCAATACCACAGCAATAAAAACAAAATAAATGACCATTTACCAATTTACCAATTACCATTTTTTTCATATTCATTGTTAATCCCTTATGAGTCTCAAATGTCTTGCCAAAAAATTATATTTTACAAGATTACATTTGAACAAATCATGATAACTATAATTTTCTTTTTGTCCATCTTTTACGGAGTAGAGCTGGAATGCATCATAATGTTGTCTTCTCACAATGGCATGTTGCTGTGAAACCTGCTGTGCTGAAAGATAGTACAATTACATTTTCAGAATTTTGGCATCAACGTGATACCAATATGTCCTTGTGATATCCCTTTTGTAGAAGGGATTTCAGATTCCACCGTAGATTGCACAATTACCAACAGAGATAAGGCTGTTTGCTGTATTTACAAAAAAGCAGCTCTCCTACAAAAAAAAAAAAAAAACATCTCTGGATTCACCTACTAGCTGATCACCCAAGTGAGGCAGTGACGGCACCAGGAACAAGGGGGATATTTTAAACCTATGTGCAGTGTTTTGGCATCTGATAAGCCTTGAAAATGATGATTCAATTACTCTGACTGGATTTCCTGCTGCAGACTGTGGGCCCTAGTTTCGTGGCGCAGCGCAGGGCGGCGCAGGGTGGCGGAGCCGGCGTAATGCAAGTTTCGACCCGCGCAGCCTTGCGCACGGTCAGTTTGGCAGTTTGGTGCATCGCCTGCGCCAAGATGAGTGTGGCGGCGCAGCAGGGGGAGGCGTCACAGATTCAGCTTGGTGCAGCGGACGTTTCGTGGCAAAAAGCCTCGCGGAGACTTCGCCGAAAGCCCGCCAGCTCCAACCTAGTCTACTCTTGGCGCAAGGCGCAAATAAAGTCCATTCATTCAAGGCGAATTACAGCTGGCGGAGTGGAAGTTTGGCTGACCAGCGTATATGTCACCAAGACCTCACAGGCAGGTTTCCACAGTTCCAGGCACATTGAAATGCAATAAATAATCACAACAAACACTATTTAATGCAACTTATTGAATCAACACGTGAATTTATATCTATATAGATTGTCCCGTCACATCTGACGTCAGATCAAAGGCGGATGGCACGCGTAACGGAAACTCAGCCTCTCGGACCAAAACATCTCCCTCTCTCTCTCCTGTTTTTTTATAATATCGGCATTGTTATTATTATGATACGCACGCACAGCGTGTGATGCGCGTGGTGGGAGCGGCGGCGCTGCTTCTGTCATCGGGTTAAACGCATTAACGCATTAAAGGTGAGGAGAGGAGCTCATTTGATTGGTGAAGATCTGATTCGGCTGTATTAATACCAGTCCACGCCTCATCTCCTCCTCGTCTCCCACTCACGCCTTCTTCTCCTCCCTCTTTCCCACTTGCGCGGGTGGGCGAGATGGGAGGTGTGCCTGCGCTAGCCTGCGCGGTGCACGAAACTTGCAAAGTCCAGGCGCACACACCCCGTCGCGCTGACTACGCCTGGTCTACGAAACTAGGGTCTTGTGTGTTATTTCAGGTACTGCCAGCAACTGGGCAGGCCTAAATATGATTTCAACATTTTATGGTCCTTACATCGTTTTATAACGTTTCACGTTTTACGTCTCATTTAAATGTGGCTGAAACAAACTACATATAACATTGTTACACAGGTCCAAAAACAATATTGAAATTAAATATATTAAATATTTTTATATGTAAATGTAACCCCTGAAGAGCTGTCATTTATCACATATACAGTATATGGCTTTTATGGCCATTATAGACAAATCTGTGTGACATGACTCAGCAGAATCATAGCAGTTAATAGAATCACCATATGACTGGCATGAATCAGAGAAGACACATTAATTGATTCAATTAACACAAATGCCACCTGAGGTTGGAAACACTGATGAAATGGAACAATGAATCACAATCATACTGTTGGCTGATTATTTTGGTCTTCTTATTGCGTCCTCTTGCATGTATTCCTGTTACCATAGGGATGGAGATTTTGTTCAGCAGAGTTTTCATTCAAGACATGCATTCACATTGAGGTGTTTTTTTAATAATTATTTTGTTTTTGACAAAAGTTAGATAATGCCTCATTTGTATAGATTTTACATTTTCAGAACATGTTTATATATATATACACACACACACGCACACATTCCCTCGTACTCTGAGCCAAAAATCTCCACTTCAGTAGCACTTAAATAATGCATCCACTTTTCCATTTTCAATATTCTGAAGTTTTTGCAGAGGGCTTTGTTCATATATTATTTAGAGCCTGATTTATGGAACATTTTATTCCTAAAATGTGGAGTTGTGAAGAGATGCATTATGTAAAAAAATGAAACAGTTTTTAATCTGGCTTCATCCAATGTTCAGATTTCTGTTCTGGAGATATACATCTATATGGGTGTATGTATATATATTGCCAAAAGTATTAGCTCACCGGCCTTGACTCGCATATGAACTAAAGTGACATCCCATTCTTAATCCATAGGGGTCATTCCGTGTCATTTCATCAAATGCTTCCCACCTGACCATCTCAGAATGTCCTGTAAAAAATCTAGTACAAAGACACACTTGCTAATAGGACAAATCCAAAATATTAGGTCTCTGCTGTCAACAGTTTTCTCATGAAACATCATTGAATGAAGGGTAGTTTAGAGAGTTTTTGGCATCATACTCTGAAAAGCCATTTTTAAACAGCAATATCTGGAAAACTATCTCACCTGTGGCCTCCAAAACTGTGTATATCTGTTACTAATAGCCTCCAGACTTGGAATATCAGGGGTGTAGCTCAATGATAACCTAGTATGGTAGGTACTTAAAATGTGGCTTGTCGAAATGAAGTAGCAAATGTGAAGAGTTGTTGAGCTCCCATTTTTGCAGATAAAAGACTTCTATCACTTCTGCCTCTATCTCTGGTGTTAGCTTAAACATTCTACAAAATATGGTTTCTCTGAGATGATTCACAGATATTAAGGCTCAAAAATGGAAGTAAACATATCTTTGTCCAACTTCAGAGCCATATTCCAAAAAACTGACAATTATCAGGTCCAAACTTACTTTTTTTGAAAGATCATATTCTTGTTAAAATCATATTAAAAAATCAGGAGGGTGTTTTGCCTCAATTTGTCGCAGTCATTTTTTAAAATCCTGATATTGGTGGGGTTTTTGTGGCCGTTTTTGGTACTGCATGTATAGCCTACTAGTAAACATCACAGCAGGGCAATTCATCTGTGTTTTTTACCATTTACCAAAGACTTACATGTGACTTAATGCTACTGATAAATTTAGCCTCACGAAAACATTAAAATGTAGCACAGTTGTAGTTACAGAGGCAATGAGTCCTTGAATGTGAGTTGAACATGCTGAAAGCAGCTTTTAACAAACATGATATCTTAACAAACATGATAGCATAATATTGAAGACTGCACCTTTTGTCATACTTTAAGTATATATATTACACAACCAAATCAAATATTAATCTTAATTTGAGCATAAAGATTTAACATTACAGTAGAAAAGTCTCCAAAGTTTGATATTGAATAACAGTTTGTCTCTGATCATTTGTCTCTGATCCCTCGTGCCCTCCATCAAGCGTATGATAGTGCCTGTGGTGTCTTCCCTTAACCCTGTAAAACCCATATAAAAAAACAAATGTGCAACCATTTTTTGGACCGTCTAGATTAAGAATAATTTGACGAGGGAACACGATATTTCTGAAATCAATTGATTTATTTCACAGCCAACACAGCATTAGGAATTTACAAAAAAAAAAAAAAAAAAAAATTGCAGAATCGGTCAGAAAAACACCAATGTCATTAGTGCTTCTTTTGTCCTCTTACACGTAGAGGGTGGTACAGTGGCCCACCCAGCGTGCCACTGCAGCCTTACATGGACACGCACTGCAGACTGTAAGTTTAACTGCTTATTCATCAAAGCATAAGCAGCCAAAACACACTCACATGCACGCACACACACAGACACACACACACAAACGGCTACTGCAGTAGATCGAACCGGTGAAACAAAACACACTGTCTTAGATTTGGAGGGAGAGATGAGGAAGGGATGGAATGATGAGAGGAGAAAGAAAGAACGATATAAAGAAGGTATACAACCCAAGTGTATTGAGGCTGACAGTAATCCTGGGTATATTCAGCAGCACGGCAGAGCTACTTTGCTGTTTTGATTTGATGAATATTCATGATCAGACACAGAGAGAGAGAGAGAGGGAGGGAGCCTTGTTCACAGCACCATTTTGATGTGTTGCTAGCCAACAACTAAGATATGGAGGTTCCCTTCAGTTGCATTATGATATAGTCATGCTCTGTTCAGTAACAATAGTATTGGGAAAAGTTAAATCATAGCTATAGTTGGTGTTCAAATGTAACCTTGTAACATGTAGTTTTTAGTTAGACATGTGAGTAAATACAGTTGTTTGAAGGAGATGTATTCACAATAGATATTAGACGAATACCTGTGTAACTCGATAAACGCTGAATACCTTATAATACAATATCAAACCTGTGTCAAGATTGGTTTTAATCAATAAAAATGAGGGCTGTCAAACAATTTAAATATATAAGCAGGAGAAGCTTTTCACTTACAGGAGAACAGTGCTGGTCCATCTTAAGGGTCAGCCTACCTTAATTGCTCCTGAAGCGGAGAAGCTTCGAGGCAAACCGCCTTCATTTTATTTATCAGCTGGCTTATACATCAGGATCCTTGTATACCAGTTGCTGTAGCAAAGCAACAAAAAATTATCTGTATGAGCTGATATGGATCATTAACGATAGGCAGTGAAAAAAATCTGTAATGTCTGCTTTGTTGATTTCTGCCCATCCGATCCTCAACTCAAGTTGCGTTTCATCTCTACCACACACCTTGAAGAAAAGCAGCTTGTATGCACCATCGTATTGTCTCAGTCACCATTCAGAATTCTGGTAAAAAGATTGACCAGTATAATGAGAACTTCACTTCCAGGTTCAGCAGCATCTTCACTACACCATTCCAGTACAGTTATTCTAGTTAAAACACAACACGATCCACTCGTCGATCTTATCCTTATCCTCCATCTCAACCCCACTCAAGATGCTTCAACCCCTCAAAGCTATGGTCTACGATTTGAAAGGTTTGAAAAAAGCCCCCCCCCCCCCCCCCCCCCCCCCACACACACACCCCTCCCCTCCAAGCTCCTATGGTCCTCCCCTCCGTGCCTCCCACGAAGCACACACCCCCTCCAGGCTAACGTCTCCGTCGAACAAATAAACAATACTGCAGAGACAGAAATAGTCTCAACACTGTCTAATAACACAAAAACAAACTAACGGCAGCTTTCACAGTCATAAGCCAGCATCGGCATGAAAGTTATCTGTGTCACAACATCCACAATAAAGACAAAGATTAGCTGGTCCAGGGCTCTCACGTTTTTAACTTGATTCAGAGTGAGATTTTGGCTGACCGTGCAGTTTCAAGAGACGGGGCGCCGCCGCCCGCAAGCTCTCGAAAATCTTTTAAACTGACTGTTTAAAATAAAAAATAAAGACAGCAGCTGCATAGCTTATTTCTGGCATAAAATGTTTTCAGAAACGCTGAACTAACTATTTGTGTAAAATAAGAGAACGTTTTTTTAATTATCCCGGTAATTTGTCTGCATGAGAAATACTAGATGTGGCGTGTGGGCGTGTGAACAGGTTGAAATGCGTGTGACTTGAGAGCCCTGCTGTTCAGCAGAAACTCCACTGTATCAGCATCGCTCTTCAGATCCATATCTTCGTGGAGCTTTCGCCACCGTTCAAATGCTGACCCGAGGTTTACTCTGGTTTGAGCCTGATTTACGTTGCATCCCGCTTTGTGTCTGTCTTTTCAGTGACAGACTTTCTCTTTCTTTCAGCCTTTGCCGGTGGGGCAAGCTGCTTGCTTGGGCTGCTTGCTACTGCCACTCTGCTTTGCCTCCATACCTGAACTGCTCAGGGCAACAAGGGTCTTGTCCGCTCGTAGTTTCAAATGCAGAAGTGAGTCGGGACGAGGCGTGAGCAGGAGCAGGAGAGTGAGCGAGGATTGGATCGGATTGGATTGGATTAGATTTTAAGTAGCCATGCGAATCCGCATGGCTACTTAAAAAAAGTATTTATTGGGAAGCAAAGGGCTGGATGCACACAGAGGTCAGACATGAGAATGTATTGTTGGTTGATGTTGTTGACTTTAAAAACACATAAAATAACAGAATGCAGGAACTGGGTTTTGTTGTTGTCCATCCATCCATCGTCTACCGCTTATCCTGTATTAAATGTACAGGTTACCAGTCTACCACAGGGCTGACATGTAGAGAGAACCATTCACACCTACGGGAAATTTAGAGTCATCAATGAATCTATCCCCATCCTGCATGTCTTTGGACTTTGGGAGGAAGCCGGAGAACTCTGAGAGAACCCACACTCACACAGGGGGGGACATGCAAACTCTGCACAGAAGGAACTCAAACCAGGGATCGAACCCGGGAGCCTCTCGCTGTGAGGCAGCAATGCTACCCACTACACTACTGTGCAGCCAGTTTTGTTGTTGTGGTGGTTGAAAATATCTCTTTGCTTTCCTTTTGCATTTATTGCTGATAAAATGTATATGGCCACTGCTCTCTCTCTCTCCCTCTCTCTCTCTCTCTCTCTCTCTCTTTACAGCATTAACGTCCATGAATATTTATGTCATCTCCCTCTCTCTCTCCCTCCCTCATTCTTTCCTTGTCTTTCTCTCTCTCTCATACATTTTGGCATTAACATATTCCTCATGTGCTGGTACATTAATAGTACATTTGATGCTGTCAGTTCCTCTCCTCCTTTTGCTCCAATACTCATCTTGCTGTTGCAACACCAACCCAGTGTTCTGTTTTGTTTGTGCACCACAGAAATTGCTCCCCTTATAGTTACTTTTTATCCAGCTCATATTCAAATACACGCTTTTTGATACTGGTCTAGTTTAAGTACATCTTTAATCCGGTTTACATATTTTAATGATTGGGCGTGTTCAGTCAGCCCAATGTTGTTAACGTGAACTAGATTTGTTCGTTCAGCTGCTGTGAGGAACGGAGCTGTAGCTGTCTGTCTGCTCTGGAAAGTTATGCGTCAACTGGCAGAGATGGGAATGTTGACGGCAAAAGTATAAATACTTTTGCAAGTTTGTTACAGTACAGTTTTAGTATTGGATTAGATTTTTTGACAACCCTACAGGCAACTATGCCTGCCATGCCCTATGAAGACAGTGAACCCTTGAAATAGGCAAATAAAAAGTGGCTGGGGATCACACAGGAGAGCCATCCCAGCGGCCTTCATACCTGACCTCGGCCTCCTCCGCCGGGCGCAGGATTCTGGAGGTCGTGCTCCGTCGCTCCGGTTGGTTTCCTCTCCCGGAGCCGGCAGGGAATCTTTATCCCACCCCCAATGCCGCTGGCTGCCATGGGAGCCAGAAACTGTCAATTCCCTGCCCCCTCTTCTCTCCAACCACAGTAATAATAATTCCATGACAAAAACATCCGCTTTTGCTTTTCCCCGGAGCCACTGTCCCCGTCATACTGGACTCCCGGTGCTGCTGATCTCCCTCGTGCCCTCCATCAAGGGTATGATAGTGCATGTTGGATCAAATTATTCAACTAGAAAGCAGTCCGAGCAGACCAAAAATTATATTAAAGAGCTTTTTAGGTTTTTAACAAGTTGTGGAAGGTCTGTCCTCATTCCTGGTCCTATTCCAACTCTGGCCCATGGAGCATAGTTGCTCACCTGCAATGAAACAAATTAGATTGGGCCTTTTTAATTCCGGATCCATTAATAATAAATCATTACTACTTGGCCAAACCATTTCTGACTAGAATTTGAATTCCCTCTGCCTTACTGAAACTTTCAAGAAACCAAATTAATACCTGGCACTTAACCAGTGTGTTCCCCCTGGTTATGGCTACCTTGCCTGCCCTCGTACTACTGGAGCAGGAGGAGGAATTTAATACTGTCTGCAGGGTAAGGGTTAGGGTTCGGCATTGATAAACACGCGATTGTGCATAGTGATAACACGCCATAATGGCATACGAGTTGGCGTGTCATACATACGCCACTTCATGAGATCAGTCAGTCGCTCCTCATCAGCTGCCTGCAGGATATTTAACTGGCAAAACAGAGGTGATCCTTCTTGGCACTAAGACCACACTGAACAGCAAATTTCTCTCTTGAGGTCCTCCCCTCAACCCAGGTTGCAACCTGGGAGTTTACATTGACAGCCAGCTCTCATTTGAGGCTCACATCAAGCATGTCACAAAAGTCTCCTTTTTTCCATCTGAGGAATATTGCTCGGATTCGCCGCTGTCTCTCACAACCTGCTGCAGAGCGCCTCATCCACGCTTTCATATCCTCCCATTTGGACTACTGCAATGGTCTTCTTGTGGGGGCAACGGACAAGACCATCAACCGGCTGCAGTACGTCCAAAACTGTGCTGCTAGGCTCCTTACCCACACCTCTCCCTGTGAGCACATCTCCCCTGTGCTCTCCAAACTTCACTGGCTCCCCATTCACCAACGCATTACTACAAGGTCCTTGTAATTGCTTACCAAGCCATCCACTCCACCAGTCCATCCTACCTATCAGAACTTATCACTGTATCCTGGCCCACACGCATCCTCCGCTCATCCAGCTCCACCTTCCTTCTACAGCCTCACTACAGACTGGTCACCATTGGAGGACGGGCCTTCAGCTGTGCTGCACCTGAAAAACACCAACAAACACATCTTCTGTCATCATTTTTATTTAACATTTTAAAATCTCTTTCAAGAATGTCATTTTCAAACTGAGGTCATACTACTTTGCGATTTTTACCTGCAACTGGTTAAACAAGACTAATAGGAAATCCTTTAAGCTAATCCAGACAATATGGATTTCACTCAACTGATGGAAGGTCCAACAAGACTAACACATGTTCTTTTTTTACTGGCATAGACAACTTTTATTTAGCAGTGGACAGAGAAGTAACATGGGAGAGAGAGGGGGATGTGACATGCAGCAAAGGACCTCCGGCCGGGATTCAAACCGTGGTTGGCTGCATATATGCATACATGGCATGCGCTCTAACCACTCGACCACCTGCGCACCCTAACACGTGTTCTTAAATCAATTATTAAATAATACCAGTGTATACGGTGCTTCACTGTATATTTTAATTGGCAATACTTTGTGACAAATAACTGAACGATTGCTTCACTTTGTGTCATAAGTGAAAAAAAAACAGTGAGTGCTCAATTGCTACACTTTTTCAAATAACTGAAAAATATACAGTGCTTCATTGCCAACACCTTGTGTTAAATAACTGAAAACATATCCAATGAGTGCTCCATTGCACCATTGCTACACTTTAAGTGACTGCTCCACAACCTACTTGTAGCAAAGTTTGGTTTTATTCGGGAATTCAGCCAGCCATCTTCTCTGCGGGGAAAACAATCCTTCCTGTGCATGAACATTGAGTGTGCACGGAGAGGAGGGTCTGTTCACAGACGGGTCCAAGAGAAAGCGAGACAGAGCGAAAGTGGGGGGAGGGGCTGATGTGCTCATGCAGCTCTACAATTAAATACAATTTTACCCATTTTAAATAGTTAAAAAAAATATATATATATATGTAAATAAATAAATAAATATACGGAACAATATTTATATTTCAAAATCGTGTTGGAAAAAAACCCCTGGAATCAATTTGTTGATTCTGTGGTGCTGCGCCACCCATTGGTCTATGTATGGGAAACACTGTGGTAAAACAATGATCCAGCATAAATTGTGGTAGCCTTAATGAACATTTCATCAACTCTTTTGCTGAAATCGCTCAGAATTTCTGCAAAACAACTATAAATATACTTAAAGGAGATGAAAGCAAGCCCTCCTTCCGCATTAAACCCATCAAGTCAAAACTAAAGCAATTTTTAATTCTCTTAAAACCTCAACAGCAAAGGATATTTATGGTATGAATTGCAAAATGCTTAAATCACTCAAAGAACAATTAGCCTACCCCATCACACATACTATCAACCAGTCAGTACTGCAGGCAAGGCTCCAGACAAACTTTCAGCATTTTAGGTGCACAAGCACAAAATTTAGGGGCACCCAACATTTTTCGCTACGCTTTTGGCACCGCATAATACACCTATCATACATTTTCTTTATAAATCCCATATAAATTCGTAATTTCTCAACACATTCGGTCAATGACTATCAACAGGAATAAAGATTAAAAAAAGGAAAAATAAGCTAAAGATAAATGTTTTTTTCTTTATTTAAAGCTCAACAACAAATCAAAGTAACCTAAATTGTTTAAAAATTAACTTAAAATGCTCATCTTTGGTGAAATTATAAGCAGTGTAAAATGTAATTATCATTTCTGACTCCTCACTGCTTCGGTTTGTGGCTGCCTAATGCTGCGGGAAGGGGGGGCTGCTCGGCCCACCACGCACTGGAACCGGTTGTTTATGGTGCTTTTTTGCTCTGGCCGTACCCTTTGCAGTGAATGTTAGCCTGCCCGCGGCGAACCAGAGACCATATAAAACGACTGGTTCTTAAAACTACGACCATCCACACTGCCTGGTTCGTGACAGTGGCTCCGAAGTTAGATGGATGAGACAGGACCGGGCGTTTACGGTGCGAGGGGAGACATGTGTTGTGTGTTACGGGCAAAGCAAATTTCTGTATGAAAAAACAATTGACAGTTGTCTTCAGTTTTTGTTGCCGTTTCACACATATTATATTAAGACTTATACACTGCCAGATTTATTTTCCCACAAACATTCGGTGAAGAAGGGACCGGGGTCAGAGCCAATCAGAGACGAAGGCCCGCCCCTACTCGGCCTCTGATTGGCTCAGACTGCTGTTTGCTGTGGGGGAAAAAATTTAACTCCAATATCCAAATCAAATGACCCACTGGACATCTGTAACTACCATCCAATCTGCATCCTACCTGTGATCTCCAAGGTTTTGGAGAAGTGTGTATCAGAGCAGCTTGTCTCGTTCCTGAATAATAGTCCATTTACACTCCATCCCATGCAGTTTGGTGTCAGGACCCATCACTCCACCGAAACAGCCTGCTGTCCTTTCCTAGAGAATGTCTGAGCAATGGTTGACAAGGGGCTTGTGGTTGGTACTGTTTTTAGACCTATGTAAGGCGTCTCTCTCGTTCGGCAAAACCGTGATGTTTTGTAAAAAGGCCTTACGCCGCAAAGCAAAGTTATTTTTAAACGGTCTGATCGTGGCATATTTTTGACTCTCCTTTCCGTGATTACGCCACAATCTTCTGTGTGGAAAAAACTATGGTATAACTTGGGAGGGTCTGCTATGGCAAGTGTGACGCTAAGTGGAAAAGTTTGGTATAACCGGTTCGGTCTGGTCTTTGGCTTAGTATCAGAACGGTTTGAAAAGGTTTAAACCGGCCCAAGCCTACCTTTGACACAGTATACCATCACATCCTAATCACAAAACTGTCTGCATTTAACTTCGCTCCATTGACACTAAAATGGATTGAGTCTTATTTGAGTGGAAGATATCAACATGTTTCTGTGAACAATCATCTTTCTTCATCTCTCAACCTCTGCACTGATGTACCACAAGAATCAATACTTGGCGCATTTCTTTTCAGTCTTTTCAGCTTGCCACACTAATTATGCGGACGACATGGTAATAGGAGTGTTTATGGGAATTTTTGACCATTCTTCCAGAAGCGTATTCGTGAGGTCACACACTGATGTTGGACAAGAAGGCCTGGCTCTCAGTCTCCACTCTAATTCATCCCAAAGGTGTTCTATCGGGTTGAGGTCAGGATTCTGTGCCGGCCAGTCAAGTTCATCCACACCAAACTCTCTCATCCATGTCTTTATGGACCTTGCTTTGTGCACTGGTGCACAGTCATGTTGGAACAGGAAGGGGCCATCCCCAAACTGTTCCCACAAAGTTGGGAGAATGGAATTGTCCAACATCTCTTGGTATGCTGAAGCGTTCAGAGTTCCTTTCACTGGAACTAAGGGGCCAAGCCCAGCTCCTGAAAAACACCCCACACACCATAATCCCCCCTCCAGCAAACTCCCAATTGCTTCCACTTTGTTGTAATCCCACTGACAGTTGACTGTGGAATAGTTAGGAAGGAAATTTCACGACTGGACTTATTACACAGGTGGAATCCTATCACAGTACCACGCTGGAATTCACTGAGCTCCCGTGGACGCACTCACACTACACCAATCGTACCGCGCCCAGGCATGATTGAGCCTAAAGTCTGGATTGTTTGGCCAGTGTGAGCTTTCCGTACTTGAGAAAGGTATGCTTCCTCGGCCCCAGCTCGCTTGGAAAAGGTGGATTTGAGTATGGTACGGTTCATGCACGAGCACATGCATGGGTACGCAATGTTGACATGATGTAGGCTTTAATCGATAGGCCATCCCATTCATTATCGCTCAATGTTCTACCCGGATCTCCCCCCGCTATCAAGGCGATTTATGACTGAAATACTGTTGAGTGTGTAGGACACAGCGGGATACTGGGTCGGGCTTGGGCTTCAGACTCGTGGTGTGAGTGGACACCGGACCGGTACATTTATCATAAAAATGCCGCTGTGTCTACGTCCAAAATCTGCTGACATCCGCTGATTCAGGCCGAGTGTTTACTCGAAATATTTGCAGACGGACTTGTCAGTAAAGTTTCAGTCATGTTCTCTGTGCTGTTCGCTATTGTGATGACTTGAGACGGCGCTTCTTGAAACCAAAATCAAGCCACGCATGTGTCATATTATGACTTGATGATGTATGTACAACAGGCAATCTAGGCCCGTTTGGGCTGTAGAGTGCAAACTGGCTTCGGACCCCATGTGGGGGGGCAATCGTGCTGAGGCACGGTACGGATCAAATGGCCCTGGTGTGAATGCGCCCAGAGAGCGACTCATTCTTTCACAAATGTTTGTAGAAACAGTCTGCATGCCTAAGTGCTTGCTTTTATACACCTGTGGCTATGGAAGTGATTGGAACACCTGATAATTTGGATGGGTGAGTGAATTCTTTTGGCAATATAGTGTATATGCATGCCAGCTCAAAACATCTGGCTGCTGCAAAACTCACAACAGCAATGGACCTGATCACCAACTGGCTAAACCCCTCCTGCCTCCCACTAAACCTTATTAAAACTGTATAATCTTCTTCACTAAAACTCAATGCAACACTGTGTCAAATTTCACTATTTCCGGCAACTGCATCAGTATTGTGCAACAGTTCAAATATCTGGGTATTACCATTTACTCTATTCTCTCGTTTAAACCACTCATCAAGAAAGTATGCAATAGGGCAAAGTTTAACTTGGCCAATTTTAAATGCATCAGAAACACACTAACTTGTAATACTTCCAAACTGTTTATGGATGCCATGATCATGTCACATCTCACATACTACCTGACAACCTTGGGACAAACAAATAACCTTTCATTGAAACCACTACCAATCCTCTACAAAAAAAAAAACCCCAGCAAAGTACTGGACCAAAAACATAAACCGTTTAGTTGATAAGATTTAAGCACATATAAAAACATCTGCTTGGTCCACAAAATCCTCCATAACACTGCTCCTCCTCCCCTTAACTCACTCATAACCCAATGTAACAGCAGTCATACCACCAGAAGCACCACACAAGGTGACCTTCAAATCCCATGTAGAAAAAGCACATACGGTCAAATATAATTTTCAGTTAAAGCAATACAAAATTGAATTCCAATTTTTTATTGCTTTAACTGAAAATGATATTTGACTGCCCATCATAATCAAATATATCAATACATATTCCATTTTCACAAAACAACTCAAATTCTGGCTGTCTGACAATTACAAGGGCCCTAGTTTCGTACATCAGGCGCAGTCGGGGCTCAGCGCACTTGTGCCACGCCGACGGGCAGTGTCCGCCTGGACTTTGCAAGTTTCGTGCATGGCGCAGTTTAGCTCAGGCACTCCTCCCATCACTCCTACCCCCGCAAGTGGGAAAGAGGGAGGAAAGAAGGCGTGAGTTGGAGACAAGAAGGAGAGAAGGCGTGGGGTGGGATTAACACAGCCGCTTCAGATCTTCACCAATCAAATGAACACGTGTTGATTCAATTAGTTGCATTAAATAGTGTTTGTTGTGATTATTTATTGCATTTAAATGTGCCTGGAACTGTGAAAACCTGCCTGTGAGGTCTTGGTGACGTGTGCGCACTGCGCGCCGGTGAGCCAAACTGCCACTCCGCCAGCTGTAATTCGCCTTGCGCCAAGAGTAGACCAGGTTGGAGCTGGCGGGCTTTCGGCGCAGTCTCGGTGCGGCCTAAGGCACGAAACTTCCACTGCGCCAAGCTGAATCTGTGAGGCCCCCCCCAGCTGCGCCACCACACCCATCTCGGTGCAGGCGATCCACCAAACTGACCGTGCGCAAGGCTGCGCTGGTCGAAACTTGCATTGCGCCGGCTCCGCCACCCTGCACCACCCTACGCTGCTCCACGAAACTAGGGCCCTAAATCCCATCAGAAAACCTGATATGCGACGTGATCATAATCATCATAATCATATTTGATGCCATTCCCATGTACTCCTTGTGTATACTTTTTATATACTTTTTTCACTTGTCCTTTTGTGGTATAATAACTTGTTTTCACCGCAATTCTTTTGTGTAATGTATTTTAAGTATTTGTATTGCCACTGCTACAACTGGGGACTACAGCTGGATACTAGTCAAAAAGGTTAAAGCTGCTTGTTTAATTGTAAAGGGGACTGTCCACGAAACCATAAAACAAATAAACTAAAGTAAATTAAAGCATTTCATTATTCTAAATCCCTCAACTCATTTTCTTCTTTCTAGCAACTCTTCTTCGCCTTTATTTCCTTGATTCTCAAGCTTATTCCTTCCTCCCTAAAAATAGCAATACAATCCAATAAATATAGAGAAATAAAATTATAAAGGAAGTTGAGGGAAAAAAACAGTAGGAGGATGTTCAGTGGAATAAGTTACTGCTTCATTGTGCCATTACTTCTGCCTCCCGTCAGGTGTGTGTAAAGCTCCGCCCCTGTTGGTCAGAGATGGAGTTCCCAGACGACTACCTGCTGGCCGAGCTTGGTCACCTGCAGCTCAACGACTCGCTTTTCCAGAAGAATTTCAGCGGCACCTACAACGAGACGGACGCCCTGCTGCCCACAGGGGTCAAGGTCACCATCGTGGTCGTCTACATGATTGTCTGTGTCATTGGCCTGGTGGGAAACTTCCTGGTCATGTATGTGATCATAAGGTAAGAGGAACATGAGTTTCTGCAGGTACAAAAATAGTAATGGACATGAAACAATATTGTTGCGGAAAGCCTCTATTTAAATTTAAGCCTCTCCTGTCCTTCTGCGATTTTATCATCTCAACAATTGAATAGTAAGAAAGAGAAACCTTTTCAACTCGGACTTCCAGTTCAGTGACAGCACATTTACAGCCCTACTACTCTAGCCAAGGCTTTACAATAAGGAACAATATGATCACTGTTGCTTTAGCGATGCATGCTGAAAGGATGAACTACATTGAATAATCCAGTCTAAACATAAACTGAGGCTATACAATCTTTGTCCATTCTGGGTAATGTGAAGGGGACATGGACATGGGTATACTGGGCTCATATAAACGGACGAAAACATGATTTTACATTTTTTTTCTGTGATTTTATACTCATAAAAACTTAGTTCTGAATATTATATTAAATTGTCTGCTCATTAGGGTTGTCACGATACCAGAATTTCAGTAGTCGATACCAATACCTGTGAATTTCCACGATTCTCGATACTAATTCGATACCACAATTTAAAAAAAAAAACAACAGGACCCATGTACTTTTAAATTCACTAATTTATTGAAAACTGCTTCAAACTGTCAAGTATTTAACACCACTGTGCTTTAAAGGAGTCATCACCAGGAAATCGCAATTTCTCTTGTTAAAACATGCATATCTGTGTTTGACCTCAGTTGAAACTTGCCTGAAAGGCTGGAG
Source organism: Eutrigla gurnardus (assembly GCF_963514095.1). NCBI lineage: Eukaryota > Metazoa > Chordata > Actinopteri > Perciformes > Triglidae > Eutrigla > Eutrigla gurnardus. Next base: position 7,832,303 of record NC_139922.1, read on the forward strand.
TTTGAAAGTGGCGCCGTTTTTTCGCTTCTGCTCTTTTTCCGAACAGGAATAGCACACAAGGGTGTGCATTCCTAAAGCACGAGATTTTGATTCTGCGCCTTCGGTGACGTCACCGTGGCGGCTACTTGCATAAGCCCACCCCTCTTTCACCACCCAACCCCGCCCCCCCGTCCGCTACCTGAAATCGCCGAAGCGCCGCCATTATGTTTTGGAGTCTGCATGCAGGCAAGCCCCCCCGGCTCTGTCCTTCCTGCGGCGAATCAACGCGCGCCTCATTACATATTATACAATGCACATCCGGACCAGTCAAAACCTCGCGCGTAATCTCGCGTGATAAAATCGCGGTACGAAAAAGGGTCAGAACAAGCTCAATGTTTGATTAAAATTTTTTTTTTTTTTTCTAATAAGTTTTACGAATTGATCCAAAGCGATCCAAGGGGGGCTGGATACGTATAAAACCAGGTTATGACTCCTTTAAGATCTTTTTGCACAGAATTTAAATTGCAGTACCAGCTGCCAACAGACCTATAGCCATCCAGTATAAAAACAAACAATACTGTGCTTATAAGGCACTTTTTGCAGGTCGGCTTGTTTGAATCAAGAATTGCTCCGGATTCATCCGCCTCGAATGCAAAATATTTCCACACGCGACTCTTCGCACCTGTCTTGTCGACGAGCCGACGTGTTGTGCTTACGCTCCCACCTGCTGAAGCCATTCTTCTTCAGCGCCGCTTACTGCTCTATGCTGCTCACACGCGTATACTGCCCCCATCAGTTCCGCCAAGAATCGACACGGCTCTCCGAGTGAAAAGTTGTATATTCGGTTCTGACGATACCAGAAAAAAGCAAGTATCTAATTATTTTTTTCGGTATCGAAGTATCGGTATCGAAGTATCGGTTCTTGTGACAACCCTACTGCTCATAGATCCCCCTAAAAAATAAAACCATTACTGATTGATCAGTATTTACGAACATTTCTGACTACTCAAGGTGCACTAAAAAGCACCAAGCCGCCATCAGCAACCCAGATGTGAGTATACATGCCCAATTGTGTAGATATTTGTGTGGAAAGTCCGTCTTTTCTGTGTTTATTTGCAAATTGTGTCGATTTGAGTAGAAACAAGTGTAAGTGAACCCACACAAAACACACAGACTTAAAAATAATCAGCTCTTAACCTCTGCCCTCAGTAAAGATGGCTGTCCATGACAATCAAGGGCAGCCATTGAGGGTGTCAGAAGGCAGTGGCCTCTGTGATTTAACTGTGTCAGATTGGTTAAATCCATCACTAAATGAGGCAGAGCAAAACATCGGCCTCCATCCTCTAATCCCAAAGATTCAGTGATTTTCTGTGATTGTGTTGGATACCTTTACAAAAACAGCTCCAAAGGTTTACAGCATGTCAAGCAGGAGGAAAATAAAGAAAAGTATATCGTCAGGGTTTTTGAACACTCACATCTAGGTTGCAATCAGCGGTGTAGTCTACATCAGCTTATCACGCTGTGAAAAGGGAACTCACATCAAAGTTTGATTACAGGTCTTTGGGAGTATGAGGCCTTGATCAGAGTGCTTCAGGAGCCTGGGGAAGCTTTTTAGAAATATTTTCTTTGAGAGTGAAGCATTTTGCGCACTGGTTTTGCGTTGCTGAATGCCACATTTTTTTTCTGCTCTATGCACCTTGCGTCTTTGCAGGAGCACCTTAAAAAGAACTGATAAGAACAGATAAGCGTCAATTGCATCAGCTTTTTTCTCTTTGTGGTGATTTTTGTTGGATACTTGGAGCTATGTGGCCTAACAACCATTGTTACATGATCAACCAAAAACAGCAGAAGGCAAATAAGGAAAAATCAGCATACTATTAACTGTTAAGTGCATGGTTTGTGTTAAGCTAACGTTAACATCCATATGCTGGTTACCTAGCAACAATGAAAAAGGCAACATCTTGCTCTGTCTGTTTAGGGCCCTACTGTCTTTGTGAAAACACTTGTATAAAATCTTTTGGTGATCAAGTGGGAGCAAAGTCTGATGAATTACCTAAAGTGATGAAGCAACGTTGGCTATTTGACAATTTAAAGAGAATCTGGGAGCCTGGAATTGGAAATGAATGAGTTTACCAAACCTCTGTAGTCTGCTCGAGGATACATGAGTCGCTATTAACATAATTAATCAGAATTTACAACAGAAGTGTTGCGGGTTGAGTTGCATTGGGGGTAATGTAGGCCCCGGGCAAGGAACAAGAATGAGTGGAATAATAAAAGGTAATATATCTGCTGCAACAATTTTCCGAACTATCCATTGTAATGGGGGAGCTGTGTGAGAGCGGATATAGCCCAGGAAACTCTAAGCCCAGGAAAGAATCAGCTTTGGGAAATCACTAGCCCACTACATGCTTTTCTACACTTCTTTGTACACATTGGAAAGTTTCACTGTAAGTTTATATCTCAGTAACTTTTCTTTGTCTTCTATATGTCTTCGCACTGCCTCTGCAATTGTTCATAGTCACTGCTGAGACAAGTTAGTCACTCGTCAAGCCAGATGGAAAGCTGTGACATTCAACCCACGAAACCAAACTCACACTGTAATTATCAATTGCTGTACAATTCAGCTTCATCAGAAGGAGAAGAGAACAAAAGACAAACAGGGGGCTGGTGCTGCTCATGTGTCTTGTGTGGTAGGAGGCTGGTACGTGAGAGAAAAACAAAGATTGACAAAGACACAGGGATTTGCCACGTGGGTTCTTGGATATTTGGCCCCAAACAGAGATGGATCGAAATGTAATTGAGACAGCTGCACTCTCATATCAAGTTCCGTCTCTACTTTTGAATGCTTTCTGTGGATTTTCTTCCCAATCTCTTCCACCGCAGTTATGTGGGACCACTTCAGGGCCAGAATTGACTGCAAGAGTAATAAGAGCAGCTCATAACTCTCAAGGTGCATTTGTGTTGTGGGTACATTGTTATGACAGCCTAGAAAAATACAAACCAATCCATTTAACATTAAGACCATCACCATTTCTTCAAGGGATTCTCATCCAGCTACGCAGGAGCACGTCAGCAGCTTCTTTACAGTTTCTCACCATTTCTTCTTCAATTTCTCTGAGTGGAAATTATGATACTAAATATTCTGAGCTGTCCTCCCTTTAGATCAGAGGATCCTGTTTACTGTAAAATGCACTGAATGTCCTCTGGCAGCAGCAACGTTTTAATGCTTGGTAACACAAATCTGGGTAAAACACAGTTAAATAAATAACCATTTGCATATAATATGCGAATATAGTTCACACATCAACACAAAAATATAAAAAGTTAAGGTGACTTTTTTGAGGGAAGAAGAAGAAAGGAAAAAAAGATTTGTTCTTCACGGAGCGCCCATAAATAATTGTTTAAATGGCAGAGACAGCTCAAAAGCTGCCGTCGGCTGTCCAATCCACCTCTCCCTAGCAAACAAAAACCAGCAATAATAGGCACGCATGAAGAGCCAACCAGCAGCATTAATTTAGTTTGCATGTCTGTCAGAAAAGTCCATTCTCAGTATCTTTCTGCTTGTTTTTTCACACAAATGCCACAGCGATTTCCCTGACAGCGCAGCGAGCTTAGCGTGTTTCCAGTGTTACGGTGCTGTCCAAGAACAGAAAACGTTCTAAACTTCTGGTGACAGAGCACCACAGTGCAGGCGTGTTTTGGCTCATAACAACACCAAGTGGATTGGATAGATTTGTTTTAGCATCTGTTCAGTGGTTCAGGCCCACAAAAACTGAGCAGGTGGAGCAGAAGGAGACCGAACAGAGGACGGCAGGCTGAAGCTATGTTCATATTGAGCAGGGAAAAAGTGCTTCCTGGAAAGATTTCTGTAAGGGAAAAGGGTTCTGTTTCCATAACAACAGACTAATCCACTTGGACATTTTAGGCCATCATCAGGCCTTAGCATGATCTGGGTGGAGATGTCAGATCTGATTTTGTCAGAATTCATTCATAGCAAAAAACAAACAAACGAGCAAAACAACAGAAATAGTAAAAACAGAGGTGTTGTACAACTGTACCAACAGGTTTACTGCATAGACTGTTAGGTGAATGATAGTTGGAGCACATCTTGCAAGATGAAACGCTCCCTGTCGAATCATCAGTTCAAATTATTAGTAACCATGTTAGTCAATGTCTGGTTATTTAGTCAAACATACAAGTCTGTTAATTTAAACTAGTAACTAAATAGGTCAACTACAACTCCAAAGGATTTCAGCAAGAAACATCCAGTCAAAGAGCTGAAATACTGTTAAATACTGAGTCCTGCTAAATTTTAAATTTGGATTCATGTAGGTTAAAATCTAGACAATCTATTAGGGATGTCCCGATCCAGCTTTTTGCACTTCCGATCCGATACCGATATTGTAGCTTTTAGTATCGGCCGATACCGATACCGGCCGATCCAAGCATGTATTAAAGATTAAAGATATTTACTTATTTTGTTGTCAGACTCATGTTGAAAAGGGTTTTACTCTTAAGAACAACTAGCCAACTTAATTAGGTTAGTTTGAATAATCCACAATGGTTGGTAATGAGAAGCTGACCTGTTTATTCTTAACAGGGTTAAATAAACACAAAATAGACAAAATAATAAATAGTATAATAATAAAAAGGTGTATTGGTGCAGTTGGATTAAGTCAGGTGGCACAGCAAGCAGTCTGCAATTCTGCAATTATTATATTTGCATTCAACATTTTTGTTCACCCAGAGTGTATTCAAGGTTTTCAAGGATTCAAGGAGAAAGTGACTTATTAAGGTGCCGGTTGATGGAAATTATCCAAAATTAGGGGCCGGAAAAATATGGCTGGAAAATGAGGAGCATCACATTAATAGCTACAGATACTGTAAAACACTATAACGACATATGAGTGCATATATTGTCTTATTTTATCAAGTAAAATATAAGTTATAGGTTTACTCAACAGCCTAATAATTCATAGAAATTCAGGAAGAAATAGGTTAACTCAGAGTTCCACAGTTTATCAAAAACAATCCTGACACTCGACCTGCATCAGCGCATGTGCGCACGAGCGGATCTGTGCGAGCAGGCAGCGCGGAAGCCGGTCCGGTTCCGGTACCGGTCCGGTTCCGCTCACACCACGAGTCTGAAGAGTGCAACAGCTTATCAAAATACAGTGTCAACTCCGTGTTTTCAAAGTAGAAAGCAACATTGTGGTGGTTTAACGAGGCAGAGCGGCATCAGAACAACATCAAGCGCGTAAAGAACACGAAGAAGAACGTAGCGGGAGCGCTCGCCGAGGATTGTTGTGGCTGCACGTCTTGCCGAGCAACGCCTGGTTCACACTGGACGTGGAAGCGCCGCGGTGCGGCGCGCCGCCGAAAATCGCGAGCGATCCGCGCACCCCCGTTCAGACCAGACGCGTATTTCTCCGCGGCGGTCGACAAGCGCTTCTGCTCAGCTGTTGTTCATTCAGAGCTATTTTTTTCCATTAAACCCCGTACAATTAATACGCCATGTTTCTGTAACCAAGAAGTTTGTACACTTCTTGTATTTATCCGTTCTCTCTCTCTCTCTGAGAGAGAGAAAGAGAGCGAGAGAGAGAGAGAGAGGGACACACACACACAGACAGAGAGAGTGTGTATGGTAGTAGACAGTAGTAGTGCAGATATACCGTTGAAATACACATATTTGTTTATCTACTCTTCACATTTATTAAATGTGATGTCTCTTCCTGTTTCCCAGTGCGAGTTTAGATACACAAATATGATCGTGTTTGTCAATCGCGGTATTTTATTTTGAAAATTGCTTTTATTTTGAAAATTGCTTTTATTTTGTTTTATTAAATTGACCGGATTGTCTCGTGTTTCTCTGTGTGATTTCCTGCCAGAATTGATGCGTTCGCTCGCGGCACGCGCAAAAAATAGAGCAGACGCCGAAACGATCGCTTCACAGCGCGGGACAGCCGCGCCTATTCGTGGCGCTCCGCGTCTGGTGTGAACGACACCATAGCTTAACAGGGGCGCCGAATGGAAGCGGGCTCCGCTACGCGTCTATTCGTGGCGCTTCCGCGTCCGGTGTGAACCAGGCGCAAGTCTACACTGTGCTGCGCGGAGGCGCTCCTAATGTAAATGTTTATTGATTTATGAATGAATTGATAGGTGGCTTATTTTTGGCATATTGATTTTATGGCCTGTACAATGGTAGGGGAAACACTGGACATGCACAGACAAGTCTGTCTTGTTGTTGTTTAGTGGATGCTGGACAGGTCGTGAGGTGTGCGCTAGGTGTGCTGGAAAACGCGGACCAGATTTTGGGGAATAACTGAAAAAAACTGGAATGGATTACCTACATCGGTGCGCTGGAAAACACCGGAGTTTTGAAAAAAAAACTGGATCGGGAGTCCGGATCGGGATTTTCCCGTGCAGGCCGATCCGATATGCATTTTTTGCTAATATCGGCGGCCGATCCGATCCAAATATCGGATCGGGACATACCTACAATCTATGCATACTTACAGAAATGACTAAGCATTCTGCATTACAGCTCTTATCTTCTGGCTCACTTCTCCATAGCAATGGCTTTGCTAAGAAAAATCCCTGAAATAATTCAAACCTATGGCTATAAGACAAACCTTCTGTATAGTATTGTTAAATCATCTTGGAGGCTCCAGTATTTCAAAGGCAGTATAATTATGAATATATTTAACGATTCCACATCAAATGATTAAAACCTGTACCAACGTTCGTGGGCTAATGCAGGATTAAGCATGCCCTTTATGTACCAAGGCACAAATCTAGGGTGTAATCTGAATTATGTGTGATAGTTTATTTGCCATAACCGCAGTCTTTCCCTACATAACTAATGGCAGTTTTTGTGGAAGATATTTTAGAAAGTAAATATTTGGAATATCGAGGAAACTTTCCTGATATTGAGAGCTTGCAGCGGTCAACATTTCAAACATTTACATTTAGGTCATTTAGCAGACGCTTTTGTCCAAAGCGACTTACAATAAGTACATTTGTCAAAAGAAGGAAACAAAGAAACCACAACGTATCATTGCCGATAAAGTAAGAGCTAAAAATAGAACAAGTGTTAGGTCCTCATCTGAGTAAAGTAGTACCTCAAGGGCAACAGTGCTATGATCAGAGTGCTATAGGTAAGGGTTTTTTTTTTGGGGGGGGGGGTTAGTGGGTCATGCTATGTAGAGTCGAGGTGAAGTCTGAACAGGTGAGTCTTGAGCCTTTTTCGAAAGATGGCAAATGACTCTGCTGTCCTGACATTAGTCGGGAGTTCGTTCCACAGAGAAGAGTCTGGACTTTGCTGAGCGACATTTGTTTGATTTCAGCGATGGTGGTACCAGCCGGCCAGCTGAAGTAGAGGAGCGAAGTGCTTGCTTCGGGGCATGAGGTTTGACCAGTGTTTGAAGGTAGATGGGTGCCGTTCCATTGATGAGCCATTGTCTTGAATTGGATGCGTGCTGCAACAGGGAGTCAGTGGCGGTCACGGAGGAGGGGGGTCACATGGGAGAATTTGGGTAGATTGAAGATAAGGCATGTCCCCGTGTTTTGTATAATCTGCTAGGGTTTTAAGTATTATTATTTAAATATTGCCTCCAAAGTGCAGCTGTGTTGTGACAAGCATCTTGTGCTTTTATAATAAAAAAAAATGACATGTAAAGCATGTAACTATGACAGCCTTCGGAATGGATGAGCTTTGTGTGCAGTCTTTTTGTCAGGGCTTTAATTTAGTGGGTGTGAAGACAACATGTAAAGAAGGGTGACACTGGTCCGTCATGTTTGATTCATGCTAATTAATACAAATATTTAAATGCTGAAGATAAATGAAGACATGTTTATCAATAAAACTGAGCTCTGAGATGGACAGAAATATGGTAATGATGTAAGGTAAAACGTATCATGGCTTTCATTTTCTTCCTGGTTTGCTCATTATAAGAAAATCTTCTCAGAAATAATCATTCAAGTTGATAAGCATTTGCGGTGTAAAAAAATGTAAGTACATTCAAAACGTTTTATTTTTTGGGATCCTGACGACATAACCAGACTCTCAGTCTGGTCACATTTGACAGGTCAGTTCGTGTCAGATTTGACCATCTGCTGTGGAGCAAATCTGGCATTTGATTGGAATATTTGGTACCAAAGAGTCTAATTTGTTTTTTTCTGTGTTGTCCATGCTGCACCGAGTTGCCCAGTTATCTGAGTCTCTGATGGAGAACAGGCTGTTGGTTTCTGAGCTTATGGACAGTCTATCTGGTTTGTTCAGGAGAACTCCACACAAACTGTCAGCACAAAGTAGCAATCATAAGCTGCTGCGCATAAAAGTGTAAATGGTTCAGTTGGACTGTTTTCATAGCAAAACAAAATGTGTTTTTTAAAATCAGATTTTTATCCACTTTTTTTAAAAAACAGTACATTTACACTGGTTGCAAAATTCTGGGAATGTACAAAGTGCAAAAGTTTCTTGGGAATTCCCCTTCCCAGTTCCTATATCCAACAGAAAATAACAGGAATTAAATGATAGGATGATTGGGTCAGGCTGTATTAACCATGTCAGATGCACAAACTAATCTTTTACCATCTTGTGAGTGAACACAATCTATCAATTTGCCAAATAATCTCTTTTTTCGTGTGAAAAAAGTGTGAAATGTGCCATGTTGAGTTAGTCATAGGGATGCAAATTATCGAGTAATTCATTAATCGATAGTTGTTTCATCTTATCGATCGATGATCGATTAATTCATAAGCGGCAATTCTTCTGAGAAGCTGAATTTCCCTCAGAATAGGTTCTATCTACTAAATCATATTTTGAATAATTTCATTTTAATGCATCAATTTGGGGAATTTTGAGAACCAAAATATGACATATCGTTTCCTGACCAATTTCTTACAAACTGCTGGTACTGATACAAATATTGACATACTAAATGGGGTTGAGGAGTTTAAGCATTCAAGAAAAGATGAAAACAAAAATGACTAAAACACAGTGCTGAGCCTTTAAACTATTCGTTTATTATGACTATTATTATTATTATTATTATTAATATAAGTGGGTGACTATTCCTCAGCCTTACTTGGTGTTTTGGTTTTGACTGAAGCCTCGTTCACATACGTCGCCACTCGCCCATCTCTGAGCGACAGCTGTCAATGAATGTGAATGTGTTCTAGCGGAATGTGGTCAGGACAGGCGATGCGATGTGGGCGGGGACGGAGATAAAATAACTTTAACTTTCTGCGATGCGAGTGAAGTGAGTACCAAGCGCGTACCAATCAGAATGTAGAATAGAGATGATTGACAGTTGACGTCAACAGAGAGTTCCACAGAGAGTTGCCGCTTGAAACTAGCCGCCGGCGGCAGTGAGTTTTTTTTGCCAGCGAGTAGAATTCAGCGAGAAAGCGAGTGACGGGCGAGTAGCGACGTATGTGAACGGGGCTATACGCGCCGTCAAACTCGCCAGCTGAGGGGGTTCGGCGTGGGGGACGCCTTGCCATGGCGACGGGGGAAAACAGAACGTTGATAAGCCAAACCAGCCGCGAGGATTTCCCCCTATAATAAGCGCTGCTGCCCTCCTGTTTAGGCCTATCATTAGAGCCGCTAGTTAAGTCCATTTGCCTTGATAAAATAATTTTGGGCGAACATCGAGACTATGGCGGTGCGCCATAGTCTCGTCAATGTGTGGGAAACACTGCTCCCGCTTCTCGTTTTGTCTTGTTGTTGTCGTCAGAGCCCTGCTTCGCTTGTGTTCGCGCATGTGCGTCAAGTACGTCTGGCGTCAAGCGCGCCCTCAGGTGGACTGGCGGGGAATTACGGGTTCAAAACGCAATTAATTGCAATTAATTTATTTTAATCGAGTAATTTCTTATCGACAATTAATCGATAATCGATTAATTGTTTGCATCCCTAGTTAGTCAGCTAACCAGTTAAACCATAGGAAAGGTACCTTGGGCTGTGTGCAAAGTGAGGGGTTAAATTATAATCAATTGTAAAGTAATTCATAAAATAACTGATTTATATAGATATATTTATATATTCATGTAGAGGGCTCCTTTTTATGGTGATGTGAGGAGGAGTAGTTTCAATCTAATTAAGTCATCCTTTAAATCAAAAAATGACATAATACATTGTCTTTTTTATCTGTGTTGCCTAAACAAATAAGTGCACTATCTAAAAGTTGATCCTTTTTATTCGAATTTTGAAAGATTTCTGGAAATGTTCCGACCCTTTGCAAACCTTTGTCAGCCACTAGAAGTGAGCCAAATGTGTCTCTAAATAGACAGAAAGATCAAACGCTCCTACTTTGGCTCAGAGACACGAAGCTGACTGAATAGCTAATTACGCACAGATGGTGTGTGTGTGTGTGTGTTTAGAGTCACAAAAAAAGCACACACACACACAGTATTGATTTTGACCTCTCATTAGTCAGCTCTTCAGAGTACTTCAAAGCAATTACATGTGTGCGTAGGTGTGTGTGTGTGTGTGTCCTTGTTGTTCAGCATCAGATCAAAGATTTAAATCATCATTACAACTGTTTCCTTGGGACAAATCTCAATCAGACCAAAACAAGGCGTGTGTGTGTGTTGAGGGGGTGTTGAGGTGTGGAGGTTGAGCACGATGATGAGTTTTTTGGTAAAAATAAATCGAAAAGAGGAAAAAATTGAGAGGTCAATAAACAGAGAAGGGGAGACAACTCAAAGACACAGAGGAATAGAGAATGGAATTAGCGAGGGAGCATCAAGGGTTGCATTATCTAATAAATAATCTTTACCTCCTCTAGACTTCCCTTTGCTCATCAGATTGTGTATGTGTGTGCATGTGTGTGTGTGTGTTAGATTAATCCACTGAGAGTCTAATAGCTTGTTTCACCTACTGCCTGTATTGTTAGGAATAAAACTCAACATCATGAAACATCATGATTATGATATTTTTATCATAATATTATAATAATATTTTTGCCTGAAATGACCAGTCCAACATACTTGATATCAGACAGTCAGCAGCAGCAGAAGTTGAGCAGAGTTGTGCCAGCAGTTGGGTTACTGAAAAGTTTCGGAAAGGCAGCAAGCACAAGTTAAAAACCTGCATGTTGTTTTTGTTTTCTTTTCTTTTCAATTCTAGGAGACAGCATTGTAAATGCATGCTTTTTTTTGTATTTCCTTAATTACCACATCCATCCTATTTCACAATATGGGAGTTTTCCTTCTGCCTTTTCACATGAACACATGAAACCTATCAACGTTATGTAAAAAAAAAAAAAAAAAAAATACGGTAAAATAAATCTACGTTGAGTTAGTTTCACACAGGACAGTCCTCTCCTGGGTGAAAGTCCTTGTGGTGTTTGACCCGTCTACCGTCCTTACATGAACTCTTTGTAGCAGGTTCGTTGCTTGTCTAATAATGACTTCACGTGATGCACTTCTCATGATGCTCTCAACACCGTGGCGTTTTGTCTCATACATATGCCGATTATGCTACTTGCACCAGTAGAATTCTGTATTTCTTTGAGTTCTGATGTTCTGGTTTATGTCTTCTCCATAGCAACTGCTGCACTCTTACAAATACATATTTAAATAACTCATATCAGTGAACCAATAACATAAACCTTTTGTATAGTGTTGTTAAATTATCTGGCAGACTTCCGTGTTTCCATGCTATCCGAGTGTAGTTATGTCCATATTTGAGTGTATCAGTGCTAATGCATGACATTTCATGTAGCAAGGCACAAAGTAAGACTGGTGTAAACCTTGCTGACATGAGACATGAGGAATAGGAGATGATGCTGTAATCTCATCTATGGATATTTGGCACACACACACACACACACACACACACACACACACGTAACAGGGTTAGATCAGTATTTGATTTCACTTGCCACATTAAGGTTTTATATAATGGCTCAAGTGCGCCCTCTCTTAGAAGTGGTAGAGAAATGCCACTGTCAGCGTTGGCACACTGCCAGTCTTTATGAGGCGCCCTGACGGTGAGTTGCAGAGCACCGCATGGTTTACTAATTTTGTATATTATTGTATGTATTTGCACTGTATGACGTTATATGTATGCTGCAATGCATCTGAATGCTAGCGAGAGGAGTAATGAGCAGGTTACTGTATGTTTAAGTGCTGACATGGTAAATTATCGGCATATTGCGCTAGCTTGCTAGCTACTGCTAACATAACGTACTGTTCCTTCGTAGCATGCTGTGTGTGAGCCATCTGTAGCAAGCCAATTGTATCACTGACCAGATAATATTCTGTTGCTGTTGAGGACAATAAATGGCACCGTATAGGCTACACAAGTGAGCCTCCCGTGCTTCATTACAAACACAACGCAGAGTTGAGAAGTTTTCTGAGCCCGCCAGCTACAGTGAAGTACAGCTGAGCGTGGTTACACCCACACACACACACAAAGAGAGAGAGAGATGGCTATTATATCATGCCGGCTAGTCCTTGACACTGTAACCTGAATAATCTGCAGCTGCATGTGTGTGTTTTTGTGTTATAGACCTTGAGAGCAAGGACATTTTTGGACAGCGAGGACATTTTGGCTAGTCCTGACCCTCGGACTAACAAGATTTGGGTTTAATGTTCAGTTTTAGAATTAGGTTTCAGTTAGTTAAGGATTGAGGTTGTCCTCACAAGTATAGAATTACACAGTTGTGTGCGTGTTTGTGTGTGTGTGTGTGTGCCACAGCCTAATGGCAGTGCCTTCCGCCTTCCTAATGACCATGATGAATTATGAGGTCATTACTCTGCACTGCAAATGAATCCTCGTACCTCCAATAGAGGTTGTGTGTGTGTGTGTGTGTGTGTGTGTGTGTGTGTGTGTGTAATAGACACCAAATATAGTAACACTCATATTTGCATATATCCAGGGCAGGCACCCGTTTATGTCCTCCCTGTAGCTCATCTTTCAGTCTTGCTTCCTTTCTGCCATCCTCTCACCGTCTCTTTATTTATTTCTATTTAATTTAAATTAATTTATTGGAAATAATGTGTTAAGTACCTCATCAAAGTGCCTACATACAATATAGTGCTCATATATTCATGCATTGCATCTTTTATGACATTGTTTAGGTTAAATTGTTCAACACATGACTTGATGCAAGGGTTATTCAAGTGTTTGTATTGGGAAGGTGAAGACCTCAAATAATTAATCAGCTGACAGACGTCTTTTCCCAATGTAATTCTATGGGGGAAAAAGAAGTTGCAGTTCCATGGTTTGGCCACGACGAATGTTGGCTTCAAAGCCTGGTACTCTTCCTGGAGGCGTGACGGGTTAATATTGATGACAATGTTGCGCATCGTAACTGTAACCATGTCAGTGTGCTGATTTTACGATTTTACTTTAACTCCTGCCTCACTGAATTTGTGGGCATCTTTTCGCTTTGTCGACGAGTCTGGCCGAGTTTTAAAGGTCATTTGACTAACTTGTTCCTCAATAGAAAACTATAAAAGTCCCCATTAAATAAGTCATGTCCTTGTCCTTAGTGTGTGCAGTTAATGAGAATAAAACCATAACTCTGATACTAATGTGGAGCCAGATGTGATGAGAAGTAACAGTTATGTTTTTTTATTCATCTTAATTTGCCTTTCTCTCCCTCTCTTTTCCCCTTGTGTGCATATTTAAGTATTATAATAGTCGTCTCTTCTTATCTTAAATCAAGTCATTTGATGTAAAGTGAAGATATAATAATAAAGATAAAATTAGTTACTATGTATAATTTACTATTATAATATCTTTCATAGATGTCCATCCCTTTTATCCGTCTTTTAATTCTCTCCCACAGGTCTTTAGTGAACAGAGCAGTAATTTGCCAAAATTGACTAAATCTCTTTTGCTTGTTCTCTCCTTTATTTCTTTGAGTACCTATCCATGAACCTCTCTCTACCTCGCCTCTCTCACCATCCATTTATCTCTGACTGGTTTAACGGTGTAATATAATGATTGAGCCTAGTATCTGAATCTGCAGATTTCGACTCCAGATTTATCTTAACTGGTACAATTTTCTATTAAGATTTATCATTAGCGGGAATGTTTACTCTGTTCCAAAACAAATACATATAGTGCTGCCATTTCATCTAAATATAGGCTATATTGTTTTTAAACTGTGTGCTGTGTTTTTTAACTTATTTAAATGACATATAAATATAATTTAAAAAGAAATTCCTGCAAATATTAAAGGTTTGATGTTAAAATGACAGGTATGTTTCGACCAATTGTACATTATAAAAGTTCGTAGTTATCTAGCCTTAAAGCACAGACACGCATGGGCCAAATTAACATCTGCCTCCCCTTCACTTACATGTTATGCGTAAATGGACCAGTATATCAAATTATTTATTTATTATTATCCACCTTAAAGATCAGCCCACCTTAAGTTAGCCTGGGCTGAAGTTGTCACCAGTTCCAATGTCTCGCTCAGAGAATTGAACCGCCAACCTTGTAATAAAAGGACAACCTAGTCTAACTCCTGAGCCATAGTTGCCCCATTTGTATCAAACATTTCACAAATGTTGATTCGCCCTCACATAGAATACCCCTCCACAATACAGTTGCTGGGACTAGCTATATGTGTACTGTTCGACTGTGAGTGACCTTTTGTGTGTGCATAGCTTCATTTTCATGATGCTGACCTTCCTATAGAAGGAAACAAGACAACATGAAACCTATATGGCTGGAGGGTATGTGGTCTATTGTGCTTATTTGCAGATCACATGACATCGTTCAGCTACATTTAAGTAAAATGTCATTTCAATTGACAAAAGTTGTGAGCGTTAAAAACCTAAATTACCAGCCATCCAAAAGGTCTGACTGCCAATAGCATACTATCCTCTACAATAATAATAATAAATAAATAAAATAATAATGGTGCCCTAACAAGGATTATAACCTTTCTGTATATAGCACTTAAAAACAACTCCTAAAAACAACCTTTACAAAGTGCTTTACATACACTAGACTTAAAAGAAACATTAACACTGGCCAATGGGTTTGCAACATAGTGGGCGAAATGTGGGGCAGATCGAGAATTCAACTGGAATTTCACTTGTGTGTGGGCAAATTGCTGCTTTAGGTCTGGTACCATGGCCTGGAAGGTATTTTCCTCTGAAATTAGTTCCACACAGAGAAGGGAGTTCAAATGGTTTCTCTCTGTGTGGGACAAATCTTCTGAAGGCCTTTTAGAACGTATCTGCATCCATACTGTCATGCAGTGCCAGTTCAATGCAGCGTGATTTTGGAGAGCATACGCTCTGTATGGCGGCTTAAACAGTCTAAGACAGGCTGGAGGAAGGTTTGCCATTTTGGGGATGATTGGCCTGGCACCTGATCTGATTTACCCCCCACACACTCTGGACCTGGATGAAGCAGTTTCTCATTGCAATCCATGATCATGAGTTTGGGTTATGGGATATTTTGGATTCAATATAAGTGGATGGAAATGATGATCCTTACCCCCAATTTCCACTGCATCCGCTGCGTTGCGTCTCCGCCACGCCAGCGGAGCAGATACGTTTCACTTTAGTCTATGGGTGAATCCCCACCAGGTCCGCTGCGCTGCGTGTCCGCTGCGTCTCAGCTCCGGCAGTCCGCTGCTCTCCGCAACAAATACGGAGGGCTTCTATTTCTGGCGGATGCCGGACCACGGCCCAGCAATTCAGCACAGAGCAAATATAGCGAAACAGGAAGTTTGGTACATACTCAACAATAAAACATCCGGTTACTTCAAAATAAAACACTTGTGTTAATAAAACCTCTTGACGACGGATCATATTTCAGTTAACTACGTCACAAAAACGTCAGAATGGGCGGGGCCAGGTACGGAGTCAACAGGTCAGAGGTTTTCAGAGTTCTTTAACTGCAGTCTCGCGCGATTACGTATTATCGCGAGGTCTCGCGGCGTCACAGTCGTTCTGCCGGACTGCGCCGCAAACGCATCCTGTGGGGATTGGCGGACGGCGGACCGAAGCCGGATCGGAGACGCACCGCATCGGAGACGTATGCAGTGGAAATTGGGCGTTAGGGACTCTGCTGTCTGAAGTCAACGTCCCACTCTGCAGGTCGTCTTTGGGAGTAAGGGAGTCGTTTGTTCGTCTCTATATGTCAGTCAGTATAGTACTGGGCAATGGTTTGTGATCTGCTGCCCCATGAAGCACATTTTTGTTCCAGATTTTCCCAGCTGCTGAACTATTTCAGATAAGGGAGGTTTGTTTCATCTGACATCACTGCAGTGCAGAACATGGACTCTCTGAGTTCCTCAATAGGCTCTGATTCAGCTGGCACACATGCATTGGCTGGCTAGCAGTCAGTGTTCAGCAAGAGGAATGCCGGCCTTGACTCCATATGCGTTGCTGAGAAGCCTCTGGGAGTGGTGTACCCCGTGTTAGGTCATCGGCTGGATTAGTCATAGAGTCAGCATATCTCTGCTTTATGTGCCAGTTTGAATCTCAGCCAGCCGGCTGGGCAACAGGTAGGGTTGCACATAGTTCTGGTCGGGGAATAGCTGGCGTTTCGGGGCTAGACGAGACCTGGCCATGATGAAAATGACATGGATGTTTGTCCTTACTCCGAAAGAACACAACAGCATCATCCACATGCTCAGAGGCATCACAGAATACATGTAGATGAGATTCTGATGTGACTGATTCAGTACAAGTGGACAGACAACCGTAAGAAAATTGCAGCTATCATATGGCTAGTCAATGTTTATTTTAGCTATGACCACACTATTTCTCCAACCTCAGCCATGTACTTTGAATTACCTAAACTTAACAAAGCTTGCCTTTTTTGTAATGGTAACATGCATTTTTGGAAGGCACTAGGAGACAATGTTGTCTGCAGACAAGGACAAATGCTAAGCTTCTAACTTTTGCAGAAAATCAACATGAACGAGGATCCTTGTGTTGATGATCTTTTCTACCTTTTGAATATATTGTGTTAACAAGAGAATACAGAGAAGGTCGCTATGCAAAACTTTCAATGATGTCTCCAAATATATGGTTGGTGTGGTATGTGGTATATTGAATAACCTGCAAACTGTTACATTTTACAAGCCTAGTATTTAAAGCAATTCAACGGAACATGTAACTGAAAATTGCAGTTGTTTTACACAAGTTGGATTCAGTATCTTCTTGTATATATGATGTGTGTATTCCCTATTTTGCTTTTCTGCTGTTGTTACTATACATTTATGTGTATTGTCACTGTCTTTTTAATCTATAACTGGCAACCGGCTTGGCCATGTCTCTCTCAAAAAAGAGATTTCAATCTCAAAGGACTTCCTGGTAAAATACAAATAAATCAAATAAAAAAATATACATCTCCTGAAGAATATGTGCACTGTAACATTTAAATGTTAAGTTATATAATTCTATGACCAACAGTACAGAAGGAGAAAGATGCCAAAGTATGGCAAAATGGAGAATGGAGAACAATAATGTGACTTTGTTTATCTGTGGGAGCTGCAGCACAGCTCTCATGCTAATAAAGGAAAACGATCTTGAAGCTTAGAGCTGACCAAGAGGAGGGAGGAGGAAGAGATGGATGAGTGGATTTGTGGCCCCTGGCTTAATTGGGTACTTGTTGGTGTAAGTGGGCAAGCAAAAGACAGAGACAGGTCTTCAGGGTGGCCATGCAATGCCACCTTCTTCCAGTCTTCCAGGAGAAGCAAGTAGAAGACAAAGCAGATAATTAAAGAGAGAGAGAGAGGGTGTGAATGTACATGTTACAAGAAGGTTAATGAGACAGAGTGTGCTTTGACAAGCAAGAAATACAGGGAACAAAAAAGAAGAGAGAAAGGAGAAGAAAAGAGACAAAGATAGAAAATAAAGCCCATAGCCACCTGCAGGTGGTTTCATCTAACCTTTGTATGAATCCTCTACCTGGAGTACCCTGCATTCTGTCTGCATGGAGGCCTGATTTAGATTTAGTCATTCAAATCTTGCACAAAGCTGTGTCATAGTCAGAGCAGACGGCTACACAACACAACAAAAGAACCACGGGCTCTGAACTGCAGCCCACATTAGCTTCCCTGCAAACACTCCTTCAAAACATGGATGCACATTCTTCTTACTTCGCTGAACGAGCAGCCAAACAGTCATTAACTGGGAAACGTACACCACTGTGGTCAGTCTGCAGGCTAGATAGCTAATTAGCGGCTCATTGATTCAACTGCAACCACAGTTTGATTTATGTGGGGGACATTGTGTGTGTCAGCAGGAAGGAGCGTCTCTCTGTGAACTGCGTACGCATTTAATAAAGATTGTGCTTCAGTAAAACGCATTACTTTTTAAAGTTCCACTTGGGTCTTTAGGATGGTGGAGGAGACAGTCAGATTCATTATTAGAAATTCCAATGACATGCACCACATATTTAGTGAGCTGCATTGGATTTGTCAACTACAAATAATAAAAGTGGTTTAAATAAGCCCAATATTGGGCAACTATTGTGCTCCATCCCACTCAGATTTCTCTCACACACTGCAATCACTGGCCCTGGGCCTTGGGTTTCTTTATCAGCTGTATTTAACTCCCCCACCATGTGTCATTTTGAAAACACATCATATTTTAATAATGGTAAAATTCATACCACACATAAGGATATATTATCATTGTGTGAGTAACAGACAGCTTGAGTTGAGTAGAACTGTTGATGTTTGTATTTCCATGCAGCATTGTTTATTTTTTCCAAATAGGGTGGGCTCACTTTAACTCCCAGAATGCACTTGCAAGGAAGTGCCATGTGCTGGTTAAGCCTCCTGTTGAGAGAAGCTGGTAATGGTAAAGGGCAGGGGTTTAATGAAAAATGAATAATAATATATCATTATTGTTAGATTATAACATGTTCATAAGCACTTAAAAGACACATGGCTTCATAGACTGCTTAAGAATATTAATGGAAGCTTTATAAGCCTTGTGATCGTTTAGCATTGAACACATTGACTTGAACTATTATGTCATTGTTAAACATTTAGTAACCCTTGTAGTTACTAATACATGTATTGCAACCAACAATAAATGTGTTTATGATGCTATAATCACTTACATAATCTCATTATCAACACAGTTATGTTAATAAGCATTTTTTCCTGGGATGCTGGTTCCCACTTACAATGGCATTTTATGTTCAGCTTCGGTCAGAGGCGCAGCAGGCAGTCGCTGTATAGGTGCGTTCAGTTTACACTGAAAGCCTTTACCAGGTTCACATGGAGATGGAGGAGGGTTGGTAGAGAGAGGAAGGGCAAAATGTTTCAGGAAGCAGAAGTGAAGAGGTGGGGAAGATGGAACAACGAGGAGATGGCGAGTGCACCAGGGAACCAATGAGTGAAGGGGCATGCTCCCTAATTGGGTACTTGTTGGATTTGAGTGTCGGTGGGAAAAGGGTGCTGCTGAGCAGAGAGAGAGAAAAAGAAGGGAAGAGGAATGAGGAAAGGCAGCTTTTCAAATGACTTTAGAATGAGAAAGAAGACTGTAACCCTGTAATTGAAAGAAAACAGGCAAAAAACAGTCTGTTTGCTTGACTGGAGTGCTCCTCGAAATATTATCAAAAGAAGCCACTAAGTTCAACAAGCCAATTAATGAATGAATTACGATTACAGTATCATTGCAAGTTGAGAAGACATCCTGACAATCTGTGCCAGAGACAAATTGGAATTGCCCACTGTTCACTTGTCTCTCCCCTTTAACTTTTGTTCTTTCTAACTCACTAAATCTTTTCAGTGTCCTTCATTGAAATTCCTCTTTTTATTTCATGAGAAAAATGTTGGCAAAGGCAGCAAGGGCTTGTGAGATAGAATGATACAGGAAGAAAGAAAGCCATTAAAGGTGAAAAAGATGTTTCCAACTCTGCATTCATACTGAGAGATGAGGGATGGGAAGAAACAATAACAATAATAATTGAGGAAAGGTTAAAGGGGGGGAGGGGGGAGTGAGAAGCCCAGAGAAAGAGAGAAAGATTTCATTTGAGATGACAGAAGGCAGAGGAGGAAAAAAATCAGGGGAGAGAGCGAGGAGGGGAGGAGAAAACAAGAGATAAGGATGTGAGAGGACGGAGAGGTGATAAATGGAGACGAGTGGGGCTTCTCAACATGTATGGATCCCCTCAGGAGGGTGAAGAGATGATTCACACTCCTGCAGGGAAACTCGGCTACAGGATTTTGTTGAAGAGGATGAAAGATAAGGTGGCTGAGAAGATGAGAGGCAGACCTTATTTTAAAGTGATGCAGCAAAGGCCAGATTGAAACCATGGTTACACTTTTATGTAACTCTTGGGATTGGATGTGCAAGATTGGAACTCACCAGTACCCACATATGGGTCCACACTTAAATGAAACAGGTTCATCATCACTTGGACCACCAGACTATCACAGGGCTGACGCATACAGACAGACAACTATTTACACAGACAGTCACACCTAAAACCAATTAATTTATAAAATGTAATAACAATAAAATGTTGCACGAGTCAATCGGGAACAACTGTCAACCATACAATCAAAACAAAGAACCATTAAAAGGCAGTAGGGTACTTGACGCCAGCAGATCCTGGTCTATCTGTGGTAAAGATCAGGAGGATGTGCTTATATTGTATAATGAGCCTGATACACACACTCATGTGACCATGACATTTATATTGGGCCTTCTCACGGAAATTAAATGTCTACCCATAGACACCCATCTCTGGGTCTGGTGGTTTATGGTCCCCATGATACCCACGTGCCATAGATTACAAACTCTAGTTTTTCTGTTAAAAGGCAACATTCTGACTTCAGGGGTTCTTCCATGTTTGTTTTAATGTCACCTCTGACACTTGCTGTGATGTATTAAAAAGTACACCTGCACGTCACTCTGATTCTCAATGTCAAGGAAGGGCTGAGTCACTTGTTCAGAGGGTTTTGAAGGATGCATGTGTGTATCCTCTCCGCTCCTAAAATACCCACAATCCTCTTTGCATTATGCATTTCTGACAGGGGAGTTAGTTGTTTCACCTCAGCAGTCTGCCAAAACCTTGTTGCTGAATAAATGTGAGGCACTAAATTGCCAATCCAGTTGCTGAATCTTCACTCATATTAGATCTACAAGCCGCATGTATGGTTAGACAGACTCTTTCAGAGAGCTATTGAGGCACACAAAGGCAGAGAGAAATTGTATTGAATTGTTGTATAATTTACCGCCAAAATGACTTGGGCAGTTCTGACAACTATCTCCTCTCAGATGACCCTGGTGAGCAGCAGCACATAAACAGGGCACAGGCCGTTGTTCTCTCCCTCTCCAGGATGTAATTAGACGGGCTTTGAATGTATCCGTGGAGACAAAGAGTACCATCAAAACCTATCCAAACTAATCTCACACATGATTACATCGGTGCCCTCAAAACAATAGTGTTATGATAGGTATAATGATGGCTTAGAGGGACTGTGGACACAGGCAGAAGATGGTTGGGGATCATACAGTTTGGATTGAAGGCAAGTGTGTGCTCAAAAACAAACATTCCATTAGAATCAATTGCTTTTTTCCAACCAACTGAAGCTCCTATACAACATATTAGGTGATGGATAAATGTTGTTGATCAATGCAACACAAAGCCACTTTTTCATGGTTCTTTTGCTTCTATTGTCTGCATTCCCCGTCAAAATACCACGGTTGAATTTCAGCCAGCCTGCACGCTTTTGCAGCCAAACATGGTTGAAAGAAAACACCTGATATCGACAGCATTGATAAATGGCAGCGGAATGCAGTAAAGAATCTCACACAGAGCTGAAATTTAAAAAGTGCAAATATATTAGATGAATACAATATTTTGTTGCTTTGTCCCCCTTCAAGGCAATGGTAGGTGATGCCTTGTAAATGTCTGAAAAAGACTAAAAAGGAAAGAGAAGTGTACATTGTGAAAGGATTGAAGGTTACACGTTGTTCCCTTGCAGCCACCAGGTCTTCATCAACAACCTTGATGAGGTCCTTCCTCTGCTCCAGGCTTACAGAAGCCTGAGCCTTAATGTTCACGGGAGTTAAAGGGTTTTTGTGATAATGCACCATATTTGCCCGGTGACAGCATTCAGCGATCACGAGGCCGGCATCCTAATGCTTTTGGCAGAGCTTTGAGCGGCGACTGCCTGCTGGCAGCAGCAATGACAAAGGCTGTCATGAAGAGATGCCGGCTGACCAAGCATGCCCAACGCTTCCACACACCCCGTGTTGGGATTTATAGAAAAATCATTCATTATTTACAGGCTGCTTTATGCTTGCCGTAACGGCGTTCGGGAGGGAGGTGTCACATGACGTTCGCGCATACGCGGCTGCTGACAGCGGCGGAAACTCTGACAGAATGTCAGGCGAGGCTCTAATGAACATCTCATCCCAGGGAACATTCTCATCTCTGCAACAGCCTCAGATTTTCATCTGTGAATCTCTTTTCAAGATAATGAGGGCAGTGTTGCACATTCTCTATGCGGCGCTCGCGTGTGTGAGAGAAATGTGTTTTTTGAAGCGAGCAGGTGAGTAAGAGCTGCTGTTAATTGGCGGCGCATCAACCTGCTGCCACTGCTGTCCTCTCCGTCTTTGGGTGCTTTCACAAGCCAACATTTAGTCCGTTTTAATCAGACTGGTGTAGTTCAACCCCACGGTGTGATTCGTTTGAGCTGTTCCGAATGCAGGAATCACACTCTAGTCCAGACTCAAACAGGTCTTGGTCTCGGACCGGAATGCAGGCTGCCCGCGTGGGCGTTTGTTGATATGGACACAGGTGAACGACAGGTTGACATGAGTGGGATAGACTTGGACCTCAACAAACTCAAGGAAAAGGGATTGGTCAGCAGAGTGGATTGATGCCAAGTCTAATGAAAAAACTTCAGCATTAATGCTTAAACGTCTGCCATTCCCTGAAGCTCTTGAGAGAAACATTAATTTTCTTCTTTGTACATGTCTCAGATATTTAACATTCTTCATTGTATTTCTACACTGTTCACCACACCAGACTAAACAGACTATGATTTGTGAAAGTGCCCTCTTTGGGACTCTTAAGCATCTCAGGGATATTATATACTGGTTTTAAGTTTCATCAGAAACTTTTAATTAATTTTAAATCTTATGTTATTGTCACAAAATGTTTTTTTTTTTTTTTTTTAGAAATAGTCCCTATGAGTGCAACATTACACCCACAAAATGTAAAGCTTGTGATATATGATGCATGCATTTGAACATACCATCTCTACTTCTTAGATGGGAAACTGTTGAATTGAGGGGTTACTCGGATGGATAGCAGTAAATGGCGTTAAGACCCCATTGAGTCCATATGAGAGCGAATGAGAAGAAGATAAAGGGTGAAAAGAGAAAGGAAGTCAAAGTCAAATTTATTTGTATAGCACAATAACATACACTCTACAGGAAAGCATATTCATGGGAGTGTTGTTGTCAAGTATGGCCTTGTCCACTTAACCTAAATGAATACTGAGTGAATTGCACTGCATAAACCTACACACTTACTGTTCTCAAGGCCCCTTAACCCCGTAAAGGACTGGAGTTTAATTCACTGTGTAGTAAATGCAGGTCCATTTAGTTCATTCGAGACCAGCATTAATGCTTCACGCACTGTGGAGAAAAGCAATGTTGTGCCACAATAATTTGCAAAATGTATTCAAAACAGGGATGAATTTAAAGATCTAAAGACGTCAAACTTGGCTCCGTGGCAAATTTATTGCTAAATTACTTAGCTGATGATTTCAGAACAACCTTCACAACAGCAGTTTTGAAAGCCTTGTCGGAGGCAGCCGGACTTGCTTTTGGTTTCTGAAGACAATGTGCCTCTCATCCAAAAAGCTTTTTCAGTTCTTAAAGGAGCTTTATCGATTCCAACATGAAGAGTAAAGTCCCTATTCTCCATCATTGGCTTTGGAATATAGGTTATTCAGTTACAGCATCCATTCAGTAATCTAAGTTGAACCAGAGGTTAGCCAAGACAGTTGGTCATTTTATTTGGAGGTTGAATAACTTTGATACTTTTTAAATGCAACTTACTGAAGTTTTTGGAAATGATTGGAAGATGACTTAACATGAGTGAGTATCCCAAATGATTAAGATATAGTAAATTATTTCCCCACTTTTTAAGTTTCCCTTAATCCCATTAATGAGGATATTATGCATATGTATATATTATAAATATGTTATATAAATTGTTATTTTTCTCATTGACTAAAATGCCATGTATGTAAATTTGAACGCACGTTTGTGAATAGGAGCGGACTTTTATTGCATTGACTTTATATGGGGATGGGGAGAGCGCTCGGCGGAAATGAACCTGCGTGCGTCTTGAGGCCTTCTTGCTGGAAATTACTGTGACCCTTTCTGGAACTAACTTCTCTTTGTGGATTACCTTTTTTTGGGATCATTGGAGTGAAGCAAGTTAAGGATATTTTTCTTACGTGCGTTCATGGAGAGATTGCGCTGCATATTTGGATACCCGCGGCATCTCTACAGACTGTGAGGCAAATACTTCCTTTTGTTTTCAGGAGTTCACGCTTGAACTCGGGACTTGATTTGTTTTTGGACTGTTTGATTTTGGGGTTAAGTGTCAGGATTTATGAACGCTGGACCGTGCAAGGGTTAATCGTCAGTAATCGTAAAGTACTGTTGGATTGTATTGTTCAAGAGTCGTCTTTCGCCGCTAAAAAACCATTACGTGTCAGCGCGCCTTCGCGCTCAAGTTTTGTCAAGTGAATTTAATGCATAGTTGCGTTCATTATTTTTAAGTCAAATATTTTGTTCTTTTACTGTTATTGATAGGGAGGCCAGGCCTTCCATTTGTTTAAGTTAGTTGGAACTGCTGGTATAATTTTCTCAACGTTGCTCAATAGATCCTCCCGAGACCTTAATTGTGCGTTGTGGCAATGACCGTCTAGTTAAATAAGGGCGAATTATTACAACTGCTTGACCGTGTAAATGACTGGTGTGGAATGAGAGGTGTTATTTGTGACTTTAATATATGTGCCTGCCGGGAGTGACGGCAGGCACACCTCCCGTCACTCCCACCCGCGCAAGTGGGAAAGAGGGAGGAGAAGAAGGCGTGACTGGGAGACGAGGAGGAGACGAGGCGTGGACTGGGATTAATACAGCCGATTCAGATCTTCACCAATCAAATGAGCTCCTCTCCTCACCTTTAATGCGTTAGGGGAGGTTCAGTGCAAGTTCCGTAGCTTGACAACCCGATGACAGAAGCAGCGCCGCTGCTCCCACCACTTGCATCATGCGCTGTGCGCGCATATCATAATAATAACAATGTCGATATTACAAAAAACAGGAGAGAGTGAGGGAGATGTTTTGGTCCGAGAGGCTGAGTTTCCGTTACGCGTGCCATCCGCCTTTGATCTGACGTCAGATGTGATGGTACAATCTATATAGATATAAATTCACGTGTTGATTCAATTAGTTGCATTAAATAGTGTTTGTTGTGATTATGTATTGCATTTAAATGTGCCTGGAACTGTGGAAACCTGCCTGTGAGATCTCGGCGACGTGTGCGCACTGCGCGCCGTCAGCCAGACTTCCACTCCGCCAGCTGTGATTCGCCTTGAATGAATGGACTTTATTTGCGCCTTGCGCCGAGAGTAGACCAGGTTGGAGCTGGCAAGCTTTCAGCGCAGTCTCGGCGAGGCTTTTTGCCACGAAACTTCCGCTACGCCAAGCTGAATCTGTTTCGCCTCCCACTGCTGCGCCGCCACACCCATCTTGGTGCAGGCGATCCACCAAACTGCCAAACTGACCGTGCGCAAGGCTGCGCGGGTCAAAACTTGCATTATGCCGGCTCCGCCACCCTGCGCTGCGCCACGAAACTAGGGCCCTTAGTCTGCACTTAGAATGAGTCAAGGCTGCTGGCGAAATATTGATATAATAACCATGAAATATGTTTGCAATTTTCGAATGTTCAAGGTCACAGTGTGACGTAAAAGAAAGTAACAGAAAACAAACCAACAAAAAAAACGTGATGCATAAAAATTAAAAATAGATTACAGGCTTCCAGTCACAAGAGTTAATACAATAAATGTTGAGTCATTCTTTGAGTTATGGAGAGGGGAACAGACCATATTGACATATTCTTCCTACTCCTTTTTGGACTTGTAATATTAATGTTGAAGATGTGCTATATATATACTGTTCATTTTATTTATTGTTTTGTTTTAACCTTTTTTTTAGATTGTTCGAAATGAATAAAAATAAAGTGACACGATGTCATCATATTCATTAACACAAATCCCAATTAGTATGTGACTGAATGAAGATAAGTATAACATCCATGCATGTTTCCATTCCAGTACAGTTGCATTACAATGTGTATGTGTCTCAGTAGTGTGAATGTATTATAATGTATAACTGTGTGCACCCCAGATGGAATAGCTGCTGCAGTGGAAAAGCTAATAGGGATCTTAACACTAAGTTCGAAATTCCAAAACTACTAGAACTGCCGTAAATGTTCATTTTGATCACTAGATTTTAAACTCTATAATCTCTCATGTAAATACCCAATTGAGTGAATGCATTCATTTTGTCATGTTTTTTTTTTAAATGATGTAACACCAAAATGTACATTTTAAGAAGTTTAATTATACATTAATCAATATCCATATCATCGCACATTGTAACCCGTAATAATTGCAGATATTTACACAAGATTTTAATAGAGAAAATTCAGAACAAAAAATGTATAAGAAAAAAGTATATGATTTGATTATGAAACATTTCACACGTAACACAGAAATTATCAAAAAAGCTGGGAATGCGCTGGTCTAAAACAAACACAAAAAAGCCAAGGCTTGTGACATTTGCTTGTGTCCGAGGTTTTATTTTGGTTGCAGCTTCGTCGCACCTGGCATTGCCTCCGTTTCGGTGTCGTCCCCCACTGCTGCTGCGGTGGTTGCTTCTGCTGCTGACTCACACCTCGTGCCGACTGCTGCCCTGCCCCTTTCCCCTCCATCTACTCTGCCCTCAGCTCCTCTGCCAGTTGCTGCAGGAACTTCCTCCGGGCTATCTTGCTGCTGGTGCACTCCTTGAATAAGATGTGGGCATTGATCCCAGCCAGGTCGAGGATGTTGGAAAATACGGCCACTGGCTATCTTTGCGTACCGCCTTTGACGGAATACGCCCTCACCATCTGGTCCAGGATGTCCACGCCGTACTTGGTGTTGTTATAGTACATTACCGACTCCAGCTTTGCCTTCGGCCCACTAAAGGTGCCCACACCTGTGTGCACGGTGCTCGGGATGCAGACATTCTTCCGCGGCTTTCCCTGGTATATAGTTTGAGTCACGTCCGCACCTTTGTTTGGAACAGCTCCGCTTGCTGTTTTGCGGAGGGGGGCAACTCCCGTTTTTGTTTCCCCATAGAGCCAACCAGGCTGGTCTTCTTGGCCTGTAAGGCAGTGGTCAGTTTGAGGGATGTGAAATAATTGTCAGTTGTAATATTTCTTCCCTTCCCCAGGAATGGCTCCGCCAGTCTATGCACCACACTCTCTCCCACGAGCTGACCTGTGCTCCGCGTCTCCTCCTTCCCCAGATATGGCGACCCGTTCAACATATATTTAGAGTCAACATCTGCAGCCAACCAAAATGTTATCCCAAATTGTTCTGGCTTATTTCCCATATACTGTGTGAATTTGCAGCGGGCATTTGTGGGGAACAGCTGTTCATCAATCGTGATGTTAGCGCCGGGCTTGTAGCAGGCTACACTGTTCTGAACGAACCGGTCCCAAGTGGCCCGCACCAGGACAAACTTGTCGTCCTGCAGACGCACATGACGGGTCTCCTTCCTGTGGAAGCGCAGGAACCTCATTATCTCCCTGAAGTGGTTTCTGGCCATCGTTTGGGGAAGCCCCATTCTTCAGACCACAGACTGTCAAGTTCGATGTTTTTAGCGCACTGTGTGCCACGAATATACAAAAGCGCTATGAAGGCTTTCAGTTTAGCCACTGTCAGGTCCCACGAGCTGTCACCATGGTCCCAATGAGCCTCAGCCACAGTGCAGTCCCTGATGTGCTTCAGAATGCCAGCGTCAAACAGGCACAGGAAAGCTGTGAACGCATTTCTGACGTTGCGCTTTGTGTGCGCTGTGGGGCCAGCAGCTTCGGTCAGGACATTTTGTCTCTGCCTTCTCCCTTAATGTCCATCTGGTGGAATAACCACCCACATCGTCCCAGCCTTCCCCTTTTCTACAGCTGCCTCCGCCTGAGATGACTCCAATGGCGGGCTGAGCACTCCAGTGGGCTCAAGAGCTAGTTTAGGGAGGCCTAGAACAACAATAATAATAGTAATAATAATAATAATATGAGCAGCAGAATTAGTGAATGGCCCAGGCTATAACTCAGCGCCAGGCAGCTCCAGGCAGCGCAGGACAGCAGAGCTCACCTTCAGCATTGTTCACCGTAGTCACCGGGGAAAGCCATCTCTTTTTCCTTGGTACAGACTGAGTCACTCTCGGAGGTGTTCATGGAATTGTTGTGAAGAGTCGAATCCATTGCAGACATATCAATAATATACATACACTCAATAATAACTAATACCAATATTAGATGATATATATATATATATATATCATCAGCTGGTATAGTACAGTGGTATATATCATCAGCTGGTATAGTACAGTTGTTATGTTCACTGACTTGAACATGGGAGACCGGGGCTCGAATCCCGGTCAGGACGAAAAAACATCATCCAGTAAGGGTCTTTAGGCAAGACCCCTAATGATATACCGGCCTACCTCAGGCATGAGTGAACACAAAAATAGAGAACAGTCAGTTGCTAGGGGACCAGGGCAAACTGATGAGAAATGGGCTACTGGAACGAAACACAGATGGACGCCCCTCAGTCAGATCATCGCGAAGAGTGGCTACGGGTACCGATTCCGTAGTGGGGCAACAATTAGCCACCTGCTCTACATGGATGACATCAAGCTGTACGCCAGGAGCGAGCGAGAAATAGACTCACTAATAGAGGAGGAGGAGCAGACAACCTGGAGGGACAAGCCCCTACATGGCATGTACCACCGTCAGATAGAGGAAGTGGCTGATATCAAGAAATCCTACCAGTGGCTGGAAAATGCAGGACTGACGGACAGCACAGAGGCACTAATCATGGCAGCACAAGAACAGGCTATAAGCACAAGAGCCATAGAGGCCAGGATCTACCAGAGCAGATCAGACCCAAGATGCAGACTGTGCAAAGAAGCCCCTGAGACAGTCCAGCACATAGTAGCAGGGTCTAAGATGCTAGCTGGATCAGCGTACATGGAGAGGCACAACAAAGTGGCTGGGATAGTACACAGGAACATCTGCAACCAGTATGGAATAGGAGTACCCAAATCCCAATGGGCCATACCACAGAAGGTGACTGAGAACAACTGGACCAAGGTTCTGTGGGACTTCAGCTTCCAGACTGACAAACAGCTCCTGGCTAACCAACCAGACATAGTGGTGGTGGACAAAGAGCAGAAGACAGTGGTGGTGATAGATGTGGCGATCCCAGCTGACGCCAACATCAGGAAGAAGGAACACGAGAAGATTGAGAAGTACCAAGGGTTGAAAGAGCAGCTGGAACAGATGTGGAAGGTCAAGGCTAGCGTGGTCCCCGTGGTAGTGGGGGCACTCGGGGCAGTAACACCCAAACTGGGAGAGTGGCTCTAACTGATTCCAGGAACAACATCTGAAGCCTCAGTCCAGAAGAGTGCAGTCCTAGGAACAGCCAAGATACTGCGCAGAACCCTCAAACTCCCAGGCCTCTGGTTGAGGACCCGAGCTTGAGGATGACACAGATACCACCCCACCAGGGGTGAGAAGGAGATTTTTTTAATAATTTTTTCTAATTTCTCTAATTAGTAGGCTAACTTGGCAAAATAGCACAGCGGGAGACCGCTAACAAAGTTAGAGACAAAAGACACAATGAAAGTAGCACCTCAAAACCCCGCAAAGAATGTAACAATTAAACCCTGCAAAATTATGTGTGGCCAATAGGGTTGCACATCTCTCTGTGATAAACGGTTCGATATGCATCTAGATACACAGATTACGATTCAATTCAAAAACGATATCCTTTTATTACAGACCGATTCGAATCGATTCCATACAGTGTAACGATACGATTCGATTGTACGGTTAATATTTGTTGTAGATATTTTATAAAATAAAGAAGCCTTTCTTTTCAAATATGTAAAATACCACATATCCCCAAGCATTGTGGCTGTATGGCACTGGCAAAAAAACAAACAAACACATGTCAATGTATTTATTTTTAGACATGGACCAAAAAAAAGTCTGGCTGAATCGTTCGATGGTGGTCACAGGACAGTGTCGTGGACGCTACCCGTGCTGCGGCCGCCTCTTGTGGCGCAAGTTGAGACACAAGCGATCGACATTCAAAGCCGTCCGTCTCTCACGTGCGGTCACGGAGTGCCTGCGGTCACACGGCAGCGTCGCAGCCGCCTACCTGTGCTGCGCCCGCCTCTCCACCTCCACCTCCTCCATGTTCCGTGTTGTCCCTTGTTTCCAACTCATACCAGCTAGCCAGCTACGGCGTTTCGCCGGCAGCTTCAGCTCTCGCGTTGTTTTAGAGACGCTGGTGTAATGCCGCCAACCGCTTCAAAGTCTCGCGATACCCGATCCATGACTCTGTAACCGATTCATCTAGGAATTGAGGAGGCTGCTACCGATGCAGCCGTATCTCTAACTTGTTGAACCGAATACCCGGTCGCATCGGTTTATCGTTTACAACCCTAGTGGCCAATATGACTGCTTATGGCTGAAACAGGTCAAACATATCATAATTTCTTTGTCTTTTGTGTAATTTATATAAAAACAATTTTAAATTAAAATACAGATACTTTTAGGAAAAGTCAGGCAACAGCAGTATTGCATTTTTATATTCAACCAAGTTATTGAACATGTAAATTTGAAAACGGTCAAAATGTCTTTGCCGTTCTAGTGTTAATAAACAAACTTCAGAGAAATACTTTTTTTTTAGCTAACCTGCTCATTGTTTTCAGAAACTCTACCTTGAAAAAGTTTGGCCTTTGTAGCAGCTCAAGAACTAAGATGAAGATGTTTTCACGGTGGATGCTTTTATTGTGCATCAGTCATCTGAGAGCAGTTCCTGCCTTTGACAAAAGCCAACCCGACACCTCCTGTGTATTCATTCGTCTTTAGTTTGCTAGCAGACCATTGTTGCTCTGTAGCAGGAGTATTAAACAGGAAATGATTAATGGAGCAGTGGTGCTGCTCTTAAGAGAAGCTCACACAGTTGATAGTGCTTCTTTTTTTTCTTTTCAATATCTCGAAGTACAAGGTACACTTTGTTCATGGCATCTTTCTGATTTTCAGTTTCCTCAATAGCCCCTACAGTTTAGAAGATGAGTTCCCAGAAAACAGACAAGAATGAGTTTTCTGTCACTTGAGGAAAGAAAAGAAAACAAAGAGTGGCAGCACAATCCACGGCTATGATTATTGTCGAGCTTTAAAAAAGTGTGAAAACCAATCTCATCATCACAAATATTAGTAGTTTGAACAGTAACATATGGTCAGTTAATTTTATACTGGTGAATATATATTCCTCAAGGCATATCTAAAACTAGAATTGAATGCTTGGTTGTTTGTATATAAAACATTCTCAATCTCTCAACAGAATGTTCCCAACCCTTTCAGCATGGGGCCATTTAAGATAAAGGAATGTCTACCTCTAAACTATTGTTACCTGTTATGACATAAGTGTGGACATGAGTTGTAAGAGTGGCTTTGGCTTTTTATTGACTTTTAATTGTTCAGTGTAAAATGTTCACAAATAAGGTAAAGAAAATCGATTTTTTTTTCTTCATCTGAGGTTGAAATCTTTAGCTGGAATTGGAGGCATGCACAATTATTTCACTGAGGAGTTGGTGGAGACCAATCCAGAACTAAAAGGAGAGTTATTGAGAAATACTCAATCTGGTATTTGTTAAGAAGTTTACCAATTCAAACTTTATATGGTGATAATAAATCAATGTTATGTTTACAAATGTGAAGGTTGAGCCTCTGACCTTCAGTTCCCCATGAAACCCTTATCAGACACAAACCCATTGATCATGTCAAATTGTATGAACTGTGAATAAAACTGGCGTATTTTTGTTGCTCGGAATCATTTGGTCAGAAAAATATGTAACATATTTGCAAATATAGTTCATCCCAACTTAAAGGTCCCATATTATGAAAAACATAATGGTTTTCTCTGGTCTCTACACCTATAAACTGGTCCTCCATGAGCATGTCAACTCCCAGAATGAGGAAAACAAGCGACTCCTGCATGGTCTCTGCAGCCCCCCCTCTGGTACATCGGCACTCCTATGGGCTGTTCAGATTCAGCTCCCATCGTTACGTAACAAAGGGAGTCATTTGCATAGGCCGACCTCCTCTGCACGATGATAGGAGATATCCGAGAGAGGGCGTTCATCAACGAGGTGAAGTTCGGAGTGTCCTGCGGTGAGACAGCAGTGAAATAGCAGTGTTTCACAATGTCAAGCCATAGCGATACATCCACCGTAAACATTGGCGCATACTACTGCTAGCGTAAGTGGCATCCTCTCCGTGGCTCTCCAAGTAGGCGTTGACAGATTGAGCTCATTAGCATTTAAAGGTGCAGGCACAGAAACAGCCTGTTCTCAGGAGAGCTCATTTGAGCAACTTTTAGACAGCTGAAATTCAGGGCCACGGGTAGGTTTGGGGGCAATGCATATCGAATACAGTGTTGTTGGACCTCTGACAGCTGTGTGAAATTGATGAAAAACAGTATAATATGGGACATTTAAAACAGTCCAAGGTCACGGTGATGATGCCGAATGGTACCTAGGGAAACAAGTGTACAATCAGTGTTGCCAATCTGCCCGTCTTATGTTTAACACCAAAGACAAAAAGAGGGAAAAGTCCAGCCCTTTTATTTTCACCTTCTCCTTGTAGAGAAAATGTACCGTCTGCGTCCTCACCTGATATCACAATTTCAGTGTAGCCAGCAGGCTAATCTTCCACATCTCAGGTTTTTGAGGATGAGAGCAAGCTTGCTCTCCTCACAGCCATCCTTGGTGAATTAAAATGATAAGATCAAAAATCTTGCTTTGTGCAGCTTGTGGTTTGTTTTGTTTTTTTCAGGCCTAAATACATGGATGAGTTCCAGTAAGACCAGACCAAACAGACAAGAGACAATATATTTTGCTCACTTTCATTCAAAGCAACTTTCAGAATATTTGGGGTATTTGCTCACTGCCTGTACATCTTATACTCCATTTTAGTGCATGTGTACAGTGAGTAGGGCTGTAACGATACACGTATCGGAGCTGAAATCGCGACACTCAGATCCACGAACCTGTCTCGCGCCACGAGAAGGCAAAATCGCGATACAACTTCCGGTCCAGATCAGCACTATGAGCTGTAAGTAACACCACATTAACACCGCAGCGGTCGTTTGCTAATTCTCCGCCGTTGTTCGTTCACACGGAGCGAAGCACCGCTGGAGTAAAGACGAACCACTGTGTAATTCACAGAAAGCAGCGCAAAGAGACGTCCCGGTACACGTCATGATGATGACGTGTGTGCGTTTTCAAGGGGTTTCCCTGGAGTCTCCCTGTCACTCAAAACCCGACGGAGGCTAAAGTTCACTGAAGTCTCGGGCCGGAGGGCTGACCGTCGCGGAGATTTTTTTTCATCATAAACACTCGGTGACTTAAAGTTTTTTTTGCCGGTGACGCTCTTTATCGGGCAGAAATGTGAGGAGGAGTCAGTAGGACGGGCGGGAGGAAGGATGCTTCTCCACGTACAGCTGCGGTATTTGTTTCCCCGTTGCCAAAGACAGTTACAGTTACTACGTTACCTTAGTTTGGTTCTGCAACGTTGCTTTGAGGGACATTTCTCTGTAGTAAGTTGAGTGAGGGACCTGTGCAGTTAACAGACCATCAGATAGACACGCCCTCCACGCCAAATCTGCATCTTACATAAATCAAATGTTTAATTTAAAAAAATAAATAATATCGAAATTTGTATCGAACCGTGGGTCAAAAATCGTGATACAAACTGAATCGTGAGTTTGGTGTATCGTTACAGCCCTAACAGTGAGTGACTCCGATTTCAATCATAAAGTGAGATTGTAACAGAAACTGCATTATTCAATCTTTTTCAAATGTACTGCTTATTCTCCTGCAGTAGAACGAACAGTGAGTTTTCTCTCCCTCTTCTCTCATTTTCTCTCACAGCCTCAGCTAACAGCATCAGGGGAAATTACTTTCAGCCACTGTTTTTCAAGAAGGCACTCGGAGAAAAATATGGGTCTCTTGCCGACAATTTCTTGTTGTTACCAGTTGGCATGTTGATATTTGAAGCATGTGTCTGTGTTAAAGAAAGAAATAGACAAAGTCAGTGTTGTCCAACCTGAAATTGCACCTTGGACAATTACCAGGAGATTGATTTTGTATTATATGTACACAAAGTGGTCTTAACAACCAAATGGGTCACTTGTTCATAATTTACAAAGAACTAAAGCAGCCAATAAAGCCAGGTTTGAAAAAAAATGTTGGGTCATTTCCAGTATTAGCACAATTTATCAATACGAATTCAAAAAGTGGATCATACACCAGAAGACTTATAGACTTATAGACTTTTAGTCAGTCACTAAATCAATCTGTCAGCGAACCGGGACAAAATGGAGTATTGATGACCTAACTCAATGCAAATCTGATTCAAAGAATTACATAATTTTTTGTCCATTTTTGGATTATAATCTTCCATTCCTGGTTGTCTATCGCAGAATTTATTTGTGCACTTCCAGATCCCTTGTCTCAAATGCATTAGGTTTTGAAGTCTGAATTAAGGTCTGTGGTTAACAAAAGCTTGAGAGATTTTAGTGATTTATTCCATGATATATGGTATGCAAGTAAATATCCCTCTCGTAAACATTGACTTTTACCCGTTTTAAAAAAAGGCAATTGCTAACAAGTTACGAGACTACAAAACAAAACTTCTTCAGAACAGATTACCATAACCTGGATGACTGTGTATCTTCAGAGAAATGAGACGCACTGCCACTAGGTCCTCCGTACCGTGCTCAAGGACGTGTGAAATCCATTGAGCCTTTTTGACTGAAAATGACTGTTGATGACTGTGCAAGACACAAGTGGATTCTGGGTCAGACTTGGGCCTGCTTCAGACTCGTGGTGTGAGCAGTGTGAGTGTAATTGGAGCGGGACACAGGGCGACGCTCTGTCCAACATTCCTGTCCTGCACCACATCCACCTTCTGTTCTGATGGTGGCTGTTTCCATTATCAGCCCCATTAAATCAAGCTAGGCTGTATCAGATTGCTTTCCACTTGCAGAAGTAAATTACATTTGGCCAAACTCCCTAGTTTGCTGTCTCAGGACACACCTCCATTTAGAACGTTGGTGTTCATTTAGGCACTGATAACATGCTACTGCAGCACTTCAAGCTTTTAAAATGTTCATGTGTCCATTTAACATCCTTAAATTAAAGCAGGCTCACAAATGCATGCATGTTGTATTCCAGCCTCTCCAATTCCTGAGTCTGTGCTGTGGACAACATTCAGCACAGGTCCACATGTGGGGGCAGTCCCGGCACTAATTGACATCCACGGGGGGCGAGTGCTTTCAGTTGTGGTTCCGCTGTAAACCTCATCGATTCAAGTCTGCTTGGTCTATCCTGTTCTGGGCATAATATGATGTATTATTAAGAGCCACTCCTCAGCATGACCCCTCCGAAGCCAAATACCTCCTTTATGTAATAGCAGGTCTTATTTTCTTTGACCTTTAAGTAGCCATGTGTCAAATGTTTTTTTATACCAAAATGTGTTAATGAAAATCATAGGAACACATAATCTATTAATTTTAAACTGTACTACTTATTTTGGTCAATGTTTGTATTTGCTGAGACTTCATCATCTCTTTTTATAATGTACGATTCACATTTGCTCATATCAAGTTATTGATACCTCTAGTCAGGAGAAGAACAAAAACATATTTTCCATCAAGAAAAGCTCCCTTGCCATTCTTTGCTCTTTCTGGATGAAGAAATATTCTCCAGTTCATCGTGTTATGTAAGGTAAGGTGAGGTAAAGTGCTTTCATTGTCATCATACATTGTACAACGAAATTGCGATGGTCAGATGGAGGGTTAGTCCTGAGCCGCTGCTACTGAGTGCACCATCATAGTGATGGTGCCAACCTGGCCCAATTCCTAACAGACGTTTTTTGATAATGGGAGGAAACCCGAGCGCCTAGAGGCAACCCACACAAGCACGGAGAGAGATTCTTCAGATCTAATTGAAAATAATTCACACAACACAAGTGTTTTTTCAATGTTTTTAACCATGCTACAGAGGCTCCACCAACTGCAGTAGGGAATCCTCCCCTGAGAAATTAGAATTATTTTTAACCATCGTCAATAAAGTCACCAGCATCACAATGCAAATCCACCCCTCCTGCTCAGAACATAAAACAGTCTTCTTTGTGTCCTTTGGCATCATATCTATTGACACGCTCACTGAGATGATTAACAAGATGAAGCCCTCTTCATGTGCTCTCAGAATCCTCTCCATGAAATTTCCAGAAGAAGTATATTGAGTCTCTCCATTCTCTCTATAATTAACATGTCACTATTGACTGGTTCTTGCACAACACAATTGTTCAACCTCGATTTGAAAAAAACATTTCATCAAGACCCTGACACCCTTAATTTTAGACCTTTTTCCAAACTCTTTCTTTTTAAGGTTCTAGACATAGTTGTTGATATACAGCTGATTGCTTTGCTTAAAAGAAACAGACTCTTTGACATGTTTAAGTCTTGTTTTAGGCTAAACTACTATACTACTTAAGGTGATAAATCACCTGCTGGTGGCAGCTGATGCTGGAAAATCCATCCATCCATCGTCTTCCGCTTATCCTGTATTCAGGCTCGCGGCTCGATCATTGGGCGAAGGCAGGGTACACCCTGGACAGGCACCAGTCCATCACAGGGCTGATATGTAGAGACAGACAAGCATTCACACCTACAGGACATTTGGAGTCATCAATGTACCTATCCCCATCCTGCATGTCTTTGGACTGTAGGAGAGAGCCGGGGAACCTGGAGAGAACCCACGCTTGCACGGGGAGAACACGGTCATACTCTGCAAAGATCACATGTGGGGTACCCCATGGGGTCAGTTCTCACTCTTGTTTTCTGTCTACATCTGGGGGTATATTTCATCTGCAGGTATCATGTGAGCTTCCATTCCTACACATATGACATCAGTTGTATCAATCTTTTGACCACAATAATTGTAATCTAATTAACAGACTCAATGGCTGAATCCTAGACCCTTAAATGCTGGATGGCCCGGAACTTTCTCTTGCTAAATGATAAGACTGAGGCAATTATTCTTGAGCCTGGCACAGCTTATGATTACATTGGTGTATTGCAGCTCAGGAGACTGTCCAAGATCACTTCAATTTTCTTTAATTTGGACAAACTCACTGTAACCTTCTCTACACATGTCTGGGTCGATGACATTTTACAAATTACAGCTTATGCAAAATGCTGAAGAAAGCCTGTTATCTTCTCTTCATTCGTTCCCTGTTAATTTGAATTAATTTTAAAATACTGAGGTTTAGTCTAGACTCACACTTAAGTACACATCAGTACTTATGATACATTCTCATGACAACCTCAGGTCCTCAGCCAAGGATCTGATAGCCATTCCACAAGGGAGGCATATAATCATTACCCCTAACATATTTTTACAGTATTTTTTTTCTGAATTAATATTTTGAGATATTGGTTGTCAGATCAATGATCCCAATGTGCTAGGAACACATCAGAGACACAACTAGTAGATAGTTAGATAGTTAGAATGTAAATGTGTGTCTGTGTGTGTGTGAGAGAGACTGATTAATATGTTTATGTTCACATGAGGAAAATAAATTGAAAAATTAAGCTTATGGATGCTGCATATGGAGCATAACAAATTGCCAAACTCTTGTGGTTTTCTGAATGTTGTAGGTGTCATAGCTCCTAATCACAGGTTGAGATCTTAGTTGACATTTTAAAGTAATTTAAAATCAGTCAGTCATTTAGATTTCACCTTTGTCCATCCATCCATCCATTGTCTACCGCTCATCCTGTATTCAGGGTCGTGGGGGGGCTGGAGCCGATCCCAGCTGTCATTGGGTGAAGGCAGGGTACACCCTGGACAGGGATTTTCACCTTTGTTATTATATTATTTCCCTATTCCTCTGCATGGTGTTGACTCACAGAATAATAATAATAATAATAATTTGACTATTTTTGACATGACTATAAAAAAAGAAAGCTTTTACACTTGGTTGAGGGGCGAACTTGTTTGACTGATATAAATACAACAAAAAAAGGCAAATATCAAATCCTCTTCTGTGTCCTGTTCCAATATGTCCAATATATATCTGTTGTTTGGTCAGACTGTTTGTTACCACAACAAAGAATTCAGGCTCTGATGATTTCACTATTTTGTATTGTTCTGTGAATTAAACAATTAACTAATCAATCTTCTGATTTATTAAACAACAACAAAGATTATATTGCACAAAATATATAAATGCATAGTCCTACATAAAATGTGATTGAGGCAACAATTCTCATGTGGCTTTGCATCCACCTTTTATTGCCTCAAGTATTACAGGACCTGTCAGTGACTATAATAACTGAACTGAAGAAAAAAAATCATGTTGGATATAGAGGTGTCAAAATAATGAATCCAATATGTGATTAACTGTGGAGGTGAATTCTCCTGGTGTCAGTTGTTCATGGTGTTTGTGTTAATGTGCATCAGATGGGTTGTGTTGGAGCTTGTGTGTTTGTTATGTCCACTCAAGTCTTTTTTCTACAGATTGGATTCTGATTTTCTTAATAAAGTAGGTTTTTGAGTGTGTGTGTGTGTGTGTGTGTGTGTGTGTGTGTGTGTGTGTGTGTGTGTGCGTGCAACAGTCAGAACTCTCCATTATCAGTGTAACCTATGGGACTGCAGTGAATGAGATCAATGAGAGACCTGTGGGAGCTTTTCCTTCACTCAACAACTTCACCTTATTGATCTTTAGAATTACGACTTAATGGTTCATAGCCAGTTAAACCATTTAGAAATATGTATTAATATTAGTTTAATGGAAGTTCTTGACTCCTGATGTTGCTAACCTTTTAGCCACACAATTTATGAAATGAATAAAATGCAGATGGACTAAAGCACCATTGAAGACTGATTGGTACTTCAGTTATTCATTTTTATTTTGAAGCAGTGCAGATGTCACCTGTTGACACTGGATTTTTTTTTCACAGAGGGTTAAGAATAACGTAAATCGTCTTTTTGTGAATCAATTTATTCTATAAAACATCAGAAGTTGACGCTTGTGGGACTCATTTCAGCATATAGGATTTGACTTAGTACTGTAGGGTCGAGGTTAAAATGTTAAATGTTAAATATTAAAATGTTGTGATACCATCTTTTCCTTCCCAATACAGATTCTAATACCTGAACTTGTCTGCTGATACCACTTAAAAATTAAAAACCAGTGGGTTACATATATTCATAATTTTGTTAGATCAACCTAATCAACAGAGAAGAGAGAGAGAAGCAGGACGGCTCACTAGTTAGCTACTTCGATCATCGATGATGACAGAAGTAGTTCTTTATTATCAGGGGGGGTTTAGCTCAGGAGGTAGAGCGGGTTGGCTGGCAACCGCAAGATTGCCGGTTCGATCCCCGGCTCCTCCTAGCTGAGTGCCTGGTGTCCCTGAGCAAGACACCTCACCCTAATTGCTCCTGACGAGCTGGCTGTCGCCCTGCGTGGTTGACTCAGCCGTCGGTGTGTGAATGTGTGAGTGAATGGGTGAATGTCAGTCATTACTGTAAAGCGCTTTGGAGAAAAGCGCTATATAAATGAGGCCATTTACCATTTTATTTACCATTTATCGCTGTTGAGAGCTGCACACACACAGGACCAATCTGTCATATGTACAGATTGGTGAGTTACATGTGTTGTTGTTCCTCTTTATGATCATGAGATTGCTAGTCATATATGAGACTTATTGGTCAGAAAATGTACTGTGAGGAGGGCTACTTTAAATCTGTGAACCAGATAGAAAGTGCAGCTTGATTGAAATT
The DNA here is from genome assembly GCF_963514095.1 of Eutrigla gurnardus. Lineage (NCBI taxonomy): Eukaryota > Metazoa > Chordata > Actinopteri > Perciformes > Triglidae > Eutrigla > Eutrigla gurnardus. The sequence continues at coordinate 7,872,461 of NC_139922.1, forward strand.
TGAATATGCGAATATGAGCCATGAACTCTCAACGACACCTCAGCCCAGACAGTGATTTCCTCACCAAACGTTTTTCTTCTTAGGACTACATTTTCACTGACACTGAGAGACAATTCCAAGATTTAAGTGGACAATAATTGCAGAATTTGTTCAGTATTTTTTAAATCTGTACATAAACACAATATAGAAACAGAACATAGATCCTGTTCAGAATGCATTGCTTGATGAAGGTGATGTTTAAACCTTATTGTAGTAACTTGTACTGAAACCATGTGTATGGCATGCACCAATATTCCCAACTTACCAAAGAAGATTTAAATTATCTGATGTACCAGAGCATTTCAACCCCACCCTACACTGTCTCTTCGGCCAAAAACAGCACCAACCTCTCATGACCCCCTACAAAATGACCTCTGGCAGGCTACTGGTGTTTATGTCTCTGACCAATGTTGGAGGCTAGAAGTCCAGATCAGGGCAACAGTGTGAGTCTAGAGCACCTCACTAACACTTAACCTACAACAATGAATGAATAGTTACAGGTGTGAAAAAAAATTCAAAAGACTTGACTGGAGACGGTCAGAGCTGAAGGCAATTTTCTCAAATAAGAGTCTAAACCCGAGCTGGCTCGACAACCAAAATTAAAAACAGAGCGTTGTGCTGTCTAAATAGCCCAAGACCTATCATGACCCTGGAAACAAAGACATCACACTTTTCCTCATGATTTTTTCCTGGTTTCTTATTGCACCATTTCTATAAAACCAAACTGTCAGAAACAGAGTTGCTGGGTTTCCTCCTGGTGCAGGACAATGACCGGCCTTATATGTCCACAGTGTGGAGGCAGTTCCTGGATGACGGAAGCACTGATGCCATTGACAGGTTCCCCTGACCTAAATCCAATTGAGCTGATGTGTAATGAAAGTGTTCCCTTCATTTTTAAGCATTGTATATGGCTAAGTGCATTTGCATGACTAGGTGGTTTTACTTACAGGTGTGTACGAATGTATGTGTGCATAATGTTCAAGTTTGACACATTCATATAATGTTTTACTCTAAACTGACAAACATTCAACATGTCTACATAGAGCATGTCAATCCCTACCTTTTAGATGTGATGTTCAGGATTTCAGTGCAAAGCCCTTTACAGCTGCCTTCCAGCGAATGCAAAACTAACAAGTGCAACATGATTGAGAAAAGAGTATTTACTTTGATCCAACATGATGACAATTAACTCTCAAACAAGCACCGTGTCTACCTGCTGCAAGACATAACAAAACCAAAGAGATGATGTTGGGCAAATGTTGTTAAGATAGATATCTTTTTTTCTTTTTTTGTATGCAGGATTTGTATTCTCAGGCTGTTTTGCTGTGATTTTGTATCAGAATTCAGTGAGGATATGAAAGGACCCGTACTGTGTCACAACATGCAGAGCTTTGTAAATGAGAGAGGTTCATGGAAAACCATGTCTTCTATGTCCTTGTGATTTAGCTGCTACATGACCTGCCCGGATCAGTGCCTGTATGTAATTGTGTCAGCAGTGAATAGCTTGCAACGCCTCATCTCGCTGACATTCTCCTGTTCAATATCAACTTCCTCCACTTGCTCTCTTGAATTCTTGTGTGAAGATGAAAAAGAAAAACTCAGACATCTCCTTACCTTGGATTTCAGCTCTTCTTCAACTGTTGCTTCATGTGTCACATACACTGCAAAATCACAAGGATATTCTTTGGGCATTTATTCAGAATTTTGTCTGTCACCGTCGTTACACCTTAACCTTTGTTACATCACGACGGGAGCCGAATCTGAACAGCCTGTAGGAGTGCCGTTGTACCAGGGGGTGGGCTGCAGAGACCATGCAGGAGTCGCTTGTTTTCCTCATTTTGGGAGTTGACAGGCTCAGGGAAGACCAGTTTATAGGTGTAGAGACCAGAGAAAATGAGTTTTTCATAATATAGGACCTTTATGCTTTACACAATGTGCATAAGTCAGCCAAAAGTAGAAGGCATTCGTGACTGAATTCCTAAAGTGTTTATATTAACCCTGTAATGATTTTAATCCTTACAATAATGTCAACACTCTGAAACTACATTTCAACGTCGGCCGACATGTTTCCATAATCCCCCTTGCTGTGTACTGGATTCCGTTTTCGCCTCAACAAGATAATCGGAATGTGTTAAAGACCTTGCAGGATGGGGCTGGTTATGTCATCAGAGGAGAGCCGTGATAATAACATGGTGCTGTCACCTCTGCAGCAGCTGGCCGTCAGCAATTGAATTGTGTGAGTGCCATCGAGAAAGTATTTTCTTCAGAAGCTCTTTGCTCTGAAAGCACACATGGATACAGATGAATAAGTCCTTATGAATCACTGCCATTAAAGCACAGAGGGAGGGAGTGGATAAGACACAAAGAAACAAAAGAGAAAGAAAATAATTTATTATCAAAGTGATGTGTATCCAGCAGATTTGGCATAATTGAAGGGTTCTGCACACTAATTATTTGGGAAACTGTTACCTGGCGCTTCTTAGAAACACCCTTAGGAGCATTTCTATTGCCTCTCAACGGCTTTCAGCATTGTGACTGCTGAGCCTGCAGCTAGCAGTGCAGCAAAGGTGCTGACAGTGTTTACCTGAGGGGGGACCAGAATCTGGGTGCTACGCTTCCATGACAAAGCAGGTTCCCCATTCATTTTGCTGCTCACTCTTCCTCCCTGCAGTATAATTAGACTTGTTTTATTGAAGAGTAGCCACTAGCAATGCACCACTAATTTGTTACTAAACTCATTTTCCCAACATTTTCAGAATGTGACCAGCCACGGCAAAACCAGGAACAAGTCGGCCTCAGGACATTTTGAGTTATTCACAGATTCTGAAAGTGCAGTTTCTAAGCTTACCAATGATGTCTAACACGTAGTAATATTTGACGAAGTTGTGGCCGTTTGAATGTATGCTTCTCTGAAAACCGTTAACTGAGAAAACTGGCCTGAAAGATTTGCAAATCTCACCCTAACTTACCTCACCTGGCCAGAAAGGAAACACAATGGTGCTCATTGGCATCTCATTCAGATAAACCCTCCCCCCTACAGATGTCACTCAGTGATATCTGGTATCTGTAGAGGCGAGTCCACACCGGACCGGAAATTAGTCTACTTGGTGTGGTCGCTCGAATCGGCCCACGTCGGCGTTCATTTCAGCCGATTCAAATGTATAATCAGCCATTCGAGTCGGTCATTCTTTTACCATTCTGATTGGTGGAGGCTAGCAGCTTGACTAGCGAATCAGTGAAGCCCGGAAGTGACGATGGTAAACATACCAGATAAACAGTGGAATCGGGTTACATTTTACATTTTAGATTTTTCCGTTCAGAGAATAATCACAACTACAGTCTACAACCTCACTCTGCTGACAACAGTGACTGGTGAGGACAGCGTGCTCTGTGTTTATGGTCTAGAGAGGACCGGCTACTTCCGGTTTTCGTGTTTTTTGGCCCACAATACAGATTAGCGCCGCCTGTTGTTTTAGAGACATTACATCTCGCGCAAGCGCGGAACGTATGGCGTCGGCTGTAATTCCGTAGGTGTGAACCGCTCATGTCGTTGTTTGAGTCGGCCATATTAAGTAGCCCGACTTCATTTACCGACGCGAGTCGGGCAGTTCTTCCGGTGTGGACACCCCTTTAGCCTGCAGGCACCGTCTAATACCCCTTTTCCACCAACGCGAACCATAGTTCAAGAGCCGGGCCGGTGCCGTGCTGGTTCGCAGTTGGTTCAACTTGCGAACCGTCCGAGAACCTGTTTGCGTTTCCACCGGCTAGAGAGCCCAGAGAATTACGTCACTGTATACGTCTGAGGTTTCCCCGCAGCGCTCATTTCAAGCATAGCAGACATGTCTCTTCAGAAAAAGTGTTTATTTTGGTAAATAATACAATAACAATAAAATACACAAAACACTAAAATCACAACATTTTTTAAAGTGTAGAACAGTGTGTGATCAATAGATCGGAGTGTTTGATGTTTAGTCATCTGCAGGTTGGACCTCCGTTCAATATCGCCGATGTCCGACAGCTCTACAAACACAGAGAACAGCGGTTTAATCACAAACGTGTCCACGACGCTGTGAACACAGATGTTAAGTCACGTTGGTAGTTGGTAACGTTTAGTGAGCCAACGGCAGTCAGAAAGTGGCATGTTAACGTTGTTATTAGCAATATCACGCTAGCTGGCTAGCTAGCCGGTCAGAGGAGGAAGCATAGCCACTAGTTGCTGCTGTTACGAACGTAATCACTAGCTTGGTAAACTAAACAGAAATGTGTCGTTGGTTTGCAACGAGGTTAAACATTTTAAAAGTGAAACTTACCGGGAACAGTAACGTTAGTAAAACTCCGCAGCGGCGTATTTTCCCCCGTTGCATCGAGCGTTAACCCCGCCCCCAGCCCCTAACGTAAGCCGGGCCCTGTTCCAGCCCAGCAAGGAGTTGGGGCCGATCGCGAACCAGTTTTTCTGGCCCAGAGCCGGCTCTTTGTCTGTGGAAACAGGAAGAGCTGGTTCGCGATTGGGCACCGGCTCCGAACCGGCCCTCAAAATGCCTCGGTGGAAAAGGGGTATAGGTAGCAAGTGCTAATGATTTAGCAACTAGCTTATTGTCCTCAGGTAGGCTAGTTGCTAAACTATTAGCATCACAGTCAATTCAAGCAATGCCAACAGGCCCCTTGGCACCTTACTGTTAAATCAGATGCCCACATTACGAGCCAAAAACCTCCCATTACAGCTTAGTTTCGATGTGCATATATTTTTAAAACGACAGTAATGAGCTAGCTTAGCTAGCTAAGCAAAGTAGATAACTTGGATGTTAACGGAAACTCACCCCATAAAAAACTGAAAAGTATTCCTGCAGACTACGTTGGCTCTGATGAAATAAGAGGTCCGGGCGGACTTTCTTTTCATCTGTGGCTTTCTGGTGGATGCAGTCATCTCCGACGTGACTACGTGTCAGTTTGCTCTCGGCAGCTAAATTATCCATCCATATGCTGTACATAAGCTCTTGAGAAAGTCTGTCGCTACATGAATGTCTTCCAAGGAGAGAGTTCTCCTTTCTTCTTCCGTAGCATTTGCAGTCAGAATTACGGATTTCCTCCATTTTCGCTGTCTTTATCACGTTGAAATGTAACCGTAGATGAGCGTCTGATATCTTCCGCTCCAGCTCCTCCGCTGCGCTGAATAAGTAGCTATGTGTTTCGCTTCTAACGTGCAGCTGATTTGCCGAAAAAATAACAACAGCGCGTGAGCGGCCAACGGAGATCAGTAGGGAAATGAACTGCATTGCCGTACTCACCCCAGCAAACAGACAGGGCAGATTTTTTCCGAAACTACAAATACAAAATGTATACTTTTACGGCATTCAATACTGTTATCTGAAACATGGAGTGGCTTCTTCATGATCTCAACTTGCATATTCTGCAAAAAAATGAAAATCACTAATTTTGAAAAAAAAAGAGAAGCTTATTTCGTCTTTTACGTGAATTCGTCCCACCCGACTTGTTGCTTGTTTTGCCGTGGCGGGTCACAAATGTCACCTGTTATTTAGTTATTTTTAAAAGCTTTTATTTTGAAGCGGATGACTCAGAAATATTATAACTTAACACGGTTCAGACAGCGGGTCTCTGCTGTGCTCCAGCCCCTCGTTTTCCTCCTCTCTTCCCTTTCTTCTTGGAGAAACTCAATATGGAGGCAAGGTGAAGCGAGACCTACCTTTTCTGAATGGTGCCTACATGCGATCCACGCCTCACTTGAATCCGAACCAAATGCAAACCAGACCAAATGCAAACCAGACCATCTCGACCAACCGTTGTGATTGGTCACAGGTAAGCAAGATCTGATCTTAAATATGGGCTTTAAATTATTTGCGTCCTTGTATGATGGGATCACAAAGTGTTACTATGGATGACATGCAATACCATCGTTCATTTACTGGCTTTTACTGTCACTTTCTCACCATGGGTGAATAAGTCTTTTTTTAATTGTGACTACAATAATTGACAAATGCCAAGGTCTACTAACTTATTTATTTTGTAAATCTGATACCCAAGAATGAATCCAAATAAACTGACTGAATTAATTACCCCAGAGATCAAATAAAACATTCCAAACATTTCGGATCACTGTGTGTGAGGGACGGTATGCTTCACAATCTCTGCCTTTATACTGTAAGGATGCTGTTCGCCATGCTGTGAAGACCCATTCATCTGCAGTGAAAAGCCTGGAAGTGTAATAGACGCTGAATGAAGCTCTGAAGATCATTGTGGATTGTGTGTTTAAGGAACACATTTTCATTCAGAGTGATCTTTTGGACATGCAGGCTTACCGTTAGCACAGACCTGCAGAGCTATTGTGGTCACATATGGCCTGTTGTTTCTCATGTACACTATGCAACCCCTTCCCTGACTGTCATAAATGGTAAGAAAGGTCATTAATATTGCTTGCAATATTGTATTGTTGTCATTCTTCTTCTCTTGGGCTTTTGCATGCATACTTTTTCTTCAAAATATATTCTTGTTATTCCGGTGGTCTAAAGACCTTTGCACACCAAGTGATTTTTTTATCCAATGAAAAATAAATGTCACGTCCAGTCAATTATCGTCTATGAAACTTTCATCCGCCATTAAAGTTTTTAGAACAGGTTAATTTTCATTCACTCCATCTCCCAGCACAAAGCACTTTAAGACAAATTAAAGAAAACAGAGATCCATAATTTGCATAATAGAGATGATTTCGGCAGGTGTTTGCAGAATAGCTTGGAATCTGGATGATCCCAAAACAATGGATGGACCAAAGATTAGACATTAGTGATTGTGCACTAGGCAGCTAAACAATAGCTTCTTTGCTAATGTCAGGCAATGAACAGAATATAAAACACAATTATAACAATAATACTTAATTTGTAATAATGTGTAATAATTTCTATACAAATTATTTAAAACAGTCAAAAATACTTGTAATCAGAACAATGTCATCAAGTATTTAAGCAACACAAAGAGTTTTTAATGCCTTAAAATAATGTTTCCAAAATAGTTTCAGTGCTTCATCACCTCAAAACCGGGTGAACGGCACTTCCGCAATCGCTCTGCGGCTGTCTATCGGCTGTAACCTCACTATGTAACTTTGCCTCGTCGGGTAGTGGTTTTGTAGTTCTAATGAGACTACAATTTGACCTGCTTTACGGCAAGCGTTACAAAAGCCGGTAGGTGGAGGCTCTGCGTGGAGATCAGTGGGAGAACACCCGGCAGGTGCGTTGAAGATACCTCGCAGCTAGGTAGTTTTTAAATTGGCGACATGGCAGAGCCTGCAAAGAAAAGGAGGAGTATAATGTCCGATGGGGCGAAGAAAAGAAAACGGGAGCATGACAAAGAAAGAGCTCGAACGAGAGTGAATATCGGACCGACTCACACTCGTTGACAAGTGCTGAAGGAGGCTACAAAATGCAAGACGGATGGTGACTTGGCTTTGTTGCTGCTGGACTTGTAAATAATACCGGTAATCATTTTTTTTCCCAACAGTGTGCATCTGTGTACAAAACATTTTGATTATTTTATTGGCTAATCTTAGCTAAGGCGTTAGCTACTCTAACTTGTCACTGGACATCGTTCGAATCGTTCATTGTTTCCAGAGCCGGTTCTGCATACAAACAAATAATGTGCGTGCGACGGTAGGTTGCGGTAGGCTAAATTATTTACGACGGCAGTAATGAACAATTCCACTTCCAACCTGTAGGGGTACCGAAGAGGAAAACACTTAAAGTGTTGCTTTAAGTGAACTGCCTGACAATAAATATGAATGCAGGTGAATATTCAGAGTAGTAAGTATTTCTGTAAGTACACAAAATATCCCATTCATTGTCTATGTGGCAGCTCCAGACTTCATACCTGATGACATCACAAGTTTGAGACTTGTTCACATATTGATTGCACTTTTCTAGGACATGGAAAGGACATAATATAATTCTTAATTTGTGTATTATTACACGTCAACAATTGTTGGGAAACATATTGCACACAGATAAGAGAGTGGCATCCGTTTTCAGAAGATGGCCCAAAGTGTGGACACATCCAGGCAAACATACTCCTGTGCAAAAAAAACCCTGATGTGTTTGCATCCTTTGTGTCCGGCAGTAGTATCAATCTTCACATCTCACAACACAAATAAGTGAACTCAATAAACACAAGTAAATTTAATCTCCAAAAATTACAAGATATTCATTTTAACTGACTATAATATATGATGGATGTGAGATGATGTGAAATAAAGGAGCTTCAAGTAATAGAAAATATAAGCCTGTTCTTAGAGAACAACAACTGCCAATGTCTTTACTTCCTTTTGTTATTAAGCTGTCACTCCAACCATCAAGCAGCATTAACAAGCAAAGTAGACAATTTAAACAGAAATTAATCATAAATTAGCAAGGTGCAGGGTTGCCTGCTGTGTAGAAAACAAGAGATCCACCTCAATTATTTCAGTTAAACAAAATGGAAAATCCATCTGTTTATAACAGCAAACACAGAATATTTTATCACCTAAATTTCGGCCATTGTGAAATATTAAGAATACTGACAGAATATTACCTTCAAAATGCCATGGATATTTACTAAAATGTTGCACTTTGTAGTAGTTTGACGCAGTTATTCTCATGTTCTGTCCTATGAAACGATCCCTATTAAGTAGAATATGACACAGACACACACACACACACACACACACACACAATACACACGCACGCGCCTATTTCACAGCAAGTCAAGAATAGGTGCACACTAGGGCATTAATGACTTCAGTTTTTCTCAGGTCGACTTATCTGTCAATAAAGTCGAAGTCGAGTTGACAAGTCGTTTGATGACGTCATCACATTGACACAGCGGAGGAACACAGCTGTCCAACAATGAGCAACTTTTATTAGTTCTCTGTAACATTAACAAGTACAGTAAAGTGCACTTTCGAAAAACAAGAATCAACATGCATTCTCAAAGACATTTGAACAAAAGAAAACATGGTAACAATGTTAACAAAAGAGCGCATTTTCGATGCGCATATATATATATATATATATATATATATATATATGGCACAATTTTCGTAACCCTATTCGGAGTCGCCCTCATATTCCTCTTTCACAGCCTTGGCGCACTTGCGCTGCAGGTTTTCATGCAAAAAGATTAGAGTATCCACATGTGCTGGATGAAGGCTTGCGCGCTGTCGGGTGATGGTATTCACGGCCAGAGAGAACACCCTTTCGCTGGGGGTGCTGGTGGCTGGAATAGCCAAGTAGCGGTAAGCCAGTTTGGCTAAACGAGGAAAGTCGGCCTGGTTGCGGGCCCACCACTGCAGTGGATTCTCCATCGTTGGGAGTTGAGGGGTTGCGCAATACGCACGGAGTTCGGCAGCTGGAGTGGAGTGAGCCTCTTTGCGCCCGCTCTCAAAGTGGGGTCCAAAAAGCTGCTCAAAATCATTTTCCAGTCTCGATTTCTTCATCACCGGCTCAGCTTTATCTTCAGCAGCTTGGACATCATCATCATTTTCAACTGCATGGAAAATGAATAACGCTCAGTTTGACACAGCCAAATTACAGCCAAGTTGTTTCAAATATGATTTCAATATCAGCTCAAGCTGTAACCTAATGAAATAAGCTCTCATGACAAAATAACAATATTTTCATGGGACAAATTAATTAATAGTCTGGTCTGGCCTTGACCTAACGTTACCTGTAGCAGTAGCTTTAGCAGGCGTCTTGGGTCGGGGGCTGGGTGCTGGTTTCTCATCCTGAAGCAGCTGATGCAGGTGGTCGCGGGCATGATCTCTTTAGCGTTCTGGAAGGAACTGGAGATGTTTGAAGCGGGGGTCTAACAGACAGGCGACTACTGGGATTGACTCTGCGAGGCCATCAGACTCCAGTTTGAAGCGAGTGACCAGCTGTTCTCGCACAGTCTTCTTGAAGGAGCGGATTGCACCCATGTCTGATTCTTGGAAACAGAGGACGGTGTTGATCACGTTGCACATCACTGGATAGATGAAAGACAGTCCCACATGCAACTCGCCACACATCACTTCCGTAGCTTTTGCCAGGGGAGATAACACAGCAATCAGCTGTTCTATCAGCTCCCAGTGTGACGCGCGCATCTCAAGTGACTTTTTTACACTCGACTTTGTGACTGTTTCATCCGCCAGGACAGATTGTACAGGGATCCTCTGCTCATGCAGCCGCTCCAGCATAACGAAAGTGGAATTCCACCGGACCGCACTGTCATTTTGGAGTTTATTAGGGCCACGGGGCAATCGCACCGAGCACTGGCCCCCTACAGCTATGTAATAGCTGAGGGGACCACCGAAATTTTCCCATTGAAATGAATGGGACGAGTGAAAAAAAAAAAAGCAGAAATCGTAGCTTTTCAAACGCCTGCTGCTCAGGCATACTTTCACCTAGAAAGTCCATTTAAACTTTAAAACGTAGACACAAGTCTTGTGTCCTGGTGTGTCAATCCACGTTTCAATAGGTCATATAGTTTTTGATCAATCACTGTTCAATGACCATGATCGTTTTGGGAGAAATCATGAGATTATAATGGGTGTGTATTGCGCTGAACCTTCTGGGCTAGAGTGGATGACATCATCGCTTAGAGTGTGAGGGCTTCTCAGATTTTTTTCCTTTCCAAACTCCTCCCGGCCACAATCTTCACTCTACAGATGTGATATTTTCCAATTTTGTAGACAAACTTGTCCTGTCTCTCACAATGTGCTCAAAAACTGTGAGATTTACAGAATTTGAACTAGCAACCTCTAAGCGCGGCCAAGTCTGTTTTTCTCCTCATCCGCTCCAATGTTAATTGAGAAGCAGATTTTCAAAGAAACCTGAAATGAACAGCATTTCTAACTCGCCCTAGCATCCACATTTCTGACACTAGGAAAAAATAAAAGTCATCAGTGTCTTCAGCCGAGTCTTGTGGCGCTAACGGTGCGAAAATCTTGGCGATAGGAGTTTCGATGTGAGCATGGCAAGCTTTTGTTCGGAGCCTCCGCAAAGGGGGAATGGAGCGATAGAGAGAAGCAGAGAGAGGCTCCAAAGCAGTCATACACATGCAGCAAGCGCCGTTGCTATGGTGACAGCACTGTGGGGCTCTGATCTTCATAACTGACAGCAGGTGTGCTCTGATTGGTGGACAGGAAGGAGCAGTCCGTCAGAAATGTAGTCCATCGTCAACTCAGCCATACTTTCACCTAGAAACTACATATTGGGCCCTAGTTTCGTAGACCAGGCGCAGTCAGCTTTCAGCGCACCTGCGCCGCGCCGACGGGGTGTGTCCGCCTGGACTTTGCAAGTTTCGTGCACCGCGCAGGCTCGCGCAGGCACACCTCCCGTCTCGCCCACCGGCGCAAGTGGGAAAGAAGGAGGAGAAGAAGGCGTGAGTGGGAGACGAGGAGGAGACGAGGCGTGGACTGGGATTAATACAGCCGATTCAGATCTTCACCAATCAAATGAGCTCCTCTCCTCACCTTTAATGCATTAGGGGAGGTTCAGTGCAAGTTCCGTCACTTGACAACCCGATGACAGAAGCAGCGCCGGCGCTCCCACCACGCGCATCACGGGCTGTGCGCGCGTATCATAATAATAACAATGCCGATATTATAAAAAACAGGAGAGAGAGAGGGAGATGTTTTGGTCCAAGAGGCTGAGTTTCCGTTACGCGTGCCATCCGCCTTTGATCTGACGTCAGATGTGACGGGACAATCTATATAGATATAAATTCACGTGTTGATTCAATCAGTTGCATTAAATAGTGTTTGTTGTGATTATTTATTGCATTTAAATGTGCCTGGAACTGTGGAAACCTGCCTGTGAGGTCTCGGTGACGTGTACGCACTGCGCGCCGTCAACCAAACTTCCACTCCGCCAGCTGTGATTCGCATTGAATGAATGGACTTTATTTACGCCTTGCGCCGAAAGTAGACCAGGTTGGAGCTGGCAAGCTTTCAGCGCAGTCTCGGCAAGGCTTTTTGCCACGAAACTTCCGCTACGCCAAGCTGAATCTGTGACGCCTCCCCCTGCTGCGCCGCCACACCCATCTTGGCGCAGGCGATCCACCAAACTGCCAAACTGACGGTGCGCAAGGCTGCGCGGGTCGAAACTTGCATTGCGCCGGCTCCGCCACCCTGCGCCGCCCTGCGCTGCGCCACGAAACTAGGGCCCTTAAACTTTAAAATGGAGACTATCTGTCTCTGTCTCACTCAGAAGTGATAGCAGGTGCGCTCTGATTGGCAGAGTTGTAGTTTTTCAAACAATACACAGTACCTAGTAGTTCTCAGTACTTGAGTCTCAGTAGTACTCGGTAGTACTCGGTAGTACTTGGTAGTACTTGGTAGTACTTGGTAGTACTTGAGTGACAGCTGACCTCGATGACTTGTACTGGCAAACAGTTGAGTGCGAAGCACTCAACTGTTTGACAATACATAGTACCTAGTAGTTCTCAGTACTTGAGTCTCAGTAGTACTCGGTAGTAGTCGGTAGTACTCGGTAGTACTTGAGTGACAGCTGAGCTCGGTGACATAGTACCTAGTAGTATTCCAAAATGGAGCGATAGAGAGAGGCTTGAAGGCATTCATACACACGCGCTCAGGGCCGTTGCTACCGTGACGGCACTCTGTGGGTTTGATCTTGAGAAGTGACAGCAGGTGTTCTCTGATTGGTTGACAGGAATGTACTAAAAACTACATTTAGTAGTGGGAAATGTAGTTTTTTTAGTCAAACGTCTTCTGCTCGGGTAGACTTTCACCTAGAAACTCCATTTAAACTTTAAAATGGAGACACGAGTGGTGTGCTCTGATTGGTGGACAGGAATGTACTAAAAACTACATTTAGTAGTGGGAAATGTAGTTTTTTTTAGTCAAACGTCTTCTGCTCGGGCAGACTTTCACCTAGAAACTCCATTTAAACTTTAAAATGGAGACACGAGTGGTGGGCTCTGATTGGTGGACAGGAAGGAGCAGTCAGTGGGAAATGTAGTTTTTTTAGTAAAACGTCTTCAGCTCAGCCATACTTTCACCTAGAAACTCCATTTAAACTTTAAAATGGAGACACGAGTGGTGTGCTCTGATTGGTGGACAGGAATGTACTAAAAACTACATTTAGTAGTGGGAAATGTAGTTTTTTTAGTCAAACGTCTTCTGCTCGGGCAGACTTTAACCTAGAAACTCCATTTAAACTTTAAAATGGAGAGACGAGTGGTGTGCTCTGATTGGTGGACAGGAATGTACTAAAAACTACATTTAGTAGTGGGAAATGTAGTTATTTTTAGTCAAACGTCTTCAGCTCAGCCATACTTTCACCTAGAAACTCCATTTAAACTTTAAAATGGAGATACGAGTGGTGGGCTCTGATTGGTGGACAGGAAGGAGCAGTCGGTGGTAAATGTAGTTTTTTTAGACAAACGTCTTTTGCTCAGTCATACTTTCACCTAGAAACCCCATTTAAACTTTAAAATGGAGACACGAGTGGTGGGCTCTGATTGGTGGACAGGAAGGAGCAGTCGGTGGGAAATGTAGTTTTTTTAGTCAAACGTCTTCTGCTCAGTCATACTTTCACCTAGAAACTCCATTCAAACTTTAAAATGGAGACACGAGTGGTGTGCTCTGATTGGTGGACAGTTTTTGAAGTACATCACAATACTCAAAACGGACTACTCTGACAGCTCAGTCAGCAAGCAGTCTCTGTATTTGCCTCTAAAACAACTCCGTCTCGTTTGAAATCTCGAAGAATCTCATCGTAATGTATATACACTCCGGCAGTAGCCCCCGTGGCCCTTTCAAAATTTCCCGGCGGGGGGAATTTTCTAGTTGGGTTTAATGCGCAACTGAGACTGCTTTTCCTTCAGAGCGCAAGTTGCCACAGATGAGTGGCGAAAATGACCAACCACACTTCTTGCTGCATCGATGGCCTTGGTGATTTCTGGTAGGATTAAACCTTTCTTGATTGCCAGCTGTAGAGTGTGCCCAGTACATCCAATGTCTTTTGGGGACTGCTCGCACAGCTCCAACGCCAGGTTCATGGCTGCGGCGTTAACGTGCACCGTACAAAACACCTGTAGGCCCCACGCTTTAATGGTTGCAGATAAACGATCGGCAATGTTGACAGCCGTGTGTCGCTCTGTCATGGCAGAGGTAGTCAGCACTCTGGCTTTCAGGCTCCACTCGTTTGTGATGTAATGAGCAGTTACTGTAATGTACGGTTCCATGGTTGGAGATGTCCACAGGTCGGTTGTTAACGACACACTCCTGCCTTGCATCTCCTCCTTGATGCTCTCTCGCAGGGCGTCACACTGCCGGTTGATCATAGTCCAGAGTGTGGTGTGGCTCAGGACTGTGTAGTCTGGTTCAAAAAATTTTAAGATTTCTTTGAAGCCTTCACCTTGTACTACAGCCAAAGATCTCACATCTTTTACAATGAAATTTACCAGCAGATCTGTGATCTGCTGTTTTTTCTTTTCTGTCAGAGGATTTTTAGTAAAGCTGCTCATCTTCCTCTGGACCGGACGACTCCCTGTAGTGCTAGCATCACTCAAGTTAGCTAGCGGATGCCGATTCAGATGGCCGTGCATTACGCTAGTATTTTTATTGTACTTTAAGACCGACTTGCAGATTGTACGGGTCACCGTGCTCTTTGTCTGGTCTAGAGTGAAGTACCTCCATACGTGTGATGTGTGTCTGTCACCTACTGCCTTTTCTGTCATGTCTCTCTTTGTTGTATTCTGGTCTTGTGTTTAATTTACCCGCAACGCGCCAACGTTACCGCCCATTTTATGAAGTGACTATGATGATTGGTTAAATCAAGGAATATTTATCAGTGTAAGCCAATCAGAGGCAGGGATTGCAGATCCGTTAACAATCCCGTTTCCTTGGTTACCGTGCCCGCCGGAGATCTGGCAACACTGATTCTGTACACAAGCGCACAGAGAGAGAGACAAAAAAACACACGACTTGTCGATCCCTCTCAGGGGTCGTCGACTTTTCTGTTAATGCGCTAGTGCACACTCACACACGATTGTGCCAGCGTGTGACAGGTCATTGAAGCCAACACCGTGCATACCGGCAGTCTATGAATAATTTAAAGTGAATATTAATATTTGAAACGGAACAGCACGGTGGATGAAAGAGTCATACGATAGACTCCTTTCATCGTCCTTCCTCCTCCCTCTCTTAATGGAGAAAAGAGGCAGAGTGAGAAATGGAGGGGAAAAAAAGTCTGTCAGAGATGCACATGGAAGGAGATGACGTAATGAACAAGGAGAGTGTAATTGAGGAAAGTGAAGTAAAAAAAAATAGCCTCACTGATATTGGCCTCATGAAGTCAAATTGACAACATCATCTGCAAAGAACGAATCACTAAAGTTCTTTGTAGCCGTTATATAAAGATAACTATGGAAGAACTCAGGTCAGTTGGTGGATGCACCACCTTGATGGCCTTCCAGCTACTTCACTCATAAAGTCGTCTTTCGTAAACATCAACACACTGTGGAGACCTTGACTGAACCTTGAATACTAAACGCGAACCATCTATTCTAGAAAAAAGATGAATTCAGATAAAAAATCCCAACATTCATGGTAAATTGGAGTCTTTATCCATTATGCATGAGTTGATGACGTGAAGAGTCATGCGAAATGCAATAATGTTTTTTCGTACCTTATCAGAGGCAGTGTATACCAGATCCAATCTAAACGTTCTTATCTTTCACAATAAAAGCCAGAGACATGTACACTGCATTTACTGACCGAAGGCAAATTCAGTCAGAGCATTTTGCAGAAACTCAATGCAATAGCTTTCAATAGCTTAGAGCAGGTTGTAAAATGTCAAGCTAGTGCACCTGTAAAAAAGAGGGTAGAGGATTTTAAAAGAAGAGGACTGCAAGCTAGTAAACATGGAAACATGTTTGTTGACAAGGAAACTCCGCAGGGAGCCTTTGAATCCAGCGATGCTTTTGATTTGCAGATATTCAGAAGTCACAGGGATAATCAAGAGTCCACGTTATTTGCAACTCAAATGCATTCAAAGGATTGACAGTGTTGGAAATGATAATATTCAATGATGAATATTTTATGATCCTTCTTGCAGATGTGTTGTCATGTTATTCCTCCTCCTGCTCCCAATCAAACCATGCGCCACCAAATTCATCACACTTCATTATATGCTACAAATGGGTTTCCTGAAAGGTGCATGTGTGTTATCCATTAACTGCATTTATTAGTTACAAATTCATAGTTGCAATCAAATAAATGTGAAAAGTGAAAACGAATAAATAAAGAAAAAGACGCAGAGATTGGAGAAGTGAGGCTGTGAGGCAGCAACAGTGCTGCAAAAATACAGAAATAATTAAATGATTTGGTATAACTCATTTGACATGACATGAAATATTAATATAGTGATCTGAGCTTGCAGTGTTCATATGAGGACAAGTAGTGGAAAATGAAAAGAGAGCTGAGGAATTAGCTGGGAGCAGGGAGAAAACAGAGCTGAGGGTGAGTCAGACAGATTAGTGTGTCAGAGCTGCATTTGAGGAATGTAAGTAATATCCACCGAGGGGGGACATCGGGGCTGACTGCTGAGCTCACATGGGCGGATCGGCTTGAATCCAGAGGAAAGCTCTGATCTTATGTCAGATCCCTGGCATGAATTGGATAGTGCCTGAAGTGCATAATCAATACATTGATGAATCCATGTAAGTGTTGCATTAAATGTGATGCAAGTGATGTGTTGGCATGTCATTTCATTGTCACCTTGGGCTTTCATTGACATTGCAACACATTCCGTCTCTCAATTGTCCAATCCTAATTGAAGCTTGAAGCTTTGATAAATGATGCTCTAGGTTCCCAGGAAGTTAGGGTTAAGGCAACACATCTACAAGTGATTGACATAAATTTGACTGACTAAGGAATCATGTGACTATATCGTGCCTATTAACTTACATGATGATACTAAAGAGTTGTGTGAGGTTTCAGCTAGTCTTCTGCTTTCCACAAGCTTTAGACTGATGACAGGAGATTTGACAGGTTGTTTGAATGAATACAACCTTTATTACCCCGAGAGGAATTTGTTTTGCCCAAAGAACATAGAACAATAATATCTATCAAATATAAAGGCTTTTCAGAGGCAAATTATAACCGGTAACCATAACCCCTCACACTAACCCAAACAACAATCAGACCGGTGTCTGATACCACATGTCCCAAAAGTGTTTGTTTTGGAGCGAAATGTCATCCCAATTGACTGAAAAACGAATGATGTGCAGATACAAACACTATTTCCAGATGAAATACATTACTTTTGATGTTGTGTTCAGCGACACTGCAAAAAAACTTGCAAATTTGTGTCTATGTCCAGGAATCAGTACATTTCAAATCTGTGACTATGTCACAAACTTCTGTGAGAATATGTTGATGTACAACGCAGAGGAGAAAAAACCTCTGAGTTTGTTTGTCGGAACGCCACTGTCAATCAGATTGGTTATTTTTAATTATTGTTTAATTGCTTAGTTTCTTTGTCAATTGACTTGTATTTAAAAACACACTTTGATATCTTGTGCATAAGGCAGTTATTTTTTTTTGTTTTATATTTGGAAAATTATCTTGTACTTCTTAATCCATACATTTAAAGTAAACAGGATGTTCGTTTATCATCAAAAGAACAATGGTGGCGTAACTCCTGTAGACTGTAGAGCTGCCCTGTTCCACTATTTGCAGCTTAATTATGAAGAAATATGGAATAACATCATACATACACATCTCTCTCTCTCTCTCTCCCTCTCTCTCTGTCCGAGTTCATTTACACACTGCATGTTACAGTTTCATTGCCCTTTCT
Organism: Eutrigla gurnardus; assembly: GCF_963514095.1. Taxonomy (NCBI): domain Eukaryota; kingdom Metazoa; phylum Chordata; class Actinopteri; order Perciformes; family Triglidae; genus Eutrigla; species Eutrigla gurnardus. The sequence continues at coordinate 7,890,340 of NC_139922.1, forward strand.
TCTCCCTCTTAATTTTTTCTTTGTCTCTTCTGCAGCTGCCTCTGCTACCAGGAGCCTTTTCACCCATAATTATAATGCAATTATACTCAGTGAATGACAAAGAGGGAGAAAGGAAGGGGGAAGAGAAATTATGATAGTGTCTTGAACAGAGCTGCATATCAGGAGATGTCTAACGATAGAGAGCGAAATAGAAATTGTTTTTGACTGGGGAGACAGCAGGCCAAGACAAGACAAGAGACCCAGAGAGACAAGATGTTCTGGAGGAGAGACACAGACAGATAGCGAGGGTTTGGCCGGCTTGATTTGGTCCCTGAGCTAAGGAGGGAGGGAAGCAGAGCAGCTCTGAAATATTCTCTGTGAACTCTCTCCTGATAGCAAAAGAGGGCGGGTGAAATGTAAGAGAGAGAAAGAAGGCAGTGAGAGAAGAGGGGGATAAGAAGCAATGAGGCAGGCTATAAACAGGATAAAGGAGAGACTAAAGAAAGCTGTGGAGGGAGGTAAGGGTGTGTAAAGGGGTTGCAAGATGGACAGAGAGATGGATAGGAGCTAGAATGTATTCAGAGAGTGAGAGTTGGAGAATTGCAGCAGGTGGGAAGGTGGATGGAGAGTGAAGGAGAAAAGAAGGGATGGAGAGCGATGGAAGACAGGATGGGAGGATGCAGAGAAGGAGGAAGAAAGGAGGCTGGATGAGGAATAGAAAAAGGGGGGAAACAAGCAGAAGAGCTGAGAAAGAGATGACGAGACATAGTAGAATCACTAATCCAATATGTTACTTTTAGGTGATCCCAGGAAGGTTAATCCACGTGTGTCATTTCACACAAATAGATAGCAGCCGCACAAATCTGCAGGAAGGTGCCAGATTTTGAATGAATGCAGCCGAAAGCATGTTTCATCCTGCTGGGGGATGCCTGCTCACTCTGTGTGTGTATTAGGCCTTTAAGGTGAGGCATGAAAAAGCAGCGTTGTGTTAACTGGGAATCAGAACGGACGTGGCTCTTTGCTGATAACCAGAAGACTCCAGAACACAGCAAAAATAAAATACTGGTAGAGGACTCTCTAGATAGAAACACCGCCACAAACTTCTGGGTCATAAGTGACGAGTGAGGGATTATTCTTGCGTCGGTTTATGCTTTGTTTTTTAGGAAATTGTTGAATTTTAGGCATACAGTATCATACAAGCAGTGGCGGCTCCAGAGATTTTCTGTTGCAGGTGCTATGGGGATGCTCAACACTTAAGAGAAGGTGCTTTGAATTCCAGGGCATTTCATTATGGCAGTTGCATCGGACCACCATTGGTATATATAGCTACACACGCGTACACGCCCGCATTAACTATACTCGTTCCGCGACTATAAGCATATATGTAACAACACAAGGGCTATAGATACAACATACATGACATCAAGGACGAAATTTCTTTCTTTCTTTCAGTTCACTGTTTTCTAGTAATTCTTCTAGTTTCCTATTGCTGATATTACAATCCTTCTAGCTGACGTGAACCAGGCAGTTTACAGTAGCGGACTCCTGTAGGACTCCTGACCGCAGACTAGCGGACTGGTGTGCAAGCAAGAAGGAGTGACAGCAGGGACGGCCAATCACACAAGAAACGGCAGAGCCAATCGAGGAGCTTGTGGGCGGTCTAAACTAAGGGAAACGGGCTTCAGCTTGAGCGGCCGTTTTCCGCTTGGTCCTAGCGCTTGACGCGTCTCTGTTTACTATAGCTTAACATTGTTTTTGGACCGTAAAAAGTGCACTGGACCAAAACGGCCTTTTGAAAAAGTGCAGGGGACATGTCCCCTGTGTCCCCCCCCCAAATTACGTCCGTGCATGACATTAAAATATAAATATAAAACAATTACAGACATTTCTTGGGGGTGCTGGGCGGGTGCTATGGCTATTATAGGGGGAGCTACATCACCACCTAGCTCCCCCCTGGCGCCGCCACTGCATACAAGTGTTGAAGAGTTCCAAATTCAGCTTCCCGAAATGTGCAGATGAGATCCAGACAAAGGCAGAAAGGATGAGAGGAATCGGAAAGAGCTGAAGGCGTGGAGATGGATAACAAGTGAAGAGGAGGAAAGATACAGAGAACTCAAAAGTTAGAGGAAGGTAATGAACGAGATGAAAGGATGAAAGAGTGAAAGACACAGATGTAGAGATGCAAGGGAATAGATGAGTGAAAAGGCTGTTGAGTAGTGGTGAACGTCATCTGGAATTGGAAATGGCGGGGGGCATGGAGGGAAAAGGGGGGCAGAGGAGGAGATGGAGAGAAAGGATGAAAGGGATGTTTTGAGGAGAAAAGGTAAAGTGCAAAAGAGCCTGAGGACAAACTGAATAAAGGGGGGAGGGAGGGGGAGAAGGGGGAAAAGCGGAAACATTTGACTGCAATGCGTTTTTGTTAAGTTTTTGTTAAGAATCTGCAGTTACAGCAGCTGACACACTCATAAAATTAGTAACTTGTTTATTATCTATTTTGGTAGGATTTTATTTTAAGATTATTTAAGATTCACATAAAGGGCCCTAGTTTCGTAGACCAGGCGCAGTCAGCTTTCAGCGCACCTGCGCCGCGCCGACGGGGTGTGTCCGCCTGGACTTTGCAAGTTTTGTGCACCGCGCAGGCTCGCGCAGGCACACCTCCCGTCTCGCCCACCGGCGCAAGTGGGAAAGAGGGAGGAGAAGAAGGCGTGAGTGGGAGACGAGGAGGAGACGAGGCGTGGACTGGGATTAACACAGCCGATTCAGATCTTCACCAATCAAATGAGCTCCTCTCCTCTCCTTTAATGCATTAGGGGAGGTTCAGTGCAAGTTCCGTCACTTGACAACCCGATGACAGAAGCAGCGCCGCCGCTCCCACCACGCGCATCACGCGCTGTGCGCGCGTATCATAATAATAACAATGCCGATATTATAAAAAACAGGAGAGAGAGAGGGAGATGTTTTGGATCCGAGAGGCTGAGTTTCCGTTACGCGTGCCATCCGCCTTTGATCTGACGTCAGATGTGACGGGACAATCTATATAGATATAAATTCACGTGTTGATTCAATTAGTTGCATTAAATAGTGTTTGTTGTGATTATGTATTGCATTTAAATGGGCCTGGAACTGTGGAAACCTGCCTGTGAGGTCTCGGTGACGTGTGCGCACTGCGCGCCGTCAGCCAAACTTCCGATCCGCCAGCTGTGATTCGCATTGAATCAATGGACTTTATTTACGCCCTGCGCCTTGCGCCGAAAGTAGACCAGGTCGGAGCTGGCGAGCTTTCAGCGCAGTCTCGGCGAGGCTTTTTGCCACGAAACTTCCGCTACGCCAAGCTGAATCTGTGACGCCTCCCCCTGCTGCGCCGCCACACCCATCTTGGCGCAGGCGATCTACCAAACTGCCAAACTGACGGTGCGCAAGGCTGCGCGGGTCGAAACTTGCACTGCGCCGGCTGCGCCACCCTGCGCCGCCCTGCGCCGGTCTACGAAACTAGGGCCCAAAATGTTATAAGGGCATTCATCGGCTGCAGAGACTGAATCCTGATATGTTACTGTTATGACCTCAGGAAACTGTTGAAATCAGTCAAAAAGAGACTGAAGGCATAAAAGTAAACACTGTTATTTATCTGTTCTTGCTGTGTGTATGATCCGAAAAAATCCACTGGTCAAACTTAAATAAAAAATGAAAAAATTCAAGATTAAATCATTTTTATTTAAAAGATTAAATAAAAATGAGGGGATGCCTCAGGGCAAAGTCGACGCTGGAACGTCAGGAGTACTTCCGTGCAGTCAACAGATAACTGAGAGCTAAACCTGACAGAAACAAACCATAGAGTCACATTGGGCTGCTGCTGCAGTCACACCTGACCACCTGACCTCGGGGGAAAGGACACATTAAAAAAAAAAAAAAAGCCCTGGATAAGGCAAGCATAACTTCCCTGTAAAGCATCCTTGTGAGGGAGCATTTGTTCCGCTAGCACGAGGCTCTGACAAGCCTGGACCCTCCCTGCTCGCTCGCTGGTCCAGTTTACTACTGAGCCTTTGTAGGTGGGCATGGATTCGACCATTTCAACACAGTGAATGTGCGCTGTGTGTATAATATTATTATAAATATTATCATTATTATTATACTTTTCACCAAAAACATGAGCACTTGTAGCATGTTCATGCACACCACTGTTCCTTGTCCCCAGAGGATGAGCCTGTTTGATTTCAACTTCTATGGAAAAGTGCGTGCGTGTGTGTGTGTGACAGAGAGAGAGAGAGAGAGAGAGAGAGAGATTAAGCTCAGTGAGACTGATTCCTCGAACTCCAGACTAGCTGGAAATCAAAGGCTGCACTCATTACTTAAAGTAGAAAATGTAGATGAACGTGCGTCCTCACTTCCTTCTTCGATAAAAGTGTTTTCTAACCCACCAATTTTACAACAGCACCTCGCAGTGAGTCTGTGCATTCTAAAAACCTGCAGCCTCACAGTCTGTCTGTTTGTCATGCAGACTGCAGACGGGACTCGGCAGCAGACACTTGATTAAGGTGTTAAATGTCTGTTCAGCGTGCCTGTGTGTGTGTGTTCGTGACCTACAGTAAAATGAGCAGTCTGTCTCCAGCTCACTCATTTGGCTAAACTTGTGTGTTTCCTGTCTCCTCAGATACAGCAAGATGAAAACAGCCACCAACATCTACATCTTGAATCTGGCTCTGGCTGACTCTTTGTTCCTGGCTACTTTACCTTTCCAGGTATGACTTACTACTACAAATGTATTTCAAAGTATCGTCCTGGACTAAGTCTAGTCGAGTCTGTTTTCATAATCCTAAAATTACATTAAAGGCTAATGTTTGTATTTTTCAACCTGTATCCCATTTACCAGGTTTTGAGCTGAATGGGTTGCAATGCAAACGCTTGGGGCAATTCCTCCCTGTCAATGCACGTCCACTAAATATGCTCGTTTGTTTGCCAATGACAAGCTCAGATTGTTAAAAATGTCTGACAACATTATGGAAAGGAGCCTTCAGGGGAATAAAACATTTTTCTTTACTTTTCGCTTGACCCGGTCTGTTTGTTGTTGTATGTCTTCCTCAAGGGGAAGTCTTGTTCTGAAGTCTCACAAGAGGGTTTCGCCTCTTCAGAGCAGCAATGTGCTTACGATGCAGTGACCACTTGAATACTAAATCTGGTGTTGTTTTCACCTTGTGAAAACCTTGTATCTGCTACTGTAGCAGGAACTACCACAGAAATGGTCTTTGGCAATTTTCCTGTTATATATATATATACAGTATAAACATATATATATATATATATATATATATAGGCATGTTAATAATAAATTATTGTAAATCATTTCTTTCACTGTACAACTCTGTTTACTGGGTTCTTTCTGCCTCCGGCTGCATTTTTAAGTTAATTCTTTGATTTCATTGGCTGTGATGTTTCCAGGGAACCGACGTCTTCCTGGGCTTCTGGCCATTCGGAAATGCTCTGTGCAAGGCTGTGGTGTCTATCGACTACTACAATATGTTCACCAGCACCTTCACCCTGACCGTGATGAGTATGGACAGGTACGTGGCCGTCTGCCACCCTGTCAAAGCGCTGGACATGAGGACTCCTCATAAGGCCAAGGTAAAAGGGATTTCATTTCAGATTGAGATATTCACCATTTCAAAGCCTTAACACCTTCTGTATTGTCCCTGTGATGATCGTTGACATCACATAAGCTGTCAACAGGCACTTCAGCTCACAAAGTATTTAACCCTCTGAGACCCACATAGAGCAATTTCCGGAGAAATGTCCGTCTTTTCATACCATACCATACGTATCCGTCTTTTCGGTATTGTGTATTGTCCTATAGAATTGTAATTTTTTACAGTGTCATTAAGTTAAACACATCCCCAGAATCAGCACAACCTCAGCTAACTGTGTGTATCACTCAATAAATACTTATATACACTATAATAGGGGATTCCAGCCCATAAATGAAAAATATATAAAAAACGCACCTTAAATTTTTACACATTTTATTAAAAAAATGACTGCAAACCATTATAACGAAAGAAAAGCTCAATGAAGAAAGTTTCACACACTTGTTTGGATTGTGAAAGTTATTTGAAGCTTCTAGCTCCTTCTGTCTATGAAATATGGACATTCCTTTGGGTAGTGTCCATGCTCGTTTTTTTTGCTGAATTGTCCTTTCCTCTCCCTGCTCTAAATATGTATGTATATAGTGTAGTTTTTATGTGCCATTTATGTTTTTAACTTTCTCTTTCACTACAGTAACTCTTTGACCGTCAAACACAACAACTCATGGCGAGACGTAAATTAGGCTTTACGCATTTGTTTTGTTTGTCGGAAATAAATGGCTCACATGGGCAAACAGAGTACCGTTGTTTAGCCCTGTTTCTCTAGTTTAAGAGGAAAAAATGCATGTTTCCAGCTTCTTTTTTGTAGCCTATACGCATATGTGCTGCACGTATGTGCTGTTGTCATGGTTGGAAACTAAGAGCAGAAAGAGATACAGTTCCTGCTCCGTTTTTTTATGTTTTATGTGTGAGGTTACATATGACAAGGCCATTTATTTGTATATAACAACTTTCAACAACAAGGTATTTGAAAGTGCTTGATATAATACATGAAAAGCAAAAGAAAACATATAAACATAATTATTAAAATAAAAACAAGCAAATAAAATATAATAAATACTAAAAACAAGAATACCCAGATTACTGTATTTACTGCATATTAAACAACTATGCAGTAATTGTGGTGAATTGATTATAAATCTGAGCCACACATTTGTGGTGTATTGATGTATCTATACATTGGCATGCACTGTACTCTGCATGGACACCTCTTTATACGAGGATAAAAGAGAGTACACTATTTCAACAATTTATTCAACTGACTTTGACAAGTAAACTTGCTGATGAAGATATGATGAAATGAAACACTAAAACAAAACAACAGATGATTTCTGGATTCTGACAGTTTTTTTTTTGTGTCCTCATCACGGTGATGCTTTCAGATTGATGTTTAGAAATGTATAAGAAAAGAGAAATAAATGTATTTTACACATCAAAGTTTGAACAGGTGCTGGAGATTACTAGTGCATATGTGGAAAAAGCTGTATTAAAAAAAACCCATGTGGCTTCAGTGTAGGGTTGTGGCGATATCCGGTTTCACCGGTTCGGTTCGGTGGTTGAACTGGATTTGTCGTTATGACACGTTCTGGAAAATTAAAAACATCAGCGAGGGGGGGGATGCCACGCAGTACCTTGTGTTTGTTTACATAGACGTTTTGAAGATGTGTTACTAGGTGATTCACCAGCAGAGCATTTAACGAGCTGAGAACATAGATACGAAGAAGATAAAAAGCTGTGCTGTTATATCATCAACACGTACATGATGCACAGCAACTTCGCTTGCGGTAGAAGAGTCGTGTAAATATGCAAGACGAGCAAAAGTTCACTATTCATAGTTGTTTTGAAGCCTCGGGCTAATCAAAATTCCGACACTCATTGAATACGTCACACGGCCTATGGCGCTTTATCCGTCTCTCTTGTTCCGCGAAGCCGTGATGTTTAGTAAAAGGAGACACCACCACGGCGTTACGCCGCAAAGCAAAGTTATTTATAAACGGTACAACGCATATTTTTGACTCTCCTTTACGTGATTACGGCGCAATCTTCTGTGTAAAAAAACGAATGTATCACTCAGGAGGGGCTGCTGTGGCAAGTGCAACGCTAGTGGGAAAGGTCGATATAAGCGGTTCGGTCTGGTCTTTGGCTTAGTGCCAGACCGGTTTGAACATTTTTAAACTGGCCCAAGCCTACTTCAGAGGTGAGCTGCATGAAATCTTATAAATTGACTGAAGAGATATCAGTTGGTCTTGGATCGCTCAAATGATCAGCAATTCATCTGCTTCAGGAAATAACTCTTGATTTTGCAATTAGAGCATTTTAGAACTTTAAATACATAGGGCCCTAGTTTCGTAGACCAGGCGCAGTCAGCACTCAGCGCACCTGCGCCACGCCGACGGGGTGTGTCCGCCTGGACTTTGCAAGTTTCGTGCACCGCACAGGCTCGCCCAGGCACACCTCCTGTCTCGCCCACCCGTGCATGTGGGAAAGAGGGAGGAGAAGAAGGCGTGAGTGGGAGACGAGGAGGAGACGAGGCGTGGACTGGGATTAATACAGCTGATTCAGATCTTCACCAATCAAATGAGCTCCTCTCCTCACCTTTAATGCGTTAGGGGAGGTTCAGCGCAAGTTCCGTCACTTGACAACCCGATGACAGAAGCAGCGCCGGCGCTCCCACCACGTGCATCACACGCTGTGCGTGCGTATCATAATGATAACAATGCCGATATTATAAAAACCAGGAGAGAGAGAGAGGGAGATGTTTTGGTCCGAGAGGCTGAGTTTCCGTTACGCGTGCCATCCGCCTTTGATCTGACGTCAGATGTGACGGGACAATCTATATAGATATAAATTGATTCAATTAGTTGTATTAAATAGTGTTTGTTGTGATTATTTATTGCATTTAAATGTGCCTGGAACTGTGGAAACCTGCCTGTGAGGTCTCGGTGACGTGTGCGCACTGCGCGCCGGTCAGCCAAACTTCCACTCCGCCAGCTGTAATTCGCCTTGAATGAATGGACTTTATTTGCGCCTTGCGCCGAGAGTAGACCAGGTTGGAGCTGGCGGGCTTTCGGCGAAGTCTCGGCGAGGCTTTTTGCCACGAAACTTCCGCTACGCCAAGCTGAATCTGTGCTTCCCACTGCTGCGCCGCCACACCCATCTTGGCGCAGGCGATCCACCAAACTACCAAACTGACCGTGCCCAAGGCTGCGCGGGTCGAAACTTGCATTACGCCGGCTCCGCCACCCTGCGCAGCCCTGCGCTGCGCCACGAAACTAGGGCCCATAGTGTTTAAAAACAGGCAATTTATGTGTTTCATTTTGGGAAGTTTAAAAATTATATTTTTTCTTTACCAATGTAAGTCAATGGCAAAATTCATTTGGGGCCCAATGGCATCACTTGACAGACCCAGAAGTTGTAATTCTACAGTTTGGCCTCTTCAGAATTTGGTTTCAAAACCTGGGGCTTTTTCTGCATGCTTTGTGAGGACTACAAGTGGGAAAATTATGAAATCTGGGGGTGTAGATTTCGACAGAAGTGAACTTACGCTGTAGCCTGCTCCTCATATTTACTTAAAGCTAACAGCTTGAAATTACTTCCAGCAGCCAGTGTGTATTGTAGGTAATATAGGCACCATGTTGTTCCTGTCCAGCGTGACTCTGACAATGCTATAGGTGCTAAATTGGACTCCAACCTTTCTGGTGGCACATTTTGAGCAATCAAAGTCTGTTAAAACTAATATGAAAAAAATAATAAATCTATTTAGGTTATCAGGTAGAGCTTCCTGATATTGTTTATGATTGCTGTCTCTCCTTGCTTACTTAGCGGAGAAATTGCTAGTTATAACTGATGTTTTCTTACTAGTTTTGTGTTGCAGTTTTAAGTATTAATTTCAAGTGAACAAAATTATTTTTATGAGCAAAGAAATTACTTTTTTACGTTGTGAATTGAAATGTCCATCATTACTTACTGCACTCATAGAGAACCTTGATCTTCTCACAAAATGTTCATGTCAGAAGTAATTTTGGACATAAGGGATATCAAATGATACATCTTACTTTGTAACAATTTATACAAATTATGGGAGAATTATAAAAGGGAATTCATCATGTTATTGTGTCTTCAGGTGGTTAATATCTGCGTGTGGGTGTTGGCTTCAGCCTTCGGCGTTCCGGCCATGGTCCTGGGAAACGTTGAGGAGGAGCATGACAGTAAGTAACACACGCACAAGCACAGGAAACAAACAGCCTTATATATGTGCCTTACATGCATTTCAATGTGATTGTGTGAATTATAATGTCTAATTAATATGCAAAGCCATGCACAGCTGTGTAACATTGCACAACAACACCACTTCTACAACCATATTCAAGCTGAATATGAATAGATTGCTTTGGGAGTTGTGATGCGTGTGAACCCATTTACAAATTTTGTTGCTGTCCCAGTTTTTATAGCTTTTATTGCACAGCATCTGACTAATAAACCCGACACACGTTGTCATGGGATGCCTCTTTTCCTCTCCGTTTCTTATCAAACAAGTGACACATGATCCTCCACATGGTGCTTCATGTTATGAACTTTCACACATTTGGTGCACGTTAATGACTACGGAAAAAGAAAGATTTCCTTTCCTTGATCTCTTTTCTATCATTTACATCATAAAAATATCCATGATTGAGATTAACCGAATGAGAAAATACAACTGGATTAAATCTAAAGAAAATCATAATTATACTTAGTTCCACAACATGTACAGAGGAGGGATTCAAATCAAATCCTTCGTTTTTGATTGGACGGTTAAAGAGTGGACGGACATTCAATGTTTACTCACACCTAACTCAGCACATCATATACAGGATGACAAGATGATTGGATAAAAATATGAAGAAATATATTTTTTCTTGGCACATTTTTTTAATAGGAGAACAATATGACCAGGAAGGTGATCTAAAAAAAGAAGGCATTTTTAATTCCATTCCTGCTGGCGATATGAGGCTGATTTAAGACATATATATGACGCGAAGATGCTGCCTTTTTTTTGTTCGGAAGACTGGTGTGTAATTACAGTTTCTCTTTTCATGTCAGTCTCTTTGATACCTTACAGCACCTGATGGATAAGAGCAGCTTCATTCTCAGTTTGAAAAGACTAATTTCATTCCTATTCTTATAGCTGCTTATCAGTTTCTGCTGAGTGGACTCAGCTGGCTCCGTCTCTACACATACTAAGTGTGTGTGTGTGTGTGTGTGTGTGTGTGTGTTTCAAAGCATTGCATTTGCCTTATAGGGTTGCGTGAGAGTGATGACGGGCATATGAGTGCGTGTGTGATCTGATGGTGCTGGCAGCCTCCGAAACCATGACACACTTTCTGTCAGAGTTTACAGCTCCCAGATGGCTGCTCTTCTCCTAAAAAGGCCAAACAATTTGGATTATTCTGTTCAGTTTCTGCAGTAACAGAAAAGCCCAACGCATTTCAAATGACCTCAAAGGGGCAATATGAGGTTTACATAATATACAACTATGCTGCTAATAGGTAAACAGGGTGATTTAAGGACCATATCAGTCTAATTCTGACTTCTCTCCATTAGCAGAGATGTCCCCTGTCTTAAACACTTTTTGGGTGCATTAGTGTCTGCAGTGTTTACTTTAGTAGAGCTCAGCCACTGATGCCATGCAACGTTGCTGGGTTTAGATAATTCAACCTTGTGAAAATCACTACTTTGTTTATTTGATCTTAAATTGCTGCATTACTCTAATAAAAATTAACATTTGCACATTGATATCAAATCACGTCTTTGTCCGAAGTTAGATGAAGCTTCTGGGTGCACAGTTTACATAAGTGGCCCGGGTGGAGCTAGCCAGTAATATCAATAATTAGCACGCTCAGCACAAGGAACACATGTTGCCTTGGCTGCATCCCATTGGCCAAAAGTTATCTGGCTGGTTCAGATTGAACTTCCTAACCACAAATCAGTGAGATAAACAAGCTTGTATGAGATACTCTCAATGTTAGTTTACCATCCGCAATTAAATGTAGAGAAGAAGATACTGGTGCAAAGGAACAACTTCACAGCATGTCCCAGTATGAATATCAGGAAGACACACTGGGAGAAGTTGAAAAACATTCATTTATGGCGACGAGTTGTATCAGTCATGCCCAACTTTCAGCCAATCGTTGACATCCTTTATACTTTGGTTCCCCCCTCTGAGCTGTCAGTCACAATAGGAGGAGGATTTTAATGGCGAGATACGATTTAACTAACTGTTTCAAGTACATTCTGAAACATTTCTTGTATATGGACAACACGATCTCCCAATATCACAAAAACAAATACATTTTGGTAAACATGGTAAATGCTTATGTCAATTAGGTGGCTGAAGTTGTCAATGACAATGACATCTAGTAACACTGGTATGAGAGCCTACTAGTAGCTCTTCAGCAGCTGCTCATATGTCTGGCTTATGAAACAACATGTAAGAATGATAGTTTAAGTCACTTCTGCATTATTATTATTATTATTATTATTATTATTATTATTATTATTATTATTATTATTGGCTTCACATTTTCAGCCTACCTGCTGTGCAGAACAAGGCCAGACTTCCAACATGCTCCAAGAGAGGACATATTTTGGTTACTTGAATTATCACTGTCTGCTTGTCAATTTTAGAATCGATTTTGTGACTGGGACTAATGGTTTGTGTGCTCAGCCTCTGGCTGGCTATGAATTGATTTCCCCTCTGAGCCTGATTGAGGTCTGCAAACCTGCTTTTTTAACTCCATCCTTCAAAATCCATTTAATCTTAAGATTTTCCCCTTATACACATCCATACTCTGCATAATGTTAATCCGTTTCTTGAGAAATAATTCAATACAATTTCATTTAAAAAACCGGATATAAGAAATTGCAAATTTTCCTCAGAGGGTTTAATAATCTGTAAACGTGTTACTGCACGTAAAAAAAAATAACTGACAAATTGGAAGATGGGCTCGAAGAAGAGATATACAATAATGATACTTTTAATATTTATGTCAGTGCTAAACATAAAGAAAAACTAGCAAGTAAGCAAGTAATAGCAAGCGATGTTCCACATGCCCACACATTGCACGGCCATAAGCAGGGCTATTCTGCAGTTAAATGGAGTAATATGTTGTAGCTAGCAGGGGAATGGAAGGTCTAGTGGTTAGATATTGATCCAGTCTCAGCCTCCAGCTAAGGAAGGCCTAATCCTATAATCATTTTTTATTAGTCTACTCTACAGCTGAGGTACATCTCTGCTCTCCTGCTTTCTTTATGTATATCCTGTTGGCTTCTTCTGTTTTGGTATTGTTCTTTTCCCTTTATGCTCATTTCTTCGTATTTCTCATTCATCTCTCACTTTTTCTGTAAATTTGTTCCCTTCTCCTTAAATTATTTTTACATATTAATTTCATTCTCATTTTATTGCCATCCACTTCACTTTTATTCCATTCTCTACTCATGATCCCTACAGACAAGAGTCTGCCTCTATCCTGTAGCTGTTTGTTTATCATCTAAGAGCTTTACAATAAATTGACATTCAGGGATAATTAATGCTCACTCTACTCCACTTCTATTCATATCCGCTTCTTTTCCAGTTTCCTCTTAACAAACAGAGGCTTCATAACCTGACAGCTGCAGCGAAAGTCACGGCACGCCGCTCCCAGTAATTGGGGTCAAAAGACTTGCCCAAGGACACGGTGGCAGGAAGGGGGCTATAATCAGCAGCCATCCTGCTGTCACTAATGCTCGGACTAATCCATCCAAAAGACTTGTAGGGAATGTGTTAAAGTGTGTTCATGGCAACACAAAGATGTCAGTCCGTGCTGCAGTTTTCAGGCACATACTGAAGCTACTGAATCTTCTGCTCCGACACACACTGGGTTTGGTTTTGTTCACATTTAGAAATTATAATCCCTCTTTTTTCCAGCCCATTCGCCACAAACAGAAGTTGGCATTGTACATGTCTCGAAACCGTGGATACGTTGAATGTTTTTGCTTAAGTCAGTTCTCATATTATGGTTTCTCCTCCTGGTCTGTGAAGTATCAGTATCAGTATGTATCAATGTCTTCACAGGAACCATACGCCTATACTATACTATACTATACTATACTATACTATACTATACTATACTATACTATAAATGAGGACCATTCTATACACCTGTGTCACAGGAAATGTCAAAGTTTTCCTCCTGATGTTATGTGAGGTATCAGTGGTTCAGCTATGCTTATGTTAGTCAGGGCCCTAAATCAGGGTGACGTTTTTTGAACATTATATTTGAATATTATAGTCACCTCAATATCATCCTAAACAACCCAAAACAATATGTGTAAAACATTTACTTTTCTTGTAATACAGCTAAAACAGCCTGGGGTCAAATTGACCCCAAGGAACACTGATGCGTCCAAAGTGTGTACAGGACATTGAACATTGGAACATTATAATCATGTTAATTTTGTCTTTACCTATTTGCCCCCTATAAACTTATTAGTCACTGAATATCAGGCAAAAATAAGTATGTTTTTAGAGACAATGAACATTGAATGGGGTCGAATTGACCCTAAAGACAGGAGGGCGAAAAAACCATTTGTAAAAAGCGTTTTGAGTCTTTTTGGGCAGGAATAGACAATTGATGACAGTTCAATTTACTCTGGAGTGCTTGTTGCGTTGAAACTAAAAAAACAACAACATAATGATAAATAAGCACTACCAGAAAAGAAGAAAGTATATATTATTACAATCATTATTAGGTGTGTAGAATGGTTGGATGGCTGTATTATCCTATTCCTCTGCCTTAACTGATTTGGAAAAGCACTCGGGTGTTCCAGGCGAGGGTTTAGGGGCTGTTATGTGATTATGCCAAGAGTTATTAGAGGAGAGGAAATGAGCAGAAGGAAAAGCACACAAGATGCACCCGCATGAACAATCCCGACCAAATGGAAAGAAGGATAACTGGTCGGTGATGTAAACACTGTTTATTTATTCATGTAAAGTCCTGGATTATAATGCCATTTAGCGCTCCATGTGATGGAGTGGAATAATAAACTTTAGCAGCATTCCCACTCGCCTGGATTAAAAATGATTTTCATGCTGTACTTGCTGCTATTTTTTTAACCTTTCTTAAAGCAGCAGTATGTAAACAACATTGAATGTTTTCCCAAATTCATATGCTAATGAGATGCAGTTCCTATTACAATGCATAATTAATGCTGCCATGCCTCATCATCTATGATAGTGCAGTGTATGTTTTATTATAAAAGTTGTGACACATTCAGTATAATGAGTTCATGTGTTACATTTCATTACTTATTTGGTACATTTTAATGTGATTGTTGGCGTGTACATTTCAGAGGACTCCCAAGAAGTGACGGTGTTATATATTCATCACTATTATGATTGACATAAACATACCAACAATTTGTACTGCTTGACTCTGAGTGTAGTTATCATTATATATGCAGGTTTGAAAAAGCCAGTCCTTTTCAGTGCATGGTCTCAACAGAGCACATACAGTACTTCCACCCATTATATATAATAATCACTCCCATTTCTATATTTACCTCTTTTGTCACTGTATATCTCAGCACAATATGATCTTTCTGTGGTGGCAACAATATTGTGTCCTCTGCCAGTTTTTTTTTACCACACTGCCTATTAGTTTTGGCTTTTGTATCTCTGTATTTCATCTTCAGTAAAAGAGTATTATTATGTGAAAGTACATCGGAAGAATTTTCAGTATTTACGAAATGCATGTTCCATTTAATTAAACCCAAAGTTTGTCAAATTACAGTATCACGATTGGTGCAAAATATCCAGACCGAAGGTAGTTCTACGAGCAGTCCAGTCCAGTTACTGTTACTTGATATCCAGTTTTGCAGTACCATCAGCTTCTTTAAACAAATAACACAATTTAGCACAAACACTTACCGAATACAATCATGAGACTGTGACTTTGAACGCATCGACAAACCGAAAAAGTCCCGCCCCCTTCATTATGACCTCTGTTCAAAGTGAATGAGTGCTAGTGTTAGAGCCATATTTGATGTTAGTTAAAATCTATATTATTTCAGTTAGATTATAGATTGGGCTGCACGGTGGTGTAGTGGGTAGCACTCTCGCCTCACAGCAAGAGGGTCCCGGGTTCGATTCCCGGGTTGGCCTGGGCTCCTTCTGTGTGGAGTTTGCATGTTCTCCCCGTGTAAGCGTGGGTTCTCTCCGGGTTCTCCGGCTTCCTCCCACAGTCCAAAAGACATGCAGGATGGGGATAGGTTAATTGATGACTCTAAATTGCCCGTAGGTGTGAATGTGAGCGTGAGTGGTTGTTTGTCTCTACATGTCAGCCCTGTGATAGACTGGCGTCCTGTCCAGGGTGTACCCTGCCTTCGCCCAATGACAGCTGGGATCGGCTCCAGCCCCCCGTGACCCTGAATACAGGATAAGCGGTAGACAATGGATGGATGGATGGATAGGTTATAGATTAATTCCCATTTCATCTTAGATATGTTATATGTTATTCTAATTTATTTAAATGTTAGATTTATTTTGAGATAATTAGCGGGATGAAGATCAGCTGCTAGACAAGAGAGTGGGTGGGGCACTGAGCCAGAGAATCAAGAGGAACTGAACCAGTGATTAGGGGTGCAGTCGAATAGTCTTTTTTGCTTAGGAAGGTTCCTAACTGAAGAAGTGACCCGGAAGTAAACAAGTGGCCGCCATGATAAGAGCTGTTCGAATTCTCTAAATGCATAGGAAAGGAGCTCCAATGCTTCCTTTCAGAGCTCCTTTAGCATAGGATGCAACGGACCTTCCTATGCAATAGGAAAGGAGATTACGCCGACCCACAATTCTTTGCGAGAGCAACATTTAAAGTGCCGCACACGTCGGCCGTTCATGAAAACAAACGATATGTGCATTTACATATTTAACAATGACTTTCATGCAGACATAAATGTGTGGACAGTGATAATAATTTATTGATACTTTTATTTATTTCAATTATTTTACAAATGTTTGACAAAAACGAAACTAAAACCACAAATGAAAAGTAAATAAAACAACGGTCAAAGGAGGAGCTGCTGGAACTGAAGCCGGTCAGTGAACCAGCTGTTTATAAAACCAACATGTGGAGAAGTGGACGATGCGTTTTTTGTAGTCCATTATTGTAGTTTTCCCAGCGCAGACGCACGTCAATCGCCGGTGCCGATCATCAGCTGTCAATCATCAGCGGCCGCGATATAATGACGTAGATTAGTGAAAGTCCGGTCGGATTCTCTGAACCCCGCGGTAGACTATTCCTAAGTCCTTTTGAGTTCTCCTATCGCCTTTCCTTAACCCCGTAACGTTTTCCCCAGAGGTCAAGGAATAGGAGTTAGGAATAGGAGTTAGGACCTTATTTTTTGACTATTCGACTGCACCCATGATGTGAAACAGGGGGATCGGCACTGTTTTCGACTTCACCTCACCTTCCTGTGCATCATGTGGGGTTGTTACAGTCCTAGCACAGACATAGATTCATTTTTTTTATGTCAGAGTATTTCATTTATTCATTGATATCGGTATGTTACGAGGATTTCAAGTAATATCACAGAAAGTGTTTCTGAATAGAATAACCTACTCAGCCTTTCATATTAAACTATTGGGAGTAAACTCCACTAAGGTTCTTCACAGAAATTTTTATTTTGTTGATCTTTGAACTGAGTCATTCTGTGGGCCGATTCAGGGTCTAATTGCTTGGCCCCCAGAAGTGCTGCTTGAAGCGTTAACCATGGCTGCTCGCACATTGTTTGGATGAATGGCTCTTGAGATACGCTAAATGCCATATATCAAGAGATATGCATTCAGTATGCATTCAAAGTATCATGATTCTATTTGGTAAGTCATACATACATAGCATGGGAGCATGCAGCTTGCACTGACTGATATTTTAACGTGCGTTTACACCAAACATGAAGCGAATGTTCGCCTTACGTTACTCACATGAGTTTAACCGCGGGATCAGTTGTGTTAATTTGGACAGGAGGGGGGCTTACCTCGGTGTAGACACCAACAATGTTTCATCAATGCTCTCTGTCGACTGTGGCAGAGAGAAGGACCTTGGACAATGCTCCCCATCCTCACACACACATACACACACACACACACACACACACACACGCACACACATACAAACACACAAATTTCCCTCCATCAATAAAGTATTTATCTATCTATCTATCTATCTATCTATCTATCTATCTATCTATCTATCTATCTATCTATCTATCTATCTATCTATCTATCTATCTATCAATTATGACTGAAATAATCACTATTGCTGCTTTGTACAAGTTTTGGAAGTCAATCAAACACTGTCCTGTCTGAGATCATGACATCACCCAGAGGTGCTTGGTGAATTTCACTGAGCTGTATTTACTGTGTAAAGCAAGCATTGGCAAGGCACTTTTGTGGTTATGTTATTGCAATAAATGGATAAAAAGGATGCCAAAATAACGGCACAATGAAGGCAATACGTAAAAAGTCAAAAGTCATGGTTTGGTCTGTCCCTAAAAGGATGAGCAAAAAATGTTTAAAATGCTTGTTTTCTGATTGGAGTTTGGGTCGGATCGATGTTCTGTCGGTACCGAACCTGCCCAACTATTATTGGAACCCATTGCAAAAAGCAGTCGTACTTAGAACGGATATCAAATTCCTTGATATGTCTGAATTGATGGTATATAGAATGGTGTATGAGGCAGTAGCTGTTAGCGCTGTGTTAGAGAGCACCTAAAATACCTTGTCACTGGTATGAATGTAATTGTGAATAACGACTGCCGTTAAAGAGCTGTGGATGCTAAAACGGATCCGACAGAGCTGACAGATGAATTCTGCATCGACCCTACATTGTTTCAGTGGATCTGATCGCCCGCTCTGAGAATGAAATGAATCAGAAAATGACATTGAAGAGAAATTGTCTAAATAAAAAATCCACAGATAAAGTGATGAAAGAGCACTGTAACAAAGGAGAAACTAGAAGTATGCACACGTATTTGTGTGTGTCTGTTAGAGTTTTGTGCCCCCTCTCTTGCGTACACTACCAGATAAATCTTTTCTGACAAGTGTATATCGCCTGAGGACAGACAGACACACACACACACACACACACACACACACACACACACACACACACACACACACACAGGTCAGACACGCCAATGGAGACACGTATGTATGGGAGACACACAGACCTACACACACCTGCAAGCAAGTGTCTGGAATCAACCTGAAACACAGTGATATGATTTTTCTTATTTTTTTCTGCCTGAAACTACAGCATTCGATGAGCTGTGAACATAAAATTTCAGGAAGAATTATTAAAATATACTACTCTCCCACACATTGACAGGTTGTTAATAACAAGTTGTTAACGCAATAAGATATTGTTTCATATTGCAACAATTCATTTGCCAGCTTGAAGTTGCAGCAGGTAAACGAGTATCAGTCTCCCACCTGAATTAAAGCATTAACTAGCTACTTTCAACCCCTTGAAAAACAAATGATCCCTGCCCACAAGCTGTGTTACATGAGACCAGTCCAATCATTAAGACCAGTCCAAAAGTATCAACCCTTAACAGTTTGAGACAGTTTGGAGGCATTAGCTTTTATTTTGAAAATGGCCCATTTTTACTGGTTGGAGTTGGAGACTCTGCATTTAGGGATTGTTGAACAGGTTTGTCATTGGCTGTCAATCCAAGTACTGGCAAACTTGACAGAGGACTAAAAAGCACTCACGCTGCAGACTCCTCATTACCATGTTAAACACAGACAATGACATTTTCATATGGATCAGTATCAAACTACAGTTGTAGCTCTTCTTATTCTCACAAACATACAGGAGCTGGGAAATAAACACAGGGCTTATAGTCTTTGTGAGCTGGTGTTGTAAGGCAAGTTTGAGTCCAGGTAGCATGACAATGCCTTCAATGTGTTTCTGTGAAACTGATGTGGTGGTTGTACTGGACAATATGCAGCAAGGCAGTGCCTCTAGGATCGTTCTAGACCTGGAAGATTTCCACACAACAACAAGTAAACACGAGCAAACACGGCTCTTGTATAAGCCCAGCTCAGCTACTGTCAAAGCCATTTATCAGCCGGGAGCAAAAGAAGCCAAGACAGCCGAAAGCCTCAGAGATCCACTTTATATGTGGATAAGTTCACGTATAAACAACTGGCTTCAGGCTTGTTTTGTACATGTCTGACACCCATGAACAAATGTTCTCCTAGTTCTAAATAATGGCAATACAAAGTGCCGTTCGCTGTTAAAGCACGGGGAAGGGAGAAGCAAGAGGAGAAAGGAAGAGTTGGAAGTTCAAGTCAAATACTGAGCCGCAGTTTTATGTGGCAGAGAAAATACTGCAGACATGTAATTGAGTGGTGGATAAGCTGACAGTGTACTGGGCAGTTTGATTTTTGTGGTCATTTAATTTTAGAAACCTTTGTAAAGATTTAGGTTTCAGTAGATTTTTTCCATAATTTCATTGCAGCTATCAGATTTAACTGAATGGACCTCCTACACTTCAGTTCTTACTGCGGTCTTGATCTCACTGACATAATGTAAGGATCTGAATATTTATTAGAATGATGACTTGCACTTTAAATGTTGATAGGTGTGATCATTAACAAAGCAAGTTAATGACATATTACAATTGAATTTCACATATCATTGCTTTATTAGTAAGCCGTGCAATTAAAGATGTCAGTAGTTGGATAGACGTTGATGAATCATGAAGAAGATAATTACGCAATTTTCACGGAAGGATTGTACTGTATTATCATATCCCACTGTATTTTCTTCATCATGGCTCATAAAAAGGTCTCTTTCCTGGCAGAAGCTGAAGTTTAAGTCCCTAAAATGATCTGGTGGAAAATATCCAAATCAGCATCCGGATGTTGGGAATCAGCAGCTACTGAGGTAACGAGCTTCCACGTACTCAGTCAGGATGGTGGCAGCAGATTCCAATCACCTCAGCACCACAGAGATTGCCTTCAGATGGAAAATTGGAAGCTATATGGGGGAGAGAGGAAAATTTCATGGGTGAGAAAGTGAGAGGATGAAGGGAAAAAATAGGAAAATGCTGTTTAGCTCTGATTGAAAATGAAAAAGTCAATGTGTAGGGGAGATTAGGACTAACAGAGAGAGAGAGAGAGAGAGAGAGAGAGAGAATAAAAAGCCCAGACAGCAGAGGATTGGAGCAAGGGAAGGGTATTTTCTGTTGAGAATAAAGGTAAAGAAAGGAAGAGAAAATTATAAAGACGAGAAGAAAAAAGCAAGAAAAGTTGCAAAATGAGAAAGAAAAAAAGAGAAGACATGTGAAAGTGGAGAAATGTGAAATGTGCTGATAAGTTTAAGCAGACTGAACTAAAAGAGAAACAAACAGGGCTGAACCAGATGTGAGAGAGAGCAAAATCCGGAATTGTAAAGAAATAGATGAGAAAGCATCGAGAGAATAATACTGACAATCCAAGCTGGAGGGAAAAAAGAGAGGAAAAAAGAGGTTGGCAAAACGCAATAGAGAGGAAAGGAGTGATAAATGAGAAGAACGGAAGCAGAGGTGGAAAATCACCAAGTGTGAAATGGAAACCAGGATGGGACACACATCCCCGGTTATATACGAGTGAAATAAACAAAGAAACAAAGGGAGTGATGACGTTAATGTAGGGAGAAGTCTTTCTTTAAAAGAAAAAAGAAACCATAGATATGGAAACGTTTATGTTAGCAAGGAGACTGCTTACTGTTTTGAAATGTTTGGGATTTAGCTATGAATCGTGTTTTATAGTTCTCCAGTAATACTGTTATTCTCTGGAGACCAAGCAGGCCAACTGTGACTTCCCATCAGCTTGAACAGAACTTTAGTGATTACGGATGTACTAGCATTTTGTGAAAACAGCAAAGAGGAGATGTACGTATGTTATGTCTCGTGTGTCCAGTGCCAATATGAAGGAAGTGAGCCCTTGATTAGGGTGTGGAAGTAGGGGTGGTTATACTGGACAATATGCAGTAAGGCAGTGCCCTAGGATCCTTCTAGAGGGTAGGATGGATGGGGATGTAGCACACCTGACTTCCATGCAGGAGACCAATGTTGCTGCCTAAACTTGACCAGACCAATCTCCATGATTCCAAGTTATTTGTTTTCTTTTTGGCACTACTAAATCTCTATAAAACAAAGAGGAACTTATGTAAATATTAATTTACGGGTAGCAGCTTTTCAGAACGTATTGTTTTAGAAAGTGGTGGCTGTGGATCGACACTGAATGTCACTTAAAAGAGTTGACAATCGCTGCTGCCTACCACTCCAAAGTTGAGTTCTGCTTGGGTGAGCAATTCAACAAACTCCTGTGGGACGACAGTGAGGGATCATGTACTTTTTTTGTGTGTGACTCCTTGGCTGAGACTTCAAGTGCTATAGAGGTAGAACCTGTCTGTGTAACCTAAACATGCCTTTCACATAAACCTAAACTGCATTCTAAAATATATGACATAAAAATAAGTGAACATTAGTTTGTTCGTTTTAAATGGGATGCCCAGAAGATCAATGTTTGTGTAGCGTGTGAAACCAAAAAGCAATGTTGACTTATATTGTCATGTCAGTCACATGACTCGACCACGACATTTCCACATTATCTAAGTGGTATTGTTGCTTGAAACTAACTTCCTATGAAGACGGACGTTCATACATATAACAAGTGGAAACTGACATACTTTCCTATATTTGTCAAGATTTGTATTGTCCTGTTGGATGGTTGGGTGGTGATATACACTGAAGAACACAATTGTGAGGAACCTAACCTAAGAGGAAGCCCTGAATTAATGAAGGTTAATCTGGGCTAATTGTGAACACTACTTTGCATCCTTTCAAAACTACAGCCACGCTGGTTTGCATAGAAACGAAGAGGAGTAATAGTCATGGATTGACATTTCAAAAGGTGAAATATTGCAAAACAGCCATCGAGTAACTACTGCTAACAGCTATAGAGTGATTGCTGCTTGACCTTTTCATATGCAGTGTCTAGCACTGCAGAGCTGCTGTAATGGAACAGCAATAAATCCTGTCTTAGAGTTTTCCACCTCTAAGCTCCTCAGAGAGATGAGAGCTGCATGGTCCTTTGGTCTGGGTAAAGGGGTAATATGATTAGAGGAGGTACATTTCTTCCCTGTCCTGAGCCCCAAACCTCCACAAAGATTGTTGTATTTTTTAATATTTATCATTACTGTGTAGCTGTTTTAAAGCCAATTCTGTATTCATTTAGGTCAAAATGTTGCCTATGTGTATCAGTGTACTGACAAGCTGTTAGCCTTTCTGTGCAGAGTAGGAATGAAATGATTGATGACACATCAAAGTGTCTGCAAGATTTTACTGTCAGAAATGTCTGCAGTGTGAAGAATGGAGGTGAAAAAGGAGTTAATTGAGGATCAATATGGGTGAGAAAGGGAAAATGAGATGAAGGCAGAAATGTGTGATGTTATAAGACCCATGCACATTGTTATTATTGTTATTATTGTTATTGTTGTTATTATTATTATTATTATTATTATTATTATTATGTACATTACACATCAGAAAAAAATTCCTGAGGTTCTACTCCTCTGACTCTCCATGAGGAAGAACCATTTGCCTAAAGGCATCAATACTACGGTTGTCCTAATGTTTAAATTTTCAGAGAGCCAATTACAGCCATTTTTAAAAAACACATAAATGTCACATCCCTATCAAGCTTTTATATAATCTTCCTTTCGTTTCACATAGACTTTCACTGTATCTTTGATCAATGGCTGGAGTATGGCAGTAATAGAGTCCATTTTTACTGGGGACGCCCACGCACTATAAATCAGGCGCACTCATGGCCCTGAGATGCAGCAGATAAAAGTATCCACCAAATGGAATAATAGATCAACAGTTCCTATTGCTTTTTGTTTGATCTGGATCCCGAGTCTATTTATGCAGTCTATTCTGCGTGTGTGTGTGAGTGTATGTGTGTGTGTGGGTGCATCCTGCCTTATCTTCCTGGTGAAAAAACAGTTTAAGGATTTATTTAAAAAACAAGACACTGCATTTATGTTTCTTTTATAGCCAGAACCATTGCATAACAAGTATGAAAGAGTTAGCTGTGACATTGGTGGAGGACAAATAAGTCAATAATACCACACACCAAAGACGTGCAGAGATGCACTGTGGTGATATAAAGAGGGGCTTACTTCCGTGTAGACACTGACAATGTCATGGCCGAACCACTATTACTGCTTTTACATGTTGTGAAAGCCCTAGATACACCGGTAAACCAAACAGCACCCAGAGGTGCTCGGTGAATTTCATTGAACTGTATTCACTGTGAATAGCAAGCCACACATCGGCTGGTTTACTACCAGTGGTATGTAGTACAACTTTGTTGTGATTTAATTTTATTAAAAGGATAAAAATGATCGCCAGAGTAATGACATGATGACGACCATTAGTTAAAAGTCCAAAGTCATGGTAATATCCTGTTTCAACTTGTTTCTGCCACCACAATGTGCAATCAACTGCTGTGATGTTAACTCCAAATTGGTCTAATTGATGAGGCGTAACTGAGGCTTCAAATTGGTTTGAAATTACCAAGCCTCAAACAGCAGCCGAGTCAGAGGACAGCAGACAAAGAACGCATGAATTATTTGAGGACAGGACAGGGAACGGAGATTAAATACAACTAGCCCACTCCACTCAGCGAGCTGGTGTGCTTTCATCCAGCTTGTAATGTTTATGAATTGATAGGCTGCCAAATATAAAGCTATAGAACTCAATGCATGAGGAGACATTGTGAATTAATCAAGACACTTTAAATGTTGACAACTTTCATTTGGATTACATAGTCTGCGAATATTGTATTTCACACTTTGTAAAAAAAAAAAGAAGAAGAAGAGTAATGTTCCATCCAAGTAAATAATCTGATCACATTTTAAATGGTGTCCAAACACTAAGTTAATTGGTTGAATTGTATTCTGATAATAAAGTGTAACATTCTGTCGCTTTTGTATAAAATAAAACATGAATTGGAAATCATGGTCCAAATATCAAGCTATTTTCTAGGGGATCGCTGTTATGCGGCGTTCACACCGGACGCGATAGACACGAATACAATCGCGTGAGACGCGTGTATCGCGCCGCTTGATCATTTTGGACTATTCGCTTGATTCGCGTCATTCGCTTCATTCGCTTCATTCGCTTCATTCGCTTCATTCGCGTCATTCGCGCATGACGCTCATTTTTGAACCGGTGCCGCTCTAGCGGGGGAAACGAGGGCAGCGCCGGCGGGGAGCCGGCGGGTCACGTCGGTGGACCCTCCTCCTCCGCCTCGGGGTACCCGATGCCAGAGTCCGTGAGCCTCCTCTGGGAGCCACGTCCCTAGCACCTCTCCCCAGGGAGAGTCGGGGCCACATTCGACTAGACCTCAGATCAGACGAGACAACCCGCTGAATTTAAGCATATTACTAAGCGGAGGAAAATAAACTATCTAGGATTCCCTCAGTAGCGGCGAGCGAAGAGGGAAGAGCCCAGCGCCGAATCCCCGTCCGACGGGCGGGCGGACGTGGGAAATGTGGCGTACGGAAGACCACTTACCCGGTGTCGCTCGGGGGCCTGAGTCCTTCTGATCGAGGCTCAGCCCGTGGATGGTGTGAGGCCCTGTCGCGCCGGGGTCCGGTCTTCCCGAGTCGGGTTGTTTGGGAATGTGGCCCGTCCATCTCAGCTCATCTGTCTGTCGGCTTGAACTCGTCGCTGATTGGATGTCGCGGCGTGATGCCGCCTGAAAAGTTCGATATTTTAAACTTTATTCGCGTCGCGTCTGACGCGCCATTCGCGTTATTCGCGTCAGACGCGTCATTCACTTCATTCGCGTCAGACGCGCCATTCGCGCCGCGTCTCATCGTGCCAGACGCTCCATTCGCGCCGCCTCCGCCTGAATCGCGTGTCATCGCACCATTTACATTGATTTTCAATGTAGAGTCGCCGCTCAATTCGCGTCTATCGCGTCCGGTGTGAACGCCCCTTTAGGTTGTGTTCCAGCAGAACTGCACCTTTGAGTATGAGAGAAAACGATAAACACTAAGTCAATCTTGAAATGACATTACTGTCAGTCATGCTCGTTCATCGCTGCTGGATGTTCGGGTGAAACTAGGGGATTATCCAGCGCCATGGTTGGTCAAATTCTTCTTTTGTTTTCGGGAGGCTATGTGCTGTTGCCTCATGCTGTTACACATGAGAACTGCACATGCACAATTGACATTTTTTAGTTTTTAGTGACATTTCATACCAGCATACTTTGATATCAAAATGCGTACAGGTTGGCAGGTCTGATTTATTTGAGGATGTGCTTTTGAGAGATTGTAAAATTCCACTTACTCATTCAAAACCCACTTGTAAATGGACTATAATTACCACAATCAAGGAAAAGTAACTAGAGGGCACATCGGAGAGTAGCCAAAGAGTTCTCTTACATCCTGCCACAATTTAAAGCCTCATTGCTTCATTTAAATTTTAGTCAGTGATATATTGGCCTTGCAAAAAGCCTCAAGTTAAAAAAAAATAAAATTTTTAATCTCCAATCACTTTCGAATTCTGATAAAACACACCATTCTTATAATGGTAGAGATCCCAGAACAATCCCACATCTGCAATGTAATTAATAGTTGTTTGGAGCATTTTTATGTTTCTTTAAGACATTGATTGTCAAATATAAGTTTCTTCTTCTTCCTATCCTTATTTGTACTCCACCTGGCTCAGAGGATGCTATTGTTTTAGACGGCAAGCTAAGCAAAAAAAAGTATTAAACCTGCTGCTGTAGGCAGTTCAGTACATTGTTCCATTTAAGTTGAAAATGGAAGGAGGTGCAAAAATAGCAATAACATCAAACATTTTCACACAAGATCAATGTAAGATTTTTATATAGAAACATTGTGTCACAAGACAACTGATCTTTCAACAACGTTTAACCACATTTTTAATCATTATTTTGTTATTTTCATTGTTGCCTGAAGCATGGCTCAGAGGATGCCATTGTCTGTTTGTCGGTCTGTCCACCACTTAACTTTTTACATATGTTCATCCTTGGTATTAATTGTGACAATGTTGTGTCATCATGTGATTCAAAAATGTCTGTAGTAAGACACTAATACTGCAGTAAGAATGAGGATACATCTTATCAGATCTGCAGCAAATCGATTCATGTCAAGTGGTCACTCATTGCTGTTTCAGAGTTAACTTTGCATTTCTCTTCAATTTGTGATTCATTGCTTCATGCATGATAAGAGGATGCGTGTCCAAACTCAACAGTTCAGTTTCATTTGGTTAAACAAGGTGAATTTATTCACTGTTATCATGAGGACTGGGCCGCTGTTCACAGTTGTGTTTTTGTACAAATATTGTAAAAATGAGTCTCCCATCATCATTTATTGAATTCATGATGATGCTGATGATGTATAAATAGACCATAGTTAATTTATCCTGCCTTACTTGTCTCCTTTGTAGCTCTGTTATCATATCCAATTATAGATGCAGATTTGTTTTCTTCCCTCAATTATGTATGCCTGTCCTCCATTATTAGCAACACTTCCAACTCTACATTGATCATTTGCATTTTTAATGAACAATTATTATTCAAATATCACCGACATGTCCCCTGTCATATTAAAATTAGCTTGGTTTAAATGTATAATGTGCAAATGAATGTTTATTTTTTTAAATATACGTCAATCACATTGCAAAAGAGAGCAATCCCCTAAGTATTCATCCAGACTTGTTTAGTCTCGATTTCCCTCCTCTTTTTAATGCTTTTTCTTTCATCTCCCTTCCTCTCTTTCTTTTCTCCAATGTATCTAGGCGTGGAGTGTATTGTGGTTTTACCTGAACCGAAAAGTCACTGGGATCCTGTCTTCGGGACCTGTGTCTTCCTCTTCTCCTTCCTCATCCCCGTCGCTATCATCAGCATCTGCTACAGCCTCATGGTGAAGCGCCTACGCAACGTTCGCATCCTGTCTGGCTCCAAGGAAAAGGACCGCAACCTGCGGCGCATCACTAGGATGGTTCTGGTCGTGGTGGCAGCATTCGTCGTCTGTTGGACCCCCATCCAGATCATGGTCCTGGCTCAGTCTCTGGGCTTCAACCTGAGCAGCTTGTTCACACTCGTCCTGATGCACTTCTGCATTGCGCTCGGCTACGTCAACAGCAGCCTGAATCCTGTGCTCTACGCCTTCCTGGATGAGAACTTCAAGCGCTGCTTCCGCGAGTTCTGCAACCCATCACCCTTCCGCCTCGACACCCAGCAGTCAGGCAGGATGAGGAGCATCGCAAGGGAGGTGGCTGCGGCTTACAGCTGCAAGGCTGATGGTGGGGGGCATGGAGGAGGGACGCCGAATCCAGCATGACTAGGCGTGGAGCTTCCTTTGGTGGGGGTAGACCCCTCACAGAGGGGAGAGCACCATGGGACAGGGAACTCCAATACCGAACTGACTCAGATTACAGCTCTCTAGCGGCACGAGCCCTCCCGCCCCCCAACGAGAAGACTGGCTTGGGGTGGGGGGGACGCTGATGAAGAGGATGGGGTCGAAAGGAAAAGAATTTAGGAACATGGATGAATATGACAAACACAAGGTGGTCACAGTATATGGGTGGAGAGTAATGGGATGAGTTGAAAAGTTGGGTGGGATGGTTGGTGGACATCTGGGTAGGAAAGTGAGCTATGGGAGCCGCTCAAACCATTGAGCTTGGATCTTAGAATGACTACAGTCCTAACTACACTGAGGCAGTCAAACATTTAATAATTGAAGACCTTGCTCAATGATCTTATATAAGCTCCAAAAACAACAGCCTCACTAACAGAAACTGCATTTCCCAAGTGAGGCTGGTACCCAGTAGTTGTAGCTCTGGAAGGACACCTGACCCCACCCTACTTGGGTATTAGAAGGCAGGGATTGGAGAGAAATATTTGGACAGAGCATATAAGAGATATAATAGAAACACAGATACCAAAATAAAAAAACCCATCTAGCACTCGTTTGGTGCCTGTAGAAAGAATATAGGCATCATTGGAAGCACGGATCATCATCTGGTGGCAAGGATCATGAACAAAAGACTTGCAAAGGAAGAGTAATGTCTTCTGGAGGTGTGAAATAGAGAATAAACACATTCATGACAGTTTATTTGACCTATAGTTGTTGATGTTTCAGACTTAAAAACTTTATGTCATGAGTGGCAGACAAAATGCTCTGTGTACACTAATCCCAGTATGGGATGTTTTATTGGTTTAAATGGGTCTATATAATGGTTATAAGCTGCTGAGAGATTTCAGCCAGTAGACAGGACGTTGGATGTAATATCTGTAAACAATAGCTGTCTTAAGGAAACGAACAATGCGCAAGAAGCTACTCTTGACCAATATTTCTTAAACTGTGTCTATGGACCCCAAATGGGTCCAATGAATGTTATTTCTTGTAGGAGCAACATGATGCGAAACAAGCCTGAGAAACCCTGTCCAACAAGTTTCTTAGATTTGGGGTTTTTGAAAACTTTCTATGGTCCCCTGTGGGGTGTGGGGAATTTAGAGTTTGGGGCTGGGGGAAAAAAGGGGTTGGATTGTAATCTTAAAGAACATCAAAAAGTGAAGGACATCAATGTTTGGGACAAGCCGATCCTGGGAATGAACCCACCTTCTTCTTCTTCTTGCTGTGTTTTAGGACGGGATGATTGACGTTTCCTGTCTGTGGTAACTCCACACATGAAATGTCAAATACCACGTCCAGGGGTAGATGTGCCTGTATCAAATTGTAGGACTTGAACATTTTGCCACAAGCATTATTTTTTTTTATCTTGACCTGGGTAAAAAAATGAAACATTCATTGTTTCAAATATTTTATGTCAAGCACCTCTGAAATACAGAATTTGCCTAATAACAATTAAGGGATTTGTGGTAAGGATGGTATTCTTCTTAACTATAATAAAGATTTAAAAAACAATCCTTATATTTTGAAACATGCTTACCAGATGGCATTTACCAGTTAACAAGACATCACTTGTGTTAAACATTAATAAAATGTAAGGCACATTAGCCCAAACCTGATAGCAGGGTTAAACATACACTAGTTAGCCAGTCAAGTCACAGTTAATTGAGGGAAAAAATTTTTTTTGCTAGGAATGATGATGAGTAGGGCTGCTTATCTTCTTTGCTTATTTGTTAAACAGAAACCAATGTATGTCTGAAGTGGCACTCCTAAAGATTTCAGTCTTTGGTTGATTTGGCCACGTGCTATACTGATGGCAACAGTAAATGCAATTTCAAAACACATGTCCCAGAGTAATATCATAGAGACAGCGTCCATGTTTTATACAATCTGGTTGCCATGGACACACAGTTCGTAATACTGCAAATACAGACTAAATCCCCATTGTCTTACTTTATTCGGCAAAAGAAAGTGAATTAAGAGGCATTTATTTAAATAAAATCTTCAAGAAACCACTTCATAGAGCAGATGTTGGCTTTTTAAGAGTACTGTTTCATAAATGATTTAGATTTTTTTCTGGTCCATAGCTTAAATAAACAAAAAAGATAATTATTCTTTATCTTGACATATACAAGTCCAATGTTTGTTGTTTTTCCTGAGCTGGCGCTTCCTACTGAAACACTAGCAGATTCTAAAGCATTATGACTGAGAATGGGTGTTGAAAAACCCTGCATTGCAGAAAAATACCACTTTCCTCACTCCCTGCAGTGATTACATTTCACTGTCTTTTGAAATGCTTTGTCCCACGTTATAGCACTACCCCTGGCCCGCCATACTGCAAACACTATGAGTTACTGGTGATATAGAAGTTACATCGCATAAAGAAACCAAAGCTGTCAGGGAAGTGGAATTGCAGGGCATATATTTGTAGGGAAAGTCTGTTTCTTTTAAATGTGTGTATATTTTTAATATCCAGCCCTTATTGATCTGTGAGGTAAACAGTTGAAGCCATATCTGTTTTGACTGTAAGGGAGCAACTATCACGGCCTTTTTAGGATCTGATCAGTTAAACACATTCTTGTAAATGATACAGGTGTAGAGTAGCAGGTTAAAAGGGAGGCTCTACCTGTTTCAAGCCACTAAATTGTATATTGATATTCAATTTCTGTAAAACAGTTAACAGACAATACCATCTGAAACATCCACTACCCAACTAGAATCATGCTTGCAGCTTGTGGTTCATTTTTCCTGTGACACCGTTCATGGTAATAATGCATTTTGGATGAAAGTCAACAGGTCAGAGGCAATGTGATCACATTTGTTTTGAAATGACACATGGATGTGCTGTTTTTCCAGGTCTGTATTTGCTGTCAGGTTTAGGCAATCAGAGGTGAAACGGATGCAGTTGAGTGTCGAGGGTGGGGTCAAGGGTCGGCATTAAACTCCGGGGTTTTGCGATATTTTGAAGTCGGGGTATTTAGGGTGGCTATCAGTGAGTCATTTTGACTCCCATCACCACAGTGGCAAAGCAGGGGGGTGGGGCCACAGTGCTCTGACTCCACTCCTGTAGGGACAAAGGGGCTCTCTCTCTCTCTCGCTCTCTCTCTCTCTCTCTCTCTCTCTTCTTAGTGTCTTAAAGTAGAAATCAACCTTGAAACTGAAACCACATCAGGTATTTTAATGTTCCTGGACAGTTTGGGATATTATACTGACAGCATAAGACTAGATTTTGTATTCCAAGACTTTGAGATCTACAGTCGAGGACATGCAGTTGACACGTTAACTCACACTTTAACTCACAGAAATAGATTTGATTTTATACAAAATATAAACCTTTATGTCCAGAAAGTGATTATTTTTCAATTTCTCAGTCTATTTTATTATTTAAGAGAGCGGCCAATTTGGTAGTATTTTTAAATCTTTGTTTGTGACTGTCAATGTTTTCTTGAGGAATTAAAAAAATAAAATAAATGGGATATATATTTGTATACTCCCACTGCTCTGATGGCTGCAGTTTCAGTGAGCCAGTTGGCGGTTAACCTGTCCAAGCTAAACATTTTACATGTGGATTCTGTTTAAGGGTTGGTGTCCCCTTTAATTTTGAATTAATTTCAAGGTTATTTGTGAAATTGGTCAAGGTTTTACTGTGAATTTTAGTTTTTTTTTTTACTTATTTTTGATGATATTTTCAGGATAGCAAGTTGACACCATTTGCTGTGACAAAGGGTCATGGATTTGCTGTCAACTATATTGTTCAAGTTATGTCTGTGCAAATCAATTTCTCTGCTGCAGTTACTTTTCGCAGCACATGAAAATCTTGAGTTTGACTTCTTTTGTTTGAGAAACAATTTTATGAACTTACATTGCCTTACATATCAAGTGAAGTCTGTTAACTGAAGCTTGCTCTCTGGCTGGAGAAAATGTGTTCTAGTTCTTACTGGTGCTTTGCTGTTAGTTTATACTGGTCCAGACGTGAATTCATCAAGCCTCTGAGGACCGGAGCCATCAGGCCACACAAATTAATTAAGAGTTTGTTAGAATAACTGTCTTTAGCCTTCAAGTCAGGGTGTAACTACTTTATTACTGATTGCTAACATATCAGAGGTAAATCTTGTGTCATTAACCCTGCAGTCATTTTCTTATTCCATAAACTTTGTACAATAAAACTGTGAGCTCTTACAGTGATTCTAACCTTGGTCAGTATACCTGCCAAAATATAAATTGAGATACGGATATGGAAACCCAAAAATGCATACTTAAAAAGTGGATTATACCAGGCCACAGAAAATACTTCTAATTGGCTGGTGCGGCTCAACTAACCACTACATGTGGTCACACCAAACACTGTTGTTTTTCAAACTGTACATGTGTCCATGGCAACAGCTCTCTTGACAGTTGCCACTTAACCAACAGTCAACTGTCATTTGTCAAATGTACCTAACAACTGACGAGATAGACAATTTAAAAAAAATGGAATATGATTTTAACACTGCTCCTTTTTTTAGTTTGTGGTAACTGGCCATTTTATAAACCGAATAGATTCTATGGTGTCCTTAAGTGCATTATTGCTGACTAACATTGTAACAGTTGCGAACCCTTGGCTTCTGTAGAGTTTTATGATGTGGTTATCTCTTATAAAATAGGGATTTTTGCTGCACCTTCAGTAAAGTGAGTGCAACTTTACACCATGTGAACTGAAACAACACTGAGAACAACAGTAAACAAATGTGTTTATGTAAAGCTATTACTAATATATTGTAGGTTGGGTGACTGGGGTAAACTGTCTCCAACTCTGAATGTCCCAGATACTACAAGTATTATATTATTTATCATTTCAAGTAGACGGCACAGTAGATGATTGACAATGTTCACATTCACCTTCACATCAGTATGAACTCGTCGCACCTGATTTGATCAACACACCACTCACTGCTGTTGGTTGTGAAAGTGACCATCCGTCTCTGAAAAAAGACCTTAAATAGGACATAGAAAAAGAAAACAAATAATAACCTAGTTTAAGTGGTTTGAACATAAAATACCATGTTTCATATTATGGCCAAAATGTGTCAGATTAGCTGACATTTTGTAAATGGGGAACCCTAAAAAGGAGTTTCAGTCAACAGTTTAAGTATCGTTCTGAATTAGTGCTCAATGTGTATTAATCGACCGGTAACCATAGCAACATGTTTGTGCTGTGAGTGATAAGTAACTTTAATCTAATCACAGGTGAAACTCCAAATCACAAAAAAAACTATAAAAACCTCCTGATGACTTAAAACAGCTGCATTCAACTTAATTTAGGTTACTGTAATATGATACATGTGATATGGAAAACAATCGTCTCTGCTTGGATTATTTCCTGATATCCAGAATTAACCACATTATCATTTACTAAGTGTCCAATAGTGCCTGCAATTCACAAACTTTCCTTTCAGCTCAATCAAAAGTGAAGTGTATTAAATTCAAATTTACCTCACTCCAAATCACCAACAGTGAGCTGGGCGACGGTGACTAACTGGTATAAAGAATCAGGGTGTGAATCTGTAAATCCTTTAAACAAACATGAACAAGTAGTCTGCTTTTCTGAGGCTCATCTCTACCACTCAAGTGTCATACATTGTTAGAGCTCTACAGTTTTGCCCTCCCCTGCTATCCTTGATGATGAAGTCTGTCTGGTCTCAAATAGTTTTATGAATACCGGCCGTCTTTTGTACAACCTAGCAGACTTTGTGTAGGAAAAATTGCCGAAACATCGAGGACACTGGCTTCCACATGATTCACCATTATGAAGATGTGCTATAACGCAACTGTGAAGCTTTTTGTGCTTAACTGTCACTTCAAATGGAAGATGCTATACTATTTTATATTGCTGTTTGGTGTTTTTTGTAGTAAAAAAAGGACATGAAAAGGATTCCGAGAGGGTGAAATCCTTTGGTTTAGCAATGCAGAGTGAGCCGGTTGGCTCTGTATAAAAATTCTGTTTGAATATTACACTTATGTAAAAATACAAAAAACATGGTTCTCATCATTATTTCACGTCTGAGCTCTTTCTCGTGTTCTTGGTGTATTAATGCTTGGTGTATTAATGCAAACTATTTCTCGCCAACCATAATGGTACGTATTGTTACCTCCGTGCATCTGAACGCGAAGGAGATTCCTTTCATTTGTTTACATTTTACAGACCACATGAATGTCAAATTAAAAACCTGTTGAAAATCCAAATCTAGGAAGAACAAAAGATACAATGTTGATGTTGTTGCTATGACTATTATTGCTATTAAAAGAGACAAAACGTGTTACAATGTTGGGGGTTAGGGGATTTCTTTGACTGTGTGGGAGACTGTCCAGTATGTATCTATGTATTAGTTGTGGACCGCATTTTGCTCACTGCCTGAGTTATGAAATGAAACAGTTCTAAGGTTGTTGCCGGTGTTGATGTCAAGGCTCCACCCTTCACCACAAATCACCACTCTATTTGGCTTTGATCACAGAATTGAAGTTTTTTCTACACTTATCGCGTGTCGGACGAGGTCAGAACATCAACTAAATGCCGATGTGATGTAACTAAATCCACCAGTCCCAATTTGCTATTTGTGGGATTTGGATATGGGTTGTGATTGGTTGGGGTCAGGCGACAGAGCTGTTTATGTCACATCACTCTGGCTGTAGCTGCATCGACTTACTTGTTCCTGTTTTTGCAGACTGAATTACCATGCTAGCTGGCTTGCCGTTAATGCATAGAGACTTTTTGCTGAAGCTTGAATTTTAAATTGTATATTTTTCTCTGCATATGAAATGAATAAATAAATGATAGCCATGATGACTCATTATTATTATTATCACTATTATATATGTTTTGACTGTTGTCAGGTAGACCCCGAATTGGATCAGTGAGTTAATTTGGTAATAATCACAATCAACATCATATGTTAGGGTTAAAGTGAGAGATATAGTGATATATTTATAATAGTTTATCGCATATACTTTGATGTAAGAAGTAGAACTAGTTTTATTTTATGTTTTGTTTGTTTTCCAGTCCAGAAAAGCATCGATGACCCTCAATCATTCTGTGCCAACCACACAACAGCTGTTTTTAAAACTTACATGGACATTCACCCAGGAGACTCATGTTTGTGTCCCGGTCACAACAAAAGCACAAACATTGCTCAGACAATAACTGATATTTTTAATTTGTCTATTTCTTCTCAGAAATTTCCAGCTCGATGGAAGCAAGCATTTGTCATGCCCGTGCTGAAATCCGGTGATCCCTCAGATTTAAACAACTATAGACCAATCTCGAATCTCTCTACTCTTGCAAAGTTATTTGAGTCCCTGCTATCCACCCAGCTCCATCAGATTCTTGAGTTTAATAATATAATTAACCCTTTACAATCTGGTTTCAGACTTGGTCATAGTACAGTCACTGCCACTCTGAAGGTCCTGGATGAAGTAAAAACTGCCCTTGATAACAAAAAATCTGTTTAGCCTTGTTTATTGACCTTACAAAGGCTTTCGATACTGTTGATCACTGTCATCTTCTTAAAATCACTCAGAAAACTGGCTTTAGTGAAAACATGGGTAAGTGGATTAAAAGCTATCTAACAGACCGTGTTCAGTCAGTCCGGTTCGGTACAGTTATATCCGACCCCATCACTCTGAACAAAGGGGTCCCTCAAGGGTCAATCTTAGGGCCCTTACTCTTTCTACTCTCTAGACTGATTTTACCCTCCTGCAGCATGCTCTCCTTGATGCCAAGTAAGTCCTCAATGCTAACAAAACCAAAATCATGTTTTTTAATGATAATCTCACAACCACCCTACCTCCATTTAAGGCATTGGATAGCACCGTCATAGAGGCTGTAGACAAATATAAATATCTGGGCATCTGGCTAGATAAGGATCTAAACTTCAAACATCACATCTCCTACTTAACAAAAAAGCTCAAATTCTTAGTGAGCTTCTTATACAGATCCAAATCGTGCTTTTCTATTGTTGCCCGTAAGCGTCTAGTCACCAGTTTATTTCTATCACAGCTTGACTTTGGCGATACCATCTATAGATTTGCCTGCCCGTCCACCCTAGCCAAACTGGATCCCATTTACCATGCTGCCTTGAGGTACATAACAGGCTCTGCTTACAGGACTCACCATTGCACTTTATACACACTCGCTGGTTTTTCCCCCCTTAACACCCGGAGGTTACAGCACTGGTATATTCTTATATATAAGGCTATTTTAGGCAAACTGCCTCCATACCTCTGCTCAAAGTTTACTGCTGTTCAAATTACACATGATCTTAGAGCTAATAGCTGGTTGCGATTCAAGGTTCCCTTAATGAGGACAGAGTTAGTGATGAGGACCCTCTCCTACTTTGGGCCTTGGTCTTGGAATGACCTGCAAGTCAAGATGAGGATGGGAACTCTCATCCCTCTTTCTGGCTTTAAAAAATGTCTCTCTGAACTTTTAATTACCAGTTGTTCCTGTGACTCTTAGCTTTCAAATTGTATTGCACTTTTGGGGTCTCTTTTATTTTATAAATTATCATTGTTTCTTTGCTATTTGCTCTTGCTATGTATTTTCTTGCCTGTTTGGACTGATTGTTTTATAATGCTTCCTGACCAGGACATCCTTGGAAAAGAGATTGTCGAATCTCAATGGATCCTTTCCTGGATAAATAAAGGTTAAATAAATTTAAAAAATGACTTTGTGCTCATTTACACTGGTTACGTTGTTATGTTATGGTTTTCACACAAACCAAGATCTTTCTCTAACCTAACAGTACTTTTGGAAACCTAAACCTTAACAATCTTTCCTCATCGTTAACAGCATGGCATTGTGCATGCTTCTGAAACATATTTTTGGTTAAAACAATTTTAACCTTTGTGTCGTGTTCGTTTCTCCCCCATTACTTTGGTGCTCCCGGTCAAATTTGACCGGCCTGTTTTAACTGCTCTGACAAACACAAAAACCATTGATCATCACCAAATTTTATTTAACTGCCTTTTAAGCTGTAAACAATGTCTCAGACTTCTGGTTTGCATGAATAACTGCAGTGAATATTGAAATTGTACATTTTATTCAAAAATTAGCATTTATTGTAAAAAAAAAAAAAAAAAATCAAAACAGAGACGAAATTCACAAAACATCAGCATGGACACATCATCTGTGTGTGTGTGTGTGTGTGTGTGTGTGTGTGTGTGTGTGTTGTGTGTGTGTGTGTGTGTGTGTGTGTGTGTGTGTGTGTGTGTGTGTGTGTGTGTGTGTGTGTGTCTTCACACACAGAATTGGCATTTTGCAATCAAGTCAGAATATGCCTTTCAAATGTAGGCAAGGTCAGAAAGGTTGTGAAGTTCTGTCATCAAATCGGATAACTTGTGAGTGGACATGAAACTGTTGCAGGGACATAGTTGACCAGAATATAGGCCTCCCTGACTCCGCATCTCAGAGACTTTTTGTAGCCTCATTGTTGGACCGATATACTCCTGCTAAAATCAACAGACCCATGTAGGCTTGGAGGTCTACCTGGTCCAATGCTTTCCATGTGTCTGCAAACACACGCCTTCCCTCCAGGTTTGTCATCAGTATAATGGACTCAGAAAGAGTTGGAAGCTGGACTTGATGTCATCCATATGAGATGTTGCATACCGTGTTGGCTCTGGCATCATCCTAAAAATATCCTAAACTCTTGCTCTGCCTCCTCTGTCCTGGGTGGATGAATACCAGAGCAAGTTGCCATCCTTGGACTGGAATGTCATCTCAAGTGCCTCTTCCTCAGGTGCCTCTTCCCCAGGTTCCTCTTCCTCAGGGGCCTCTTCCTCGCCATCTGTTGACTGGTCGTTCTCACAATGGTCTGGATCAAAATCAGGATCAATGTTGTCTTCTATTTCTGAGACATCCTCTATTTCTGGTTCAACTTCAATCCCCTCTTCATCAGTTTGAAAAAAAAGGTCAAGAGCCTCTCTGGCAGAAAATCGTCTGATCAGGCGCCTACTCATTGTGTTCAGAGTAAAATGAGAGCAATACACAAATAAAGTTTTATATGGATGGTCTGTGTGTAGATATACATGTTGTATTGGAAAGTGTGGTTCACATGGGAGGAGACACCTAATTATTCAGTCCGAAAGGGGTTTACGTGGGGTGGAGTGTGTGTGTGTGTGTGTGTGTGTGTGTGTGTGTGTGTGTGTGTGTGTGTGTGTGTGTGTGTGTGTGTAAATGGCCTCATTTGTGTGTGTGTGTGTGTGTGTGTGTGTGTGTGTGTGTGTGGTGGCGGTGGTGGATTTGTGGTTGTATGCTATCTGATGGATGAACACAATCTAGGGTCACCCATTAATTTCCTATGGCGGTCATTTTTGAGGTGTTACAATGTTGATTCAACCACTCAAAATTCAATGAAATTGGTGATCAGCAATTGTATATGTTCAAATGCCTAGTGTGGATGATATCATAAGGTCTTGAGACAATCAAATGTAAAACACAATGTTTATGATTGATGAAAGTAGGAAGTCAGATTTGACCTGAACACGACAGAAAGGTTAAATTCAACATATCCCATGGTTTGCAGAAACCTACAGTGTCAATTGTTTTTCTGGTGCACATATCAATGCACATCTTGCAGAGCAATACTGCAGATAATCATGTTAGAGTCTTATATGTTATTAGTGGCATTGATTGCGTTAAAGAGACTTGTGTTCCCTGACTTTAGCCTATAAGGTATATAACATCATAACCCTGATAAAATAGCACCAAGCCTCAGGAGAAACTCAGGGAGCAAAGGTCCCTTCACCGACTAACATTCCATGATCCAGGAGGAAGTGAGCAGATGGATGCATAGAATTCATGCACTAGTATATGGCTACATGACTGGGCACACACATTTACTAATATGGAGTGAACACACCAAGACATGTCATGAACAACAAGAAACTCACAACGATGAGAGTGACCATTAGGATCTAGTTCTCAAGAGAAAAATGTGAAAAATAACCAACTGTGAGTTTTTCATCAACTAGCTGACCTTTTCAAATTATTTTTCAGAGTTCTTGGTCACGTTTTGAAGTAGTTCTGAGAAGGAAAAGGTTAAAGCAATTTCCCAATGTTCTTTCTCAGCACTGAAGGTCATCTGTTTGCAGCTTTTAGATCTGCCAAGCAGAGTAGATACTGTGGATTGCTGCTTCCTGTGTGATGAGTTTCTCCTGTCAATTGTCTTTGACTCGGAGTGTGAAAATAGCATTGCTTTGTTGATCCATGAAACACTTGTCCAGAGCAAGACATCTTAACAACTACGGAGCAGATCAACAGAAGATGCTGTGGATATATGTGATTCCCAGAAGACAAATGAGGATTGTGACCACTCATTATATTTGAACTGTCAGGACCTTTGCCTAATCTCACTCTTGTCCCCTGCTGTTTCCCCCATCCT
Organism: Eutrigla gurnardus; assembly: GCF_963514095.1. Classification (NCBI taxonomy): domain Eukaryota; kingdom Metazoa; phylum Chordata; class Actinopteri; order Perciformes; family Triglidae; genus Eutrigla; species Eutrigla gurnardus. The sequence continues at coordinate 7,929,889 of NC_139922.1, forward strand.
ACCGTGTTTGAGAGTCATATGTGTGTGCGCATGTGTGTATGTTTGTTCTAATTTATGCATCATCACCTTCCATTCTAAAGTGACTTCCCTCTAGAATGTATTCTCTAAATACCACAGTAACCACTTGGCAGACACAAAGTAGATCTGATCTTGTTGGAAGGAAAAGAAGATACCTTAGTCGCTGTATAACTGACGTATAATGATTGTTCCGGTTTTCTAAGTGTTCTAAATGTCTTGCAGCAGGAAGCCACGGTGGTGGTTTGACATAGTCAATTGCCATCTTGTCGAATCATAGTAAATGTTAATACTAAGCGGGGAGTAATCAAGAAGGACAGGAGGAACACGGAAAGGAATCACAAAGGAAGGAAATACCAAAACGTCAAGTATCTCCTTGATGTCAGCAGCTCCGGACATGTTGTACTTTCTGGTTTTGCAGAAGGCAGCTGTAAAGGTCTTTGCTGTGAAATCCTGAACATCTCAGCTAAAAGGCAGGGATTGACGTGCTCCATGTAGAGATTTTGAATATTTGTCATAGCGCTTAGAGTAATATGTGACAAGTTGAAATGTGACAATACATAAAAACATATCTTTTCGAGTTCTATTGTTGAATAAGATGTGATCTAAGAAGTAAAAATGGTTTCTCTGTGATCTTTAAGGTGGTCTCACTCTGAGATTCTGAGATGATTGCTTTTGTCTCTGCCCACATACCATGCATTTTCCTCATTCCAGTAAAGACAAAACAAAACAATATCACTCTTGATTAGTTCTCCCCGCTTTGCAGGTATGTTGTTGATGGTAAACAGAGTTAACATGATTATGACTCACAAACTATGTTAAGGCTTTTGAGGAAGTTTGTGCCACATTCTGAGTTAAAAAGAGTATACTTTTGTAAAGTTGGCGAGTGTGTGTGTAAGTTAGGTCCCCGCTTGTTAGCATAAGACAACCCGTAATCGCGCCGTATGCCGCCGCCATATTGTCGACTGTGAACATTTAAGTTATGCACATATTGGAAAGAATTTTGCACTGTTAACCATATGTTTCATGCATGTTAGTGATGTTTGTGAGAGTTTTATGGAGGTTAAGCTATATTGTTATGACAATCACAGAGTAAGATTATGGGCCCTAGTTTCGTAGACCAGGCGCAGTCAGCTTTCAGCGCACCTGCGCCGCGCCGACGGGGTGTGTCCGCCTGGACTTTGCAAGTTTCGTGCACCGCGCAGGCTCGCGCAGGCACACCTCCCGTCTCGCCCACCGGCGCAAGTGGGAAAGAGGGAGGAGAAGAAGGCGTGAGTGGGAGACGAGGAGGAGACGAGGCGTGGACTGGGATTAATACAGCCGATTCAGATCTTCACCAATCAAATGAGCTCCTCTCCTCTCCTTTAATGCGTTAGGGGAGGTTCAGTGTAAGTTCCGTCACTTGACAACCCGATGACAGAAGCAGCGCCGGCGTTCCCACAACGCTCATCACGCGCTGTGCGCGCGTATCATAATAATAAAAATGCCCATATTATAAAAAACAGGAGAGAGAGAGGGAGATGTTTTGGTCCGAGAGGCTGAGTTTCCGTTACGCGTGCCATCCGCCTTTGATCTGACGTCAGATGTGACGGGACAATCTATATAGATATAAATTCACGTGTTGATTCAATGAGTTGCATTAAATAGTGTTTGTTGTGATTATTTATTGCATTTAAATGTGCCTGGGACTGTGGAAACCTGCCTGTGAGGTCTCGGTGACGTGTACGCACTGCGCGCCGGTCCGCCAAACTTCCGATCCGCCAGCTGTGATTCGCATTGAATCAATGGACTTTATTTACGCCTTGCGCCGAAAGTAGACCAGGTCGGAGCTGGCGAGCTTTCAGCGCAGTCTCGGCGAGGCTTTTTGCCACGAAACTTCCGCTACGCCAAGCTGAATCTGTGACGCCTCCCCCTGCTGCGCCGCCACACCCATCTTGGCGCAGGCGATCTACCAAACTGCCAAACTGACGGTGCGCCGCCCTGCGCTGGTCTACGAAACTGGGCCCTATGTCTTTAGGTAAATGCTGTGTAACTCCAAATGGTGTGTATTCTCTACAGACAGACATATTTTTGTGCTAGCTCTGTGGGAATCGTGGATTGTAAATTGTGATGAGCAAATATTCATTCCAGTAAAGAGCTTGCTGAGGAAACAAAGAAATATCACTTGTGATTATTTCTCCCGCGTAATAAATACATATGTGAATATGTGTCAAACTTGAACATATGCACACATACATCCATACACTTGTGTAACTAAAACCACCTAGGGTAAGGACTCCTGAGCTCTGCTGACTGCTGGCTGTGGTTCATTTTCCTCATCAACCTCAGCAGTATATAAACCCAGCTCTTCTCTGCGCTCATCACCAGATCGTTCTGTCATTTTCTGTGGTATCGTATTGGCTCAATTCTGTTCTGTCTGTTTGTCTGTTATCAGCTCGTTGTTTTTTGATCGGTCCACTGTGCCTGTGTCTCAGGCTGTGTCCAGTTCACTTATCTGTATGACAGTTGAGTTCACCTTGTGCGGTATTTTGGCGCAAACACAGTGAAAACTCTTAGACCAGACAATGCTGTGGCAGCAACCTGTCAATCACAAGGCAGCCACATTTATTGTCTGTTTTACTCTAAACAGGACGACAATTTAAACATCATGCTGTATTGAAGAATAATTGAAAGTAGTGATTGGAACCATAAACTCATCCATCCATCCATCCATCCATCCATCGTCTACCGCTTTAACCTGTATTCAAGGTTGCGGGGGGCTGGAGCCGATCCCAGCTGTCATTGGGTGAAGGCAGGGTACACCCTGGACAAGTCGCCAGTCCATCGCAGGGCCGACATGTAGAGACAGACAACCATTCACGCTCACATTCACACCTACGGGCAATTTAGAGTCATCAATGAACCTATCCCCATCCTGCATGTCTTTGGACTGTGGGAGGAAGCCGGAGAACCTGGAGAAAACCCGGGTGCAAGTCGGTAATATCAAGTTTGTATGTCAACATCAATAAAAAGGACACTCTCTCGGCACAAGGAACACGATGAACAAGCTTGTATGAGATACTGCTCAACGTTGATTTACGATCCACAGTTCAATGTAAGAAAAAGATCCTGAAAGAGCCTGAAATTCGTCCGAGAATTAACTTTCAGCCAATTGTTGTCCTGTTTTATACATTTGTTCCACCCTCTAAGCTGTATATCACAACAGAGCCAAGACAGCTGTTTGGCTGAATGTTATTACGCCTGGAAAAAATGTTGACAAACATTTTCATGTACATTCTGTAACATCTGTTATAACAAGCATGAAACAAGTTTGGTAAACATGATAGAGGTTTATGTAAACTAGCCGATGTTGGCGATGGACAATGACATGTAGTAACACTGGTATGGTTCTTTAAAAATGCAAATGCAAGACTCTAGGCCAGTGCATAACCTTTCTTCTGTGTAGCCTGAGAACCAGATTTCAATTAGTGCTCTCTCATTGAGTTTAATCATTAGTTTCAGGTGGCTAATGAAGCACCTGCACCAGCAAGCAGAACAATGTATAGTTGCAGCTGGTTAGGTACGTAACTGGCTTTGTTGTCACTTTTACTACCTTTTAAAGCTCTGTGTATAACACACTGTTCACAGACTCCATTCCACCGCTGTTGCCTCTGCTAAACGCCAGAATCACACATACTTATGTTGTTGCATAAATTAAGCACCAAATAAAGTAACCTAATGGAGACAAAGCCAGGCATCATCCTAGGTTGCACAATTTGTGTTGACTCATCAGATCTATTGCAGATTCAGTTAAGCTGAACCAAACTGAGCATTGCTCATTCATTGCGCAAAAGTGTCAATTCACACTCTGCATTAAAGGATTTCATTAAGAACCTGTGGACATAAAAACCAACTGGAAAAACACAAACAACAATGCCTACGTAGACTGTCCAGCCTTTTTACACCTCTTTTTACACACATTGTGCACAGAGCTATTCTTTATTATTATTCCATTGAAGTGAAGATTGTAGCTATCTGATGAATAAGTCCAATATTCACTCCCCTTTATCTGGCTCATCAGCTGCAGCAGGCTGTCTGTCTGCTGTTTGGTGCTGGATAGGTACTATAGTGGGTCTATTAGAGTGTACTGGCTGAAAACAGCTGCTTGCTGCTGCTGTCAGTGATGAGATCACGATGACTGACACCACTCAACCATGCGCTATTGAGCAATCAGGCTTTTTTTTTTCTTAAAAAAAAAGAAAAAAAAAGAAATTGGTTAGTGAGATAAAATTAAATGGTATGAAGCACACTCATAGCATGTTAAATACAATACTGGAATGCTGGAAAATGTTGTAGCTCCTCTTCCAAACACAAAGACTCCATATCAGTTTAGGTGTCTGCTATTTTAGAATATTTTCATGGAATCCGGTAATCTTTGATTTTGGCCGTCACCATCTTGGATTTTTGCTACAAGTGAATGGAAGTGACTATATTTGGATTGCAGTGCACACAAGTGGCAGAGTGGCTTCTGTTTCACTTTAGCTTCCATAATTGGAGTAGTATATGAACCATGGTAGTGAAGCCGTGGTAGCAAGAGTCATGGTAACGAAGCTGTGGTAGCAACGCATGCCCTAAGCGTACCCTGCTTTATGGTCTATTTGACTAATTGGACCATCACTTACTAAATGAACATCATGCTGTATTTGAAGAAGACTTGAAACTAGAGATTGAGACATCGTGTTTACAATGTTTACTGAGATAATGAATCAAGTGAGAAGTAGAGTCATTTTCAACCTCCCACACACACACACACACACACACACACACACAATTGACCCCCGAGGGACGTGACATACAGAAATGGCTGTCATCCATCTGCTGATATGATGGAATGACACAATTTGATATTAGTAACATCTGCACCTTTGACATCCACAGGAGGTCATGAACTCCCAACATAATTTCTTTGCAAATCCATGCTAAATTGATCGGTGGTGATTTGTGTCCAAGCTCTATGGGTCTGACTGACCTTTGACCTTCATTACTTTAAAAGAGAATGAAACCTTTTTAAACCTTTGTGCGTCAAAGCAAAATATTCTGAAAGAATTTGGTTGGAACCAAAATCTGACTACACATTTTTTTCACTAATAATAATGAACAAACTATACAGTGCTAACTGAAATATTACAGGCACATTAATAACACAATGTGCCTGTGGCTTTGGCTCAAGTTTACAACTGTTTCTGAGGGCTTTGACTTATTAGACTTTGTCTGTTAACAGTCTGTCTGTAGCGACTGCTAGCCTGTTTTGGACTCTTTATTTAATAAATTACTCAAAGCTATGTTAGGATTAGTATTCTTATTTCTCACCAGGAAATCATAAACCGATTTCCACTACACGAGGTACATCCCCAATATACTGTATATTGCAATACAATAAAGGTGGTGTGGTTGTTGTTGTGGTTGCAAAAACTTCAACCAATTTATTTCTAGGTCCATACTAGATACACTAACTATCTATCAGATACACTCACAGTTGGAGTCCCAGAAGGAAATCCAGCCAGTCTTCAATTGAAAGTGATGTTTAATAGCCCATACAGGATACAAGCATCGTGAGCTACCCCGAGGTAAATTTAGGATTACACTATGTATCCCCAGTTTATATACTGTTGGTCCCAGGGTTTCCACGCCCCTGGACAGGTGGTCAGTTGTATCTTTTTCAACATATGATTTCATTTTTTCCCCAAAACTCATAGCTGTTACACTCAACCCGCCTTTACCCTAAGTAGCAGGTGTTAGGCAGGGATGCCAAACAGGGCACTTTAAAGCAGACTTTTGTTTTTAGAGGCTTCTGTGTCAGGCAGGGTTTTTTCTTTTAGCAATTAAGCAGGGTTCTTCAAGGACATTTTGAGATCAGTGTATTCCGTTTGCCATAGACTTTTGCACCCAGGTGCAGGGCTTAAGACACACAGCCTGATTTGGTGACATAGATATTCTCAGACGACAATAACTATTAACCATTTAACCACTACATGTGTGTTGCTGTAACACAGAAGATCACAGTCTGCTCCCTCTTTCACTCCACGCTGGACAGGTTGGTCGGACTGAATATGTGGGTGGACCTCTGAAGGCTTTGAGACCGGAGAGGGGAACAGGGGGCACTGGAACATCCTCAGCGAGCGCCACCTGCCACCCTACCCCCCACTTCAGCAGGGCCAAACCCTGGGGGCCCTTGCCAATGCAGCTGGGATGCACCAGTTTTACTCCAAACCTTGTTGAATGACGTGCTAAGAGACATGCTCAACTGCTATGTTTTCGTTAACCTCAATGACATTATTTTCCAAGTCCTGGGAAGAAAATGTCCCCCATGTGCAGACTGTCTAACAGTGGCTCCTTGAGAACTCTCTCTTCTTCAAGGTTGAGAAGTGCAAGTACCACGCCCCTCCTGTCTCCTTCCTGGGGTACATCCTGGCACAGGGTAACATCCAGATGGAGCTGAACAAAAGTGTCAGCAGTCACCTCCTGGTCAGATCTGGATTCGCGCAAGCAGCTCCAATGCTTCCTGGGGTTTGCCAAATTTACCAACGCTTTATCAGTGTTTATGATGTGATAGCCACATCACCTCCAGCGGTTCTGGCAGGCCAGCCTTGGAGAAGACACGTGATTTTGTCAACACATGTCCAGTCTGCAACTAGCCATGGTTGTCCACTCAAGACCTCCCCGTGCGGGTTGAATATAAGAAACTGGCACCCAGGTTCATTGGGTCGTCCACCATCGAGAAAATCATCAACCCAATGGCAGTAAGTCTCAAGCTGTCCCAGTCCAAGTGGGTCTACCCCACTTTCCACATCTCCAAGCTCAAGCCGTTCCGGGAGAGCCCACTGGTCCCTGCCTCCCCACCTTCACCACCTCTTGCTTCATTAATGGGGGTCTCACCAATACCATTTATTGTCTCATCCATAAACGTCGTCATGGGAGAGGCCTCCAGTACGTAATCAACTGGACGGGGTATGGTCCTGAGGACAATACCCGGGTCCCTGCTAGACACATCCTGAGTTCCCGACTCATCCGGGACTTCCACCTGCAGCACCCTGACCACCCCACCAAGATCTCAGCTAATCCCACTAAAACCTTGTTGTGTGGCCCTTCCAGCTCAACAACCCAACCCTATGTAGATGGTTTCTACATTGGCTCAACCAACCACAGCAGAGACTTAGGGCCCTAGTTTCGTAGACCAGGCGCAGTCAGCTTTCAGCGCACCTGCGCCGCGCCGACGGGGTGTGTCCGCCTGGACTTTGCAAGTTTCGTGCACCGCGCAGGCTCGCGCAGGCACACCTCCCGTCTCGCCCACCGGCGCAAGTGGGAAAGAGGGAGGAGAAGAAGGCGTGAGTGGGAGACGAGGAGGAGACGAGGAGGAGACGAGGCGTGGACTGGGATTAACACAGCCGATTCAGATCTTCACCAATCAAATGAGCTCCTCTCCTCTCCTTTAATGCGTTAGGGGAGGTTCAGTGTAAGATCCGTCACTTGACAACCCGATGACAGAAGCAGCGCCGGCGCTCCCACCACGCTCATCACGCGCTGTGCGCGCGTATCATAATAATAACAATGCCCATATTATAAAAAACAGGAGAGAGAGGGAGATGTTTTGGTCCGAGAGGCTGAGTTTCCGTTACGCGTGCCATCCGCCTTTGATCTGACGTCAGATGTGACGGGACAATCTATATAGATATAAATTCACGTGTTGATTCAATGAGTTGCATTAAATAGTGTTTGTTGTGATTATTTATTGCATTTAAATGTGCCTGGAACTGTGGAAACCTGCCTGTGAGGTCTCGGTGACGTGTACGCACTGCGCGCCGTCAGCCAAACTTCCGATCCGCCAGCTGTGATTCGCATTGAATGAATGGACTTTATTTACGCCTTGCGCCTTGCGCGGGAAAGTAGACCAGGTAGGAGCTGGCGAGCTTTCAGCGCAGTCTCGGCGAGGCTTTTTGCCACGAAACTTCCGCTACGCCAAGCTGAATCTGTGACGCCTCCCCCTGCTGCGCCGCCACACCCATCTTGGTGCAGGCGATCCACCAAACTGCCAAACTGACCGTGCGCAAGGCTGCGCGGGTCGAAACTTGCATTGCGCCGGCTCCGCCGCCCTGCACTGCGCCACAAAACTAGGGTCCTCTGTCTGTGCACCTGCTGACTTCTGCATCAAGTTTTCAGCCATCATCCTCTGTGGCGCTTGGCCGAGTTGCTTTTGGGTCCAACACCTGACCGTGTCAGATGCAAGCCACAATCAACTGCTATAGCGCTGTGAACCACTGTTTCTATGTGCCTTGTTGCGAATTCACCCTCTTGACTGTTTTTATCATTCATATTAGTTAGCCTTTGTTCAGCTTGATTACTAACACTAACACATTGTAGGCCCTGGGTGCAGTCGAATAGTCTTTTTTGCTTAGGAAGGTTCCTAACTGAAGAAGTGACCCGGAAGTAAACAAGAGCCGTTCGGATTCTCTAAATGCAAAGGAAAGGAGCTCCAATGCTTTCTTTCAGAGCTTTAGCATAGGATGCAACGGACCTTCCTATGCGAAAGGAAAGGAGATTACGCCGACCCACAATTCTTTGCGAGAGCAACATTTAAAGTGCCGCAGACCTCGGCCGTTCATGAAAACAAACTATATGCCTATTTGCATATTTAACAATTACTTTCATGCAGATATAGTAATTAGAATAGTGATGATAAATGTGTGTGGACAGTGATAATAATTGAATAGTATTTTATTATTTATTTCAATCATGTTACAAACTTGACAAAAACGAAACTAAAACCACAAATGAAATGTAAATACAGCATACGGTCAAACAGGAAGGAGGAGCTGCTGGACTGAAGCTGGTCAGTGTACCAACTGTTTATAAAACCAACGTGGAGAAGTGGACGACGCTTTTTTTGTAGTCCATTATTGTAGTTTCTCCAGCGCAGACGCACGTCAATCGCGGGTGCCGATCATCAGCTGTCAATCATCAGCGGCCGCGTTATAATGACGTAGCTTAGTGAAAGTCCGGTCGGATTCAATTTGAGTTCTCCTATCGCCTTTCCTTAACCCCGTGACGTTTTCCCCAGAGGTCAAAGAATAGGAGTTAGGAATAGGAGTTAGGACCTTATTTTTTGACTATTCGACTGTGCACCCCCTGACTCCATCAGCCCAGCAATCAGCTCATTCCCCTCACCTGAGCTTCCCTGCCCATTTCCACACCTGAGCTCCATTTGCCTCATCAGCCACTAACTATATACCAGGCCAGATTCACCAGCTCTCTGCCAGTGCAAATTCAGTTGCAATATGGGGCACCAGAGTATAGTGAAATAATAAACAGGTATCTAAAAGAAAAGTGGCAAAAGTCTTGGGAGAAGGAAAGGAAAGGAAGGGCATATTTTTCAGTGCAGGAAACGGTAAATAAAGACAAGTGCACTTACAGGTGCAGTAGGAAAGACTCTGTAGTAATCTCAAGATTGAGACTTGGACACTGTGGGCTGAGGAGTGGGTTGGCTCTGATTGGTAAGCATCCTGATGGCAAATGTGAGTGTGGAGATAGTGAGACAGTGAAACATGTACTACTCCAGTGCAAAATATACTCCAGTCAGAGAAGGACTCTCTTCAAGAAACTTGGAGCAGATGGGGAAACCGTTTTTAATATACGAACGCTTCTAAACCTAGATTCGCGGGTTAAAACAAAGAAATTGGTGGATTATCTACACCAAACAGGATTGTACAAAAGGATTTGATGTAGATCTTAATAACTAACTGTAGGGGCAGCATTACGCCAAAGCTGTGTCTAGTCTGCCTAACTAAAGAAGAAGAAGAAGAAGAAGCTCTCTGCCAGATTGTCTAGTGTGTTATGCCTAGGTTTCCAGCCTGTTCTGTCCTGCCTGTATGATCCCTTGTCTGCTACCCAGTCTGAAGAGTTTTGCCTGCCCCTTCTCGGATTTGTCTGCCTGCCTTCTTGGTTTTTGACCCCTGCCTGTAGCCTATTACAGAATAAACCTTTTGGACTCTCCCTTTTTGCCACTGCCTCTTAAGTCGTTAATTTGGGTTCTCTGTTTTCGGAGTTGTGTTCATAGATTCCAAATAGTGCTATCTTCTTATGTGAGTGCTCTAATTAATAATTGTAGGCCTGTTCTTAAACTAAATGGCCCTGGTCATATTTAGAATCGGTCTAATATTTTATTTAATTATTTTCTGATCACTGAGTTCGACAGTCGTAATGACCAGTCCAGTCCACTCTAGCAGCACCCTGGCTTCACCATAGATCACACTTATGAAAAGTGACTTTCACTTTCATCATGTCATGACCTCAGTTAAGTTTATTTCCACCTTATTTCCACCAACTGAAATATTGTGAGTATAAACGTAGTATTTCATACATCTATGAATGACACAAGTGTACTACAGAGGGTGAGGCAGTTGTATAAACAGACAGTGAGCAGGCGGTTTCACAGACAGCAGAAGCAACTCCACATGAGGTCTATTATGTGTCCTCTTTATGATACCATCATTCAGTCACCACAGCAGGAGGCTGACTCTGTGGGCAGAAGATCTTTTCACAGCCACAGTGGGACAGCACTACATAGTATCAAGGAAAATGTTGCTATTATGTCTTCATGACAGGAGAGTGATAAGCCTATATACCTTCATGTTCACACTACAGCAACCATTGTTTTGCCTCAGTAGGAAATATGCTTTCACTGTACTTGTTGGCTTCCGCTGAGCAAACCAAGAAAGATTGTACACGTATCACTGCCTGTATAATTTTTCTTTTGACATGTCACATGACCTCAAGTCTGTTTGAGAACGGTAATGGGGAAATGGAAAATAGAGCCAAGGTGAGGCCATGAGACAATCACTGCAATACAATTACACTGAAATAATTTGCAGGCAGCGGAGGATGAGGGGCAGTCATTCATTCAACCCTGCACACACATTTAGAAACATCATCATAATCATTATCACAATCACACACACAGACTTTTACATTTACACAGAAATCATACACTGATGTTTGCATGGCCATAACACATGCAAGCACTCAATTCCACCGACACTCAGGGTCCACACATTGAATGATAAATAAATAATGAATGGCTGGAGAGAGAAGACAGACTTAATGATGGCAGGAGGCAGGAAGACAGAAAGATGGAGAGGAAGACAGTTTGACAGAGCTAGTCACTTAATTATTGTCTTGCTTCACCACAGCCAGTGTCCTTATTTGTATGTTTTGTTGTAATATAACGTCCAGAGAAATATATTCTTTAATATTGCCATATTAACATAGTGGTCTAGAGCAGCAGTAAATGTCATAATGTTCTGCATCCAACAGTTGTGTGACTCATCATTGTGTGGGGGTGAGAGATTTTAAGCTGCGTGTGTACAAATGAACACTATAAATGGCTTCAAAATAAGACCATGTGGAGGTCTTGCCACTCTTTATGACAACAGACTTTTTGCCGTGCTTTTCAGCGTGGCTTTTCAGAGCAGCCGTAAGCTCTTACAGACTGATGGAGGACGCTCGCTTCAAAGAGTCGTGTCGAGCGTAGCCTTGCCTTAGCTGCAGAGAGAAGAAGAAAAACATTTCTTCATATTCATACTAGTAGGCATTCCTTTACCTTTAACATAATGGGCCCTAGGGTGCAGTCGAATAGTCAAAAAATAAGGTCCTAACTCCTATTCCTAACTCCTATTCCTTGACCTCTGGGGAAAACGTCACGGGGTTAAGGAAAGGCGATAGGAGAACTCAAAAGGAGTTAGGAAAAGTCGACCGCGGTGCTCAGAGAATCCGACCGGACTTTCACTAAGCTACGTCATTATAACGCGGCGGCTGATGATTGACAGCTGATGATCGGCACCCGCGATTGACGTGCGTCTGCGCTGGATAAACTACAATAATGGACTACAAAAAGCGCATCGTCCACTTCTCCACATGTTGGTTTTATAAACAGCTGGTTCACTGACCGGCTTCAGGTCCAGCAGCTCCTCCTTCCTGTTTGACCGGTTGCTGTATTTACATTTTATTTGTGGTTTTAGTTTTGTTTTTGTCAAGTTTGTAACATGATTGAAATAAATAAAAAAAATACCATTCAATTATTATCACTGCCCACACACATTTATTATCACTATTCCAATTACTATATGTCTGCATGAAAGTAATTGTTAAATATGCAAATACACATATCGTTTGTTTTCATGATCGGCCGACGTGTGCGGCACTTTAAATGTTGCTCTCGCAAAGAATTGTGGGTCGGCGTAATCTCCTTTCCTTTCGCATAGGAAGGTCCGTTGCATCCTATGCTAAAGGAGCTCTGAAGGGAAGCATTGGAGCTCCTTTCCTTTGCATTTAGAGCTCCGTTGCATCCTATGCTAAAGGAGCTCTGAAGGGAAGCATTGGAGCTCCTTTCCTTTGCATTTAGAGAATCCGAACGGCTCTTATCATGGCGGCCACTTGTTTACTTCCGGGTCACTTCTTCAGTTAGGAACCTTCCTAAGCAAAAAAGACTATTCGACTGCACCCCTAGTTTCGTAGACGCAGGCTCGCGCAGGCACTCCTCCGGTCACTCCCACCCGCGCAAGTGGGAAAGAGGGAGGAGAAGAAGGCGTGAGTGGGAGACGAGGAGGAGACGAGGCGTGGACTGGGATAAACACAGCCGATTCAGATCTTCACCAATCAAATGAGCTCCTCTCCTCACTTTTAATGCGCCAGGCGAGGTTCAGTGCAAGTTTCGTCACTTGACAACCCAATGACAGAAGCAGCGCCGCCTCCCACCACGCTCATCACGCGCTGTGTGTGCGTATAGTCATAATAATTATAATGCCGATATTATATCACTATAGAAATTGTAGGCACATTTTAGGCATTTTAGGTCTATCACAAAGCAGGGTCAGGGCGCACAGCAGTAGACATAATAGTGGCCAGAACCCGGTGCCTGCACGAGCTGGCCCCATTCATCATCATTATCATCATCACCATCTTCATGATCTGCCCGCCACAGCTTCACCGGATTCCCTGTCCAACACCAGAACGGCGGGACCCCGGGACCTTGCGTGCCGCTCAGACCAGCTGCAGCCCCAACTCCGGTTCCAGCTTGCGGCAAAGTTGCGCGTCTCTCCACAAACACAGACAACAGGCTGCCAAGGCCCAAGACCAGGCACGAGCTGCTGTATTTTTTTTAAAGATTTTTTCAGGCATAGACGCATTTTATTAGCAGTGGATAGATATGAAAAACAGGAGAGAGAGAGGGAGATGTTTTGCGCGTGCCCTCCGCCTTTGATCTGACTTCAGATGTGACGGGACAATCTATATAGATATAAATTCACGTGTTGATTCAGTTAGTTGCATTAAATAGTGTTTGTTGTGATTATGTATTGCATTTAAATGTGCCTGGAACTGTGGAAACCTGCTTGTGAGGTCTTGGTGACGTGTGCGCACTGCGCGTCGGTCAGCCAAACTGCCACCCCGCCAGCTGTAATTCGCCTTGCGCAAAGAGTAGACCAGGTTGGAGCTGGCGGGCTTTTGGCGCAGTCTCGGCGAGGCTTTTTGCCACGAAACTCCCACTGCACCAAGCTGAATCTGTGACGCCTCCCCCTGCTGCGCCGCCACACCCATCTTGGCGCAGGCGATCCACCAAACTGCCAAACTGACCGTGCGCAAGGCTGCACTGGTCGAAACTTGCATTATGCCGGCTCCGCCACCCTGCGCTGCGCCACGAAACTAGGGCCCAATGTATGATAAATTAAGCAATTAGCTGTTTTTTAAGGAATATTCCTAATGGTCCACCTCAGCTGTAGCCTACTGAGAGTAACACTAACTCAGGTTAAGACTTTCTTTGTTCAGCTTTACCCCACCACAGTCAGAGAGAGAGAGAGAGCAGAGTAAAAGAAAGAGAGACAGAGTGGCAGATGTACCAGACAAACACAGCTGCAGAGGTCCATCTAACAGCCTCAGAGACCTCAGTCCGCCCTGAAGCAGGGACACCCGTCCAACAGCATTGTTCAGTGATGATTCTGCTTATTGATCCCCTTCTGTCTACGTTTTATATCGAACAATAGAAACAACAAAAGCATTGGTTGAGATACATTCAATCTCTTAGCTGTTGTTTCAGAATATTGGACAACACTGTTTGTGCTGATGCTGCTTGATGTTCTTGTGAAACTATTCTTGCACTTTAAAGATATTGATCCTTAATATTACTGATATTGACCTTGGAAGAGGTGCATGGTAATCTCTGTGCTGTGTGAAAGAGAGGGTTTAAAGCTCTCTCTCCAGCTGGATGGATGGATGGATAACCCATCTGACCCAGAGAGATCTTAATGATGTGGCGAGGAGCTACCTGGGCTACCTTCCACACTTCTACCACCATAGACCAGACCAGTAATAATAATAATCAGTGGAAAGTGGATTGATGGAGGGACCTCTCTCTACATACTCCACGCCAATAACCATCCATTTTATACCAATAACTTCCCATTCGCCTGAGAGCATTTGTCCATTTAGAGGGTTTTGATACACCACAAGGAGAGTCCTAATGAGTCCTCATCTAGCTGCTCTTTCTGCTGTTATAGTTTCACTTTGTCCAGTGACCTTTGCTGCCATCTTGTTTGTGCACGCTGCTTCTTTTGGTGTGAGCAGCATCAAGTCGGCCAAATTCACACTTATTCGATTCAAGCAAGGCGCAGGTTGAATTTCTTTTCCGCTGTCATATTAAAAAATGTCTCAATGTCTTAAAAGTCAGTAGATTTCAAACGCTAAAGGTTTTGCATCTTGCGTTGATGGTGAACTGCACAGATAGTTTTAATATTTATAATTTAATTTCAGCTGTTCAGCTATGTTGTATATTCACTCTTCGCGTGAAAGTAATATATAATTGAAAGCAATGAGAAAAAAACACTCCCACATTAAAACACTTAATTATTAGCATAAATATTAGTATGTAATAAAGTATGACGTAAAAGCAACACCAGCTTTGGTAGCATCTGTTAGCGAACAGATTCATCTTTTCAGGGAAATAACAACCAATAACAATGTGGCTTGAGGCACTTTATTAAACATACCTACCAAGAATAAATGAATGTGTTCCTTTCATCGGATGTATTATTTATTTGATAATGTGTTGCCATGAGTGGGTGGTGGGTGCACCAGTATGAGATTTCTCCTTTTATTTATTTCACGGTGCAAAACATAGAAGGCCGAACCTTTTATCATCCTTTTATAAGGTTTGTACAAAAGTGTGAGACTTGCTTCAGTTATGACCCATATCCAATGATGATGGAACAAAGTTTAATTTCAATAGTCAATCACGATACTCCAAAAATGTAAAATGTTGTCATTTTTACTTTTCTGAAGCAGAAATACAGTATGTTTCATATCAGCCTTGTATCACGCAGGCAGAAACACACATGGTTGACATTGGGATACAATTAGTTAGATTTGGACAAAACTACTTCATTAAAGTGTGGGGGGAAAACTTACAGCTTGTGTTAATTAACAGCATAATTCTGTCCTGTTTGTTTGACCCACAAACTGGCCCTCCCACCGGCCCATTTCTTGCTTATACTGGGTCTTATACCAGATAACTTTCAATAACTGTCCAATACTATATATCACACATTTAACTTGCCCTGATTCCCTTATTTTATCAAGGTTATTTTCTAAGCCTTAGTTTGCACCAACACTGCTTTATTTTGCAACCTGATTAAATCATTGTTTAGTTTATTTTTTAACATCTCTTAATTTAATTTTCAATGTATTCTGGTATACACAATATGAAATAAATGATGTTATTATAGAACATATAAAAGCACCCTCCCCTTTCCCAACCCTCTGTTCTCTCCTCATCCTCCCAATCCCACCACAGACCTTGTTTGCTGTAGGAAACGCTCATAAAAGCTTTAAAACCAATTTCCTTGTCTTGTAATGATGCAGGCGAGTGATTGTGGCCATCAGGTGTGTGTTCGCCCTCGGGGGCGCAGAGTCTCGGTCGACCTCTGGTTTGCCGGGATAACTCCAAACTTAGATTAAATTTAATCGGTTGCACCAAAATTTAAATATTGAATAAAATGGGATCCCGATTTTTTTTTTTTTACTTACTCTTCTCCAATTATTTTGTCCATGTGTTTTGGCCATGTTGCCCCATTAATTCTGCCAACACGGTTTTCTCAAAGGCGGAGAAGTTAAAGCTGAGCCGTCATGAGTAACATGAGACAAAATAACGAGTGTTTGAGCTAGCTAAGTAGCAAACAACGTAGCATATTTAAATAATACTGAGCAGCCAAAAGTGAACTCACTCCCATTGTTTGCGGTGCCGCTCCGAGACTGTGGTGCTCTAAATAACGGGACATTCCAACGCTTGAAGCGGCTATTAACAAATGCACCCTTAGATTAAATAAATCCTTGTTGGTGCCACCCAGCCTTAGACTGTGGAGCGCTTTCACCAGACACACAGAAGACATTATGCTTCTGCTCTTCTGCACTTCTATCCAATTCCATTTGAGCAGTACTCCCCTTGATGAGTAAAATAAGCTCTGAAGTGGATTGCCCCTTCAATGAATATATTGGTAAGGTGGGATACTGAAATATGTAATCTTGAAGATTCACTCAAGAGCATGCAACACAAAAGAAAAAGAAACAAAAGTAAGTTTTATGACTATCTATCTATCTATCTATCTATCTATCTATCTATCTATCTATCTATCTATCTATCTATCTATCTATCTATCTATATATCTATCTATCTGTTGAAGTTTATTTATGGATAACCCCTTGAGATGAACAGTCATCTCGTTTTCAAGGGGGTCCAACATACAATAATACAAGACAAGACATTGTTACAGCAACAGACATAACACACATAAATACATAGAAACATAGAGGCTCTCATCAACCCACCTATCCAGACACCAATCCCAAAACCCCTCCATCCCCACCTGCTGCAATTATAACAATTGCCAATTGACTTGACATATACAACCACACAACACACACCAATGCAGACGGTCAACACTACTGCATGACAAATCTTTTCATAGCATTGTGACACAATATAATACAAGACTGTTGCACTATGCAACACAATAACACAAAAGTACAATGGCCATGCATACACAATAGCCATCTAATCAATAGAATATATAATATAGTGACTATATTAATCTTCAGGGGGATACATCTAAGGAAAGGCTGTATTGAAGGAAAAGACAAAGAGATATTCCATCCAGGACCACATTAATGTTTTCTGTTACATTATTATCTTTCGCATCATTCTAGACTCGGTCATAAAATCTTGTAACGACCTCATACGGAGACTTCATCCTCAGCAAAAATACTCATGCAGCAGATGATGTTCCCCATCATGCATCTGTCCCCTATTAATAGCGCTGCAGTGGATATGAAGAAGACTTTCATGATTGAACCATAAAATCTCTCCCTGGTCTGCAGAATACAGATAAACAGACAGAGTTCCTGTCTTCATCTGCTTTATTAAGAACTGTTTCCCTGCTGCTACTGTTTCCCTGCTATTCAGTCAGGAGCTTCCCAGTTGAACCAGTGTTCTACCAATTGTAACTGGTGCATATTTAGTGTTCTTGAAAGTGCTGAAAGATTTTCAGCACATTGCTTTCTTCGATGACAACATGAGTTCAAAAGGAGAATGTTTGCAGTTCCACTGCTTCTTGCCGTTTTATTCTCCAGGCCTGTGGAATTATTCCCAAAAATATCCCCAAATGTTTGTGTTTGTGTTTTGATGATGGTGTACAGGGGCTGATCTCAATCAGGCCCGATTGAGCCTAAAGTCCATATTGTTTGACTAGTGTGAGTGTTCCGTTTCGTACTTGCATGAGGACATGCACAGGTACACAATGTGGACATTACGTAGGCTTTAATCGATAGGCTGTCCCTCTCATTATCGTTCAGTGTTAAACTCTGATCTCCCCCCGCTACCGATTTACAACTGAAAATACTGTTGATTACTGTGTAGGACACAGCAGGTGGTGTGAGCAGTACCAGAGCAGAATTACGTAATTTTATAATAAAAATGCTGCTCTGTGCTCTGTTCAAAAGCCGCTGCCCGCTCACTCGTGCTCACATGCACAGATGCAGACTGTGGAATATTTAGGAGCGAGGAAATTTCACGACTGGACTTGTTGCACAGGTGGCATCCTATCACAGTACCACGCTGGAATTCACTGAGCTCCTGAGAGCGACTCATTCTTTCATGTTTGTAGAAACAGTCTGCATGCCTAGGTGCTTGCTTTTATACACCTGTGATTGGAACACCTGATTTAAATTATTTGTATGGGTGAGTAAATACTTTTGGCAATATAGTGTATGTGTAAGTTGCAGTCATGTTGCCTATGTTGTTCTCTATTGTGATGACGATTTGATGATGTATGTACAAGAGGCAATCGCCCGAGGCCCGTTTATGCTTGGAGCTGTGTGAGTGCAAGCCAGTGGAGGAAAGTGGAGGGGGGACAATTGGACCCGGCACAGTAGGGACCAACTGGGCCTTGTGTCAGTGCCTCCTAAGAGTAATAAGATGCACTGACACAAGGGCACAGTAGGGACCAACTGGCCCTTGTGTCAGTGCCTCCTAAGAGTAATAAGATGCAGTTCAAAACATTAAAAAATAAAAAAACGTATAGTTTATGTCCTATAAATGGAAATAAACTAAAAGATACAAACCTGACCTGAATTAATTGTATCCAAACGCATATGCTGCAGTCTAATGGTGGAGATAAGATAGCGAAGGGCTAAGTGAAATTAGGATAAAGCCCATGTAGCCCCCTATTTTCAATGCAACACATAAATCAACCAGTTGCACTACAGTTGCACAGGACCTACACTGCATTTCAGGGCACTTGGCTGTATCCTGATTCGGTCGTGCTCTCATACCAGCTACAACCCAAACAATGGTGCAGTGAAATCAAGACGCCACCAAAATGTATAAAAATGTATGTCACTCTTGTTCTGTATATTCCATTTTATCTTGCGGGGGGGGGGGGGGGGGTATGTATCGGTGTAGCATGTGTGTGTGTGTGTGTTACATGAATGAGGGTGCGGGGAGTGGGGATGTTAAAAGGGTTTGTTTTATTTTTATTTTAATGTAAAGCAATTTGGGCTGCATTTTTATGTATGAAAGGTGCTATATAAATAAAGATGACTTGTTCTGGTGCTGTATTGCCTGATGCTGCCCTGTGCCTGTGCCAAAATGACCATCTAACTGTTATGGAAATATGTATGAGTCGAAGCACGGAGACCTCTGGAGATAGTAGATGTCTTATGCAGAAATATTTATTTGATGCCCGATGGCCATCGTGAGAATCAAGGTTTCAGCAGTACATCATGAACTCAAGAGTGCAGTTTCAACCCCAATTCTGCCTCCTGTCCCTCCTGGGAAAACATAAAAGCCTAAGTTATCTTGAGGAAGCTGCCACGGCGTCTGTATTATGTCAAGGTTACAGGGAAGAACTTTGTGTTTGGCCCTGAGGGACACGCTAGTGTCTCGTTTGTGACCTTGCCTCACCTGGAGAAGCAGACAGCTAATAACTCAGATGAACCTATTCATAAAAATTACATGTATTAATCTTACACTGAGGTAATCAGGTATAGAGAAAATTCCCTCACACTAACGATGGGATGCATTGAATGTCCACGTTCCTGAACCAATAATACATTTTATGAATATGTTTGGTATCAGCTTCGTATCACAGCTGCAGAAACAGTCACTTCCAATAATGGTCACTTGAAGCCACCTGCTCTGCACATTGCTCACTTGCTGACAGAATGGGAAGCAGTTAACATTTAATGCATGCAATGCCGACAATTTTTATTTCTGGTGACTGGGCTGGTTGAGAACTGGTGGCAGTGGGATGCTTCACGTAATATGTATAGTCATCAAAATCCAATTACCTTTCTTATATTGTGGATGTAAATGTTACGTTTGAGTGGCATGAAAAGTTCATGGGGTCATTAGCATCATTGCCTGAGGTGAATGAACGCGATGATGAAATCAAGCAGCTTTTATGGCAATCTGTCCTTCACAGTGAGATGTCTTGTTTACAGAGTCAGAGAGACATTTTGTCCTCGAGGTGACACAACAGAGCAACGCTGTGATCCATAATGGAAACACTTCGCCCTCTGACCATCATAAATCACTGAACTACAAACCTCACTGTCCTCAGGCAGTTCAGCAGTGGAAATGAAATCCCCAGAGGAGCTGGCTTTACAGGGCCAGCTGGGAAATGATAGGTGTGGAGTAATGAGTCACACCACCACCTCCTCCTCCTCCTTCAACAGCTCCTCTCCACTGGCCTTTGATCAGAGCAGCTCAACTGCCAAGTGCTCAAGTGGAGCAGCTCAGCGGCCAACAGTGGAGAGCTGTTTGGATCTGGGCAGTGTCCACAAGGTCTAAGTGGGAAGGTGAAGGAGTATGTTGTTGAATAGAGTCTGTGTTGAAATAAAAACCTATTTTAACATGAAGCCACAAGGAAGATGAATGTAAGACATGATCAAGATGATTTCTTTGGCTCTGCTGCATCAATTTTGAAAAAACAAACAAACAAAAATAACTTAGAGACTGAGCACAACACTAAATTGGTTAAATACGGTTTCCATGTGGTAAAGGTTTTTTTTTTTTTTTTAAGAATACAGGCATCATTTAACTCCACACACCTTTTTAGGTTTTCAAAAAAATGTACCAAACAAAGTTAGAGACGAGGGGAACGAATGAGACGAGGGTTAATTTTTTATACCCAATGATACCAAAGGTCTGTGGAAAACCATCTAATATTGATAAGTCCTGGTTTCTCTGGAAACGACCTGCTAGAAGGATGGTCGTATTGATCTTAAATATTCAAGTTATCTGTTTCTGCATGCAGATCAGATCCTGCGATTCCATCCCTAATACTAGAATTTAAATTCAGCAAACAAGAGTTCCCCATGAGAGGAGGTTGGAAGTAAAACATCTTTAACGTTAATGCAGCATTGTCTGGGACTGCCAGATTACAGCTAATGTCCGTTTGAGCTCTCTTGACTTTGTCTACAAGCTCCCTTCATTGAATCTTAAAGAACAGCTGGAGGTAATAACTAAAAGGCGGCAGGAGGACGGATCAATAAATAAAGTCAGGCACTCTAATCCAAAATCGCATTCAGTCCCGCAATAAATGCACACTCACAGGCACATGGGGGTTTGAGAAAGCTCTTTCATGAATAACAAATGCAGACGGAAGTTTGACAGAAGGCGACTTTGAACGGTAAAATGATCATGTGAGGACAGCGTTGACAATTTCAATAAATAGGGACAGAAAATGATGGATGGTTATGTTTGATTCTCCACCTTCGAAGTAGGAGTCGTTAAAAAAGGCTCCGGAAATCATCTTTCAGAGCTTTGAGGGTTGCTGGACATGATAAAATAATGTAACGTTTTGCCAAAAAGTGCAGATGATGAATTGAGCATTAAAGTCACATTAAACTCAAAGCAGTATTTTGCTGAAAACCTTCCAATATAAGCTCAGTCTTACACATTTTTGTGACATTCTTCTTGCTCAACTGTCATGGACAGTATATAGTTGTTATTACATTAACATGTGCTGTAGTTTAATATCTGGCATATACGACCACAAAAACAGTGTCACTCACTCCAGCAACTACCCTGAGCCGAATTACTTGTGTCAGTCAGAGGCTGCCATGTCTGTGGATGCTCCCCGACCTTAAGCAAGTGGTTAGTATTGTGAGAGTGAAGAGTTCCAATTCTTTTCTTACTTTTATTGACTTTTTTCTCTCTCTTTTTTTTTTTTTTTGTCAAGCTGCTGTTTTGAAGGTCAAGAATGAATCTTCCAGCAAAATGCATCTTCAAATAAAAATAACGCGCACTCACTTGCACTAGCTTTTTCATACAGTTGAAGATGAGTTTTCATGCTCATTTCATTCTCACTTAAACAAGGTCCAAGTCCTTGAAATCCACTCATGGTCCATTCAAGGACACCCCGGCATCTGAACATTAATGGGTGAACAACTATTTCAACAAGAGAAACAACGACATCCATTATACCCACATTTTATGGTTGTTTTATGAATTTGTGTAACACGTATACGTAACAACTCTGCGTAGTGACTCTGCAAATTAATGTCGCTAGAAAATAATGTTCCTAGAGATGAATTGAAGTCAGTGGCTGTCTGGAAGGAACACAACACACTCTAAAAAAATGTTGTGGAATGACTTCTGAAATGTTCAGAAATAATGTTAGGATTATAAAATGTATAAAAGTAGAAGATAGAAGGTATTTCCGTTTTAGGCTGAAATGACATTCAGTGTAATAGTAAAATCCAACAGGGAGCAGGAGGAGAAATCGGTGCACCGGGGGAAGGTTGCATACTCAATGTAATTAGATTAAAGTTGTGTATAGTAACAGTGGAGTAAATGTCAGTTATATAAACATGTCTATAGGATGTCTAGGAATTAGGCAGTTTGAGTGTGCTTGTATTGTGTGTTTACTCAGTAAAATGTGTACACGGGACACAGGAAGAGGCTTAGAGAATATAGGAAGGGGAAGAAATGAAATGCATTTGATGCTTCAATGAATGCTCTGATTTCGTGGATGAGATGCCGGGAGGAGAAGAACAATTTGGGCTGAAGAGGGTGGAAGTGAGGGAATGGATGTACAGTTTATGTCTGTTTCAGAAAGCCAGGGCTTTTTTGGTGCCTGCGTATTGAAGGACACACCAGCGTCGCACCAACGCACAAAGAGAGGGTTTATTTGAAATGTGTCAAGTTCTTCTGTTTGAAATGCGTTTGTGTTGACTCTCCGTTGTATTGATCAAAGTAAACATAAAAATAGCTGGGGAAATGAATAAAACTCCAACCTAAAGTTGTTTTTACACCCATATTGAAACAAAACTTAATGAATATATGAATGAATGAATGACTTTTATTATTGTGTCATGCATACTTTTGTATGCCCAGCCCACATGGGCTTACAAGACACCAACAAAAAAAAAACAAAAGGAAAAGAAACCACCAAGTCAGATCCAGAACACAACTGAATCAGCACAACAACAACGCATCAAAAATTAATTAAACAAATGTATCTGTCTTCTTTTCCAAGCTTGAGAAATAAAGTTAGCAGTTTTAAACACATTGAAATTAAACAACCACCCCAGCTTCTGTTCATCAGAGCACCAAAATATTTCAGGGTTTTGTCCATAGATTTCATAAAATAACACCTCTCTCAAATCATCATACTTTACATTTGTCAACACATCTGTATGTCTTTTGTGAGAGATTACGTGCTCTGTATATATACATATATATATATATATACACTGTATATATATGTTTCAACAGTGAGTTGTAATGGATGAAAACACTTGCATGTGTTGAAGGAATCCCTCCAAAGAGGCAGTTACAAGCAATGTATATTTTGTCATTTGATTTGGGGGGATTGTTGCATAAGTATATGACAAACAGGGATGTGTGTGTCTTGTCTTCATACATTGCGGGGACAACAGAAGGTTCATATTGCACCTCCTGTAAACCCTTTTTATTTGATTAAGGTTAAAGCGTATAGATTGGTGATTTGTTTTATGCCTCTGCCTCGGCGACAACCATGGCCGGAGGCTTTATATTTTGGGTTGTCCGTCTGTACAAACAACATTCTTGCGAACACAATATCAGGAATGCCTGGAGGGAATTTCTTCAAATTTGGCACAAACTTCCTCTTGGACTCATGGGAGCGAGAGAGGGTGAAATCTTGTGAACATAATACCTCAGGAATACTTGGAGCAAATGTCATTGCATCTGGTAAAAACATCCACTTGGACTCAAGGCTGAACTGAATAGATTTTGGTGGTCAAATGTCATTGTGACCTCACAAAACACCATGGGCCCTAGTTTCGTGGCGCAGCGCAGGGCGGCGCAGGGTGGCGGAGCCGGCGCAATGCAAGTTTCGACCCGCGCAGCCTTGCGCACCGTCAGTTTCAAGTAGCCCTGGCTGCAGTACGCAGATCGGGGCATGGCTCAACGTGGGCGGAGTTAAACGTTTGACTCCGCCCACTGCGCGGGCGCCATCTGGTGGCGGAAATCGCGCACAACCCCTGAAGAAGAGGACGTGTCTGACGGAGACGAAGCAGTACAGGACAGAAGAGGCAGTACAGCTGGCAAAATGGAGGTAAGCAAGGTGTTTTGTTGTGTTTTAACTTGCTACTTTGCAATATTTGTGACAGACAAAGAAGGAATTAACATCATTTCATTTTAAAATAAGTTATGCTGTATGTATTTACTTTTTTGCAGTGTGGGGGGAGGAATATTATACTTTTGGGGAAAAATGATATAAACCAGTTATTATATTTCAAGAATACGGTAAAGCAGGTTTAAAACAAGTTATAGTCGGGACAAAATATTATACTTTTGGGGGGGAAATGATATAAACCTGTATTTGGGGGAAAATGATATAAACCTGTATTTTTCTATGTTTTAGTTTAATATATATGTCCGATTCATTTGTTAGTGTTTTGTTACGTTTTTGTGATAGTTATTAACATGCTAAGTAGCAAGAATTAGGTAAAGCAGGCTTAACAAATTAGAAAATGCTGAATTTTAGATTGGGGGGGGGGGGGGGGGGGGGGGGGGGTATTATATTTTACTTTTGGTCGGGGGGGTATTATACTTTTGGGGGGGAAATGATGTAAACCTGTATTTCAATCTCCTTATGGAATAACAGTCATATGGTAAATCCCAGTAGTAGTTTGTCTTGTGGATTTCTAATTGCTGTGCCTTATATGTCGTCCTTTTCCCCTCTGATATATAGAGACACATTAGTATATTCCTGGATGGTGAAAGGCCCATTTCTAAATGCATCAAAAGTGAACTTTTCCACTGTCCCTTTTGTAAATACAAGGGTGCAAAACCTATGGTTGATAACCATATAGAAGGCCATTCCTCAGTCAAACACAAAGGTGCTTTTCTTACATATTACACAAATTAATTAATTACAGTAGTATTTGTTTACAAATATGAATCATGTTCCCTTCATTCCTTTCTTACAGAATTCACAATAATCAAGTGTGGCTTAAGTTGTCGGACGGCAACACACTTTCATTGCTGCTATTGTGCAGCAACAGTTATAAATAGATTGCAATTTATAAGGCATTTACAAATACACCAAGTGGAGGAGCATGCTGGAGCCCCCAAAGAAACAACAAAGGCCCCCTCACAGCCCGCTGTGGTCCCCAAACTGCACCCATTGGCCCCGGCTCAGCATCCAGAGGCCCCCGCACAGCCCACTGTGGTCCCCAAACTGCACCCATTGGCCCCGGCTCAGCATCCAGAGGCCCCCACACAGCATCCACTGGCCCTTACAGAGTATTCCGCTACTGAAACAACTTATCAACAAATAACATTCACTTGTCCTCATTGCAAGGTGAAGTTAAACAAAAAAAACTTCAAAACACACTGCAGGAGAAAGCACAGCCACCATTTTGAGACAGTGACGAAGGACAGGTTTTTGGTCTGTCAGTGTGTTGATGGTAAACATGGTGTGTTTGCAGTTGAAAAATCTTTTTGTGGTCCAGCAACACCCATACATGTCATCAAGAATACTTGGGGGCCAACACAGAAGATCACGTGCGAGGTTGACCAGTGTCGTCTGAACGCCGACTTTGCTCGAAGAAGTGGGATGTTGCCTTTTGAGTGCCACCACATACAGTCTTTATTGTATTGCCCACGCACTGATGGTCAAACCGTGACACTAACTGATGAGGCCTTGGCAACAATGGTCGACAATAAATGGTTTGGTGAAGAGCGTAAAGCCAGCCTCTTGCGTCAGCAACAAAATGCTGATGCAGAGGGTGTGCCTCTGTCTGTGCACCTGACTGTGGGTGGTCCACCATCCAAATTTTATATCTCTGTTTATGAAACAAAGATAAGTTATTATAGTAGGTTGGGAAGAGTGATTGTGTCATATGACACAAAGCAAAACAACTGGCATTGTCCCTGCTCTAAACCGAGACAGTCTTGCATACACAAAGCTGTTGCTAAGTGGCATCTGTTCGTCACAAAGAGGGAGCTATTTAGGAAAGTGAGGAGCACAGAGGCAGAGAAACCCATTCCAACACAGACTTACACAGATCAAAATGCAAGTGAGTCTAAAGAGGACAGTTATCCACCAGATGACAGACAAATTGCAAGGATGCTGAATTACCTCCTCACCAACAAAAAGCTCCCTGCAGATTTGCCCCAGGCTCTCATAGAGCAGTCGAGGGAGGGGAGAACAACGGACAGCTTTCCTAAGCACCTTATCCCTAGAGAAACAAAGTGTGTAAAATGTGAAAACACACTTTGTGAACAACTGATAACGTCAAAAGGCAAGATCCTGACAAGCACAGGTGTAGTTGAAGGTTGGTACCATCACAGATCTTTCTATGGTATTGTATTCCTATCAGTTATTGGGTTACATCATTTGTATGTACATGAGAAACATAAAAATAGTTCTACTAATCTCAAATGACATGCAAGCAATAACCATGATCTTTGTTTGGACTGTGTTTTTAGGAATATCAACATACAGGAAATCATGCCTGAGCTGTGGCTTGATTTACAGATACCAGGAGTGGGAGGAGGGTATCCACAATTTCGATGACCACATCATCCTGTCTCTGCACTTGTGCCTGATGGTCAGGAATGCACTTCAGGTGAGGGCATATAATTCAATAACATATTGTGCTCGCTGAAAGGTTAATTGATTTTCTATATTATGTGATAGATTTTATTTTTTTTACATCCTTTCTTAGTGACCCAACTTCTAAACTTATATGACAATAATAAATAATATTATTATATATTTAATCCTTGCTTATTCCTCCTTTATTATAATTTATTTAGTACAGATCATTACTGTTAAACAAATGGTGATTGAAGATGCAACTTTAACAAAATATAGAACTTATATTTTGAAATGTTATAACATTGGAATACTCCTGTTTCTCATCATTTTCCAGACCCATACAGCTATCAGCAAAGTCATAGAAATAATAGAAACAACAGAAAAGGTGTCCTTTCCAAACAAGGAGAGAGTTCTTCAGGCGTACCTTCATTTTGAAGCCCTCACCAACCATGACTACACCTACAGTTGTGTGTCATGTGGATACAGCCCAGCAGTTGTTGTGATGGATCTTCACAAGAAAGGCGTTTTCAATATGCCAGGTGAGTTCAATAAGCTGTTACTTCAAATATTTTAGCTTCATTGTTTGTACAGCACCTCTTCTTTCTCTGAATTTCAGTGAGTGTAACATCATGTGGCCATCATGGCCTTGAATAGCACTACCTCAACTGTTCTGTTCAGAGTGTTTTTAGTAATTTAGCTATGAATAACAAACTATTGTTTTAACAGTGAGTGAAATCCCAAGTCCACCTGACAATTATGATGGTCATGTGGACATAAACAACTTCTGGGACGCTGTGGCCACAGAAATTATCAGCCGTGGATTAATTCCATGTAAGTCTTGTCAAAAAACAGAACATCTTAAGAACAGTTGGAGAGAGAGTATATTAATGTGTTTAATTTTGTGATAATAATAGTTAATACTCATCATATTTTTTCACAAAGGTGGTCGGAAGAACCCTTTTGTTGTGCCCCCGAGTTACCATCACTGGGCCCCCTGGATTGGTCCACACACCCGGAGGTCAAATTCAGTGTTAAACACAGAATTTGAAAAAATGCGAAGCCCCAAAATGCCAAATGATGGGGAGAATGACGATGATGGCAATGAGAAAATTGATGAGGAGCGGCTCACAGATGAGCTGGTGAACTTGAAGGTGAATTAGTTTATGAAATATGCAAAATCCACTTCTTTGTGCTTACAAAAAGTAAGTCTATGCTGTATTAACAATATCAACTTCATTGCATTTTCACATCAGGTACAGGAGGTCAGGGCACTGTGCAAACAGTGTGGTGTGGACGACAAAGGGTCCAAGGTGGATCTTGTCATGAGACTGTCTGAGAAGATGTCTAACAGAGTCACCTACAACAAGGTGTTTGAGAAGGTGTGGGGTGCCTCTGGTAAGTGATATGATATGGAATGTTTAAAATAATTCTACTTTGTTTTATGTTGTGTTAAAGAAATAACAGTATCATTATGTAGTTATGAGCTGGGATTGGCTCCAGCCCCCCCGTGACCCTAAATACAGGATAAGCGGTAGAAAATGGATGGATTATGTAGTTATGTAGGTTAGCTACTGTGAGGGACCGAGTCGGTTGCAATGAGGACAACAGATAGTAACTTCAAAAAAAGGGGGTTTTATTTACCCAAAATATACAGAAACAAAATTACTCAAATGAACATAAGGTCTGGGCCCATAAAAGAGGTCAAATTAACAGAACTGTGCAAAAGTCAACTGAATAAACTAACAGAAGACAAAACTGAACAGAATTAAACAGACCTAACTAATGAACACAAGGGCGAACTTATATACTGGGTGGTCAGCCCATACTACCAAAAGAGGGGTTAACTTAACCCTAAACACAAAAGACCACAGCTAATTCCCAAACAAAACAACTTAGGAAAGGTAACTTATAGAATAAACACAGTCTATACATAACCAAACAAAACTGAAATTACTAATGATCTAAGGAAAATAATAAACATAACTAAACCACTAAACTTCCCCCCACGGTGCACCGGTCCTTGGGTTGGCCCAATTAGTGCCGCCTGTTATAAAAGGGTCGAGCTTGTGGGGGCGGATCCTTTTATCTGGAGGATCCCAGCAGCCGCACCAACAGCACCAGCAGCA
Source organism: Eutrigla gurnardus (assembly GCF_963514095.1). Taxonomy (NCBI): domain Eukaryota; kingdom Metazoa; phylum Chordata; class Actinopteri; order Perciformes; family Triglidae; genus Eutrigla; species Eutrigla gurnardus. The sequence goes on from NC_139922.1 coordinate 7,958,702, forward strand.
CCGGTAACTCAAAAGAACAAAAGAGAAATTAGAAACAATACTGAACAAAAGCTTAACTAAACATGTGTGCTCAAATAGAAACTAATGTACTGTCAAATAATAAAGTATATTGTATACAACCAAAACCTGTGTGAGTTATTTCAATATTTAAATGTTAACCTATTGAATGTATAATGCCCATAAACAAAATATGGTAACAAATATAGAAACATGGTGTATAGTGTGAGTGTAGGTGCAAAGGGCTACTACCCTTGTATCATGGCTGTGTGGCCACGACTGTGGCCATCACACAGCTACATATACTGCTAATGTCAGTTATTACTGTTTTTTCTGTTGTTTCACAGGTGGTTGGGCAGTCATCACCTGTCCATGTGGGGTTGTGTATTCAGTGAAATTCAACCTTAGAGCAGAGAGTCCACGTGACTTTGTGGATCTCTTGCTGTCCTGGAAACACTTTCCCAATGTGTCAGTGTACGATTATGCCAGGGGGCTGGCACTGCATGCCAACCGCCGACAGCCAGGAATCTTTGCCCCTTTTCAAGGCAGGTTACTGGATCCCACCCCAGAGAACGTTGATCAGGCCTCAGAGGGCAAGGTTCATGTCAACATGCCTTGGCTGAAACTTCCTAAGATGCCAGCTGACAAAGATAGCCACCCTCTCACTGGGTCCTCACAGCATTTTGCTTTAAATGATGTGTTCCACCAGGGCAACAGCAAAGACCAGAGGGAGGTTCTGAGAAAGCTGGAGCTTGTGCCTGAGCTTGCTGGTCTTATTACCAGCCAGTGTGTGGAGCAGCTGTTTTCGGGGATGAGAAAGAACAACTACTTTTTGAATGTGACAACCCCATCAACACACATATTTCTACAAATAAATATACTCCATCACTACAACATCGCAAGGAACCAAAAAATGAAAAGACAGTACAGCAAGATTGTTCCTCCAGATGTTGTAATGCAGTGTGACAGCCATGGAAGGGTCGTCTTAGGTATGCTATTGAAAATGTACGCACATTTGTTGTTTTCATCTACTTTAGACAATCATTTATGTTACATTTCTTTCAATAGCTCATTCCCCATCAGCTGGAATGACAACAGGGTCATCTGTCAAAGAACAAGCAGAGAGTGTGAGTCATTGCTCTATATTACACATCATTCAAAGGAGAAATGTGACAATTCACACTTAATTTTTACTTTTCTGTTGTTGCTTTTTTCACTAGTAAATGATGGCAGTGAGCAGAGACCTCATGGAGACTTCACTAGTCTCCACAAGTTGTCAGCACATAAAGCATGCTGGGGACACCAAGACCAAGACAGCCAGGAACAACTGGTAAAGTCAAACATTGTGCCACTGTGGTTATCTATGAATGTCATTCATATAATCACATGCATGTATAAACCCTTTGTTTTCTTCCACTAGCTGTTTCAGGTCTTGGATGAGACCAAAAGTCCTACTCAGCACCTTGCAATGGTGAATAACATCATCCTTACCCGCTTTGACTTTTGGAGTCTGGGTTTGGAGCGGGACATTGATGGAACGGTAGGCATAGAGAATGTGCTGTGCTGATATGGATTATGTAGTTTTTTCAAAATCTTTTGATAATTTCTGTTTGTGTTTTACTAGATCCTGAACTGTTGTCTTAAAGTGATCGAGAAGGTAGCATACCTCCTTGTGAAATATTTAATTCAAATGGATTGGATAGTATAGTTCAACAATGAATATATTTTGACAGTAAAAGATTAACAAACTCTGTGTTACAGAGAGTAGAGAATGTGTTTGCTGCAGACAGCTATGTTATTGCCACTTGGTTCCCACCATCATCAACGAACCCCATGGATCACCTGCCGGTAATTTGTCTGAACATTTTGCTTTTGTGAGTAAAGTCTGAGCATTTCATATTCAGCTATTGATGTCTTTCTACAGAACAATGCAGCCAGTCTACAGTGGATTCTTCTCCCAGTGTTTGTACCTGGACATTGGATACTCTGTGTAAATACATTTATATTTTCCTCTAATCTTTTGCTATAATTAAATGCATGTCAGCTTTGTTGAGATTTAAGTAACATTCCACAACTCAATGTATGTTATATTTGAATTTGAACATTTAACAGATACTGAGGCCACAGAATAGGGAGATTTTCTTTCTAGATCCCCTCTGTGGCAGCGGCTGGAGAGATGAGAGTAGAACCCGTCTATTCAGGTTTTTAGGGCACCTTGCATCATCCTACCTGGACAGTGGTAGTTCTGTTTTAAACCACTTGTCCTATTTTGTTTTTGTTTGTTTTGTTTTTTAATCAATGCTTCTGTTTTTATTTGATCTAAAATATTCCATGCATTAACTATTTTAAATTCATTAAACAGATGGAAACAGAACTCTTTATCATATTTGAGTTGGGCAGTTCTGTTTAAGCCCATTCCAAGTTCCAACCTCTTACTTATTTAGTTTTAACTGCATTTGAATCAAAAGTTGATTTTATTTGATTTACTTTTATTTACTTTGGCTTACTCTTTGTACAGACACATTGCTCACAGCCTATCTCCCGGCCCCTGGAGGAAGCTCGGTGTGAATGATGTTCAGGTGAGACATTACTTAATAGCATTTGCTAACATTTACTATTTTCTTGCCAATCTTTTATTAAAAAACCTTGTTCACACACCTCAGGGTCTAACAAAGCAAGGGTGCTCCAACAACTGTGGCGTGTTTGATTTGATGGTAAGACCTATTCAGTATGTTATATCATTGCTGTTATCTGCAAAATGTTTGCTTGCTACATTCAAAACACATTATTTGTATTGAAAAATTGTATCCTTGGGGAATATGCATGACATTACATTAACCAATAACCAATTTAGTATAAAAGGTATTATTTTTCGCAACATATTTGAATCTTCCTGCATTTCCTTCTTCAAAGGAAAACATGCTGCAAATTAGGAGATGGTGGTGTCTTGTTCTCCTGCAGAACTTTCCCATGCCGTAAGTGCACTCAATATCACACTTCAGAATCAGATCCTTTTAAATAACCAATTTAAACCAATTTACTCATTGTCAACAGACCAACATGAATGTTTTCATAGTGAATATATGTTGTCATTAAATCACCAAGGTCTGAGGAAGACAGATTGCAGGAAAGAAAAAGACGAAGAGAGCAAAAAGGAAAACAGGTGAGAGGTAATTTGATTAATTAGTCTTGTAGTCAAACTATTGCTTTCAGACTAAAGCATAATCCCTCCACTTATTTCAGGATCTGGAAGTGGTCCCTCCAAAAAAGTTCATCCTTTCAGAATCTGTCTCTGAAGCATCAGGTATTGTTCAAAGCAGTATTATTGTACACACATCCATCAAGGTTGTAGAGGTGGGATGTCATAGAGCTGGTTTTGCAGTCATTTCTCAATTTTCATTAAACCAGTATACTTGAAATAAGCCACTGATCTTTTTTACATCTTGCATTGTTGTTGTGCTTTTAAGAACTACAATCTGTTTCCTTTCTAGCGGAGGCTGAGAACTTGCCGGAACTGGGAACAGGGAACGGAGTATGTTACCTGCTGTGGGCTTTTCTTATTTCACCATTTTCTGCCTTCTCCAATCTTTATTTTAATAATTATTTTCTTTATTTTTCATAGGAGGATGCTCTGCTTAGGGACACCACTGAGGCAGCAAGGTGGTCGGTCAAAAGCATTCAAGGGAAAAATTTCCCTTCCCCAGGTCATCACCATGGACGAGGAAGATCGCTTGAGGGCAGTGGAGCTGCTACGCATGTCTGATGGCCTGGATGAAGAGGAGATAAATGATCTCAGGGAACCGTTCTTGTTCCTTTTTAGTTTGCAGGAAGATTATGATGACTTTTGTATGAACATGATGGACACAAGGCAGATGCAGGTTTTTTCTGCATTTGAAAGAAGTGACAGACAGGAATAAATAAATAAAGCTATTCAAGTGTCAATGGCACAAACATCACTCAGTCTTCGATCTCCTTAATGAAGCTGATATAATTGAGTGTACAATTTTTTTTTTACATGTGTCTATACTGTTTGTCACACTCACTTGGGGGAAATGCTATGGTATAATTCATTGTTTATTTATTTTTTAAATATTGGCAGCATGGATAAAATAATGGACTTAGAGTAAAAAAAGAAGCCCAATATTAAGTCCTGATTTCACTTCACTGTTCCAGTTCAGCTGGCCAGAGGAACACAGGTTTCGAGTTCAGTAGGAGCTGAACCTCAGTAAAAAGGTGTGTGTGAAGTTGTGAGGGCTCATGAAAATGTACACGTATTACCATTATTTTGTTATTATTATTTATTACTATTATTGTGTTGGCTGGTATTTACATTTAAGCTACAAAAATATTTTTTTTTTACCAAAGAACTACACCAGACCTGATCCTGATATAAATCATAATGAAAGGTCCCCCCATACAAAAGTGTTTTGAGCTAAACCCAGAGGTGTGGCATATCGGGACAGAGCAGATCAAACAATGGTACCTAATACATTTGACTTAATTATTAGCTCTCTCTCTCTGTATTTTAATGAAATCCAGCTAACACGTGAATTGAAATTGTATCGTTATTCTACATCAATGCGTGGGTTTTATGCCACTCTGGCCGTAGGTGCTGCATTGATGTTTGAGAATGTGCTGCCCAAACTCCGCCACCAGATGGCGCCTGCGCGGTGGGCGGAGTCAAATGTTTAACTCCGCCCACGTTGAGCCACGCCCCGATCTGCGTACTGCAGCCAGGGGCTTCTCGTCAGTTTGGCAGTTTGGTGGATCGCCTGCGCCAAGATGGGTGTGGCGGCGCAGCAGGGGGAGGCGTCACAGATTCAGCTTGGCGTAGCGGAAGTTTCGTGGCAAAAAGCCTCGCCGAGACTGCGCTGAAAGCTCGCCAGCTCCAACCTGGTCTACTTTCGGCGCAAGGCGCAAGGCGTAAATAAAGTCCATTCATTCAAGGCGAATCACAGCTGGCGGAGTGGAAGTTTGGCTGACGGCGCGCAGTGCGCACACGTCACCGACACCTCACAGGCAGGTTTCCACAGTTCCAGGCACATTTAAATGCAATAAATAATCACAACAAACACTATTTAATGCAACTAATTGAATCAACACGTGAATTTATATCTATATAGATTGTCCCGTCACATCTGACGTCAGATCAAAGGCGGATGGCATGCGTAACGGAAACTCAGCCTCTCGGACCAAAACATCTCCCTCTCTCTCTCCTGTTTTTTATAATATGGGCATTGTTATTATTATGATACGCGCGCACAGCGCGTGATGAGCTGGTGGGAGCGGCGGCGCTGCTTCTGTCATCGGCTTGTCAAGTGACGGAACTTGCACTGAAGGTGCGTGTCCACAGGCAGCGGTGTTTCCCCGCGTCCCATTCATTGTCTATGTGAAAAGCTGTGCAATGCATTCTGGTAGCGTCGTGGCGAATGTCAAGAGACGGCGCGCGAGTTGGCCGCTCCTCATTTGCCTAAAGTTGAAGTCGAATCTACTTTATGCTAATCAGAGGCGCCGGGCTCGACTCGCCGCCTCGGGAACGCTCGCGAACGCTTGCAAAAATTAGTTGTTTAAAGGAGAGCGCCTGTCAATCATCCTCTAGTGGCAGCCCACCAAGCGTGCAATACTGGGAAGCGGCGCGTCCACTCGCGTTTAAAATCGCCCCTGTGGACACGCACCTTCAACCTCCCCTAACGCATTAAAGGTGAGGAGAGGAGCTCATTTGATTGGTGAAGATCTGAATCGGCTGTATTAATCCCAGTCCACGCCTCATCTCCTCCTCGTCTCCCACTCACGCCTTCTTCTCCTCCCTCTTTCCCACTTGCGCCGGTGGGCGAGACGGGAGGTGTGCTTGCGCGAGCCTGCGCGGTGCACGAAACTTGCAAAGTCCAGGCGGACACACCCCGTCGGCGGCACAGGTGCGCTGAAAGCTGACTGCGCCTGGTCTACGAAACTAGGGCCCTATATCTCAATAATAATCATGTTAACTATGACAATGTCACACAAACGTCGATTAGGATCAATTTTGGACCATGAATGGTAATTCTAGTTCCATAGTAAAATACAGAGTGTTTCCTGCTTTCTTCACAGCAGGTAAGTGAACATGTTCCCTACTTTAATACATTTGGGTAATTATTCACAAAATTCATGAACACGAAAGTGCTTTTATATGCTAAAGTAAGCAGGAAATAAAGGATTAAACACTTTCAAGGATAGATAATACAAATGTCATTTCTTGAGAAACCTCCTGGATGTTCTTTTATCAGAAAAACAGTTAATGTAACAATTTAAAAAATGTGTTTACATCCTGACATTTAGACAAATTCTAAAACATCTTTTAAAGGACAAAGCAGCTTTTGAACACATGAGATTACATAAAGATGTAATTTATTATTGTTTTTTGTTTTGTTTCTATAGCCCCCTTTTAGACAGACGATTCAGCTGGAAAGGCAAGTCAAAATATGCCACGAACCACCGACCGGCTTTAGATAGCACCCCGGCTTTGTGAAAAGAGTGAGACGATCAACTACCGGTGTTTATCTTCTTCGGATCTACGCTTTGAGCTAGTTAAATCTGGCGTCAGCGTGTCGCCAATGTAACACGTATTCAATACGTCACATCTTTTCCACATCGGGTGCTTGGAGCGCCTTGTCTCGCCTCTGATGCAGCTCTGTGAAGACCTCCGTTGCTGCCTCAGAGGCGTAGTATTCTGTTACGCCTTTCCGCCTCGGCAAGCGTTTAGATTGACTGATGTTTTAATATAGTTACAAAGAAATGTTTTCTTATCAACCATATTGCCCTTAAACGTAAAGTTTTTGAATTTGCCAATGAGCATCTTTTACCTCATTTGGTGTATTTGTAGATCTTTATGTATTTGTGTGCTGTAACTACAAAAGCTTTCTTTTTCTATTACAGTATGTAGTAACGAGTCCCCTTTTAACCACGATTTACTGGCCCTTGTCAAGCGAATATCAGGTCTGCTGCTCATTTCAGGAATACTGCTTTATTTCTTTATAAAAAAAAACACTTTTGTCAGCTGAAAAAAAAGATGCATGATAACCAAATTAAACATGTGCATAGAAAAAATAGAATAATACCCTGCAAAAATCACAGTTTTGCCCCTGGCCATGTGAAATGTATTGCTTTAATTAAATAAATTCCATTCTGGTAATTAAAAACAGCAAGGTATCACCCACAGATAGGCATTCTGCAGCCCTGACACATTCTGTAACGAGCTTACTGTAGCCTACCCAGGGTACTTCACTGCAGTCTTGTTTGAGTCTCCAGGCAGTGAAGTTGGTCAGAAATGTGTTGCATTCAGTCATTGGGCCCTAGTTTCGTAGACCAGTCAGCATTCACACGCACCTGCGCCATGCCGACGGGGTGTGTCCGCCTGGACTTTGCAAGTTTCGTGCACCGCGCAGGCTCGCGCAGGCACACCTCCCGTCTCGCCCACCGGCGCAAGTGGGAAAGAGGGAGGAGAAGAAGGCGTGAGTGGGAGACGAGGAGGAGACGAGGCGTGGACTGGGATTAATACAGCCGATTCAGATCTTCACCAATCAAATGAGCTCCTCTCCTCACCTTTAATGCGTTAGGGGAGGTTCAGTGCAAGTTCCGTCACTTGACAACCCGATGACAGAAGCAGCGCCGCCGCTCCAACCACGCGCATCACGCGCTGTGCGTGCGTGCGTGCGTATCATAATAATAACAATGCCGATATTATAAAAAACAGAGGGGTATTCCACCAAACTCGCTAATTAAAGCGGCGCTTACTTGGTTAAGCCTGGTTAGAACTAACGCCAACTTCCACTTGCGGCTAAACCCGTTCCATTAACGCATTTCAGCCGCGCCTTGTTGAGGCTAATTCAAGCCAGGTTAAAGTTGTCTTGTGTTACACCGTTCACGGGATATGAAGCCAGACCAGAACCGTGAATGTCGAATCATCGAGAAAATGGCAGAAAAGACCAACGCAAAAAATATTGATGGAACTGTATGAGGAGTACAAACCCATCATAACCAATAAAGGGAATACTGTAGTGATAAATAAAAATCGCGAGGCTGCTTGTGCAAGAATTGCCGAACGATTAAATACGGAAGTACCGTTAAGAGTAACATGTTCTAATATAACTCTGACTACAATTTCTCAAACGTGACAATAGTGTAGAGGTAACGTACCGGCTTTGCATGCGGCCAGCCACGGTTCAATTCCCGACTATGGAAGTTTGAGAAACTTCTTTCTTTGTCCGGAACTCTCTCTCTCTCTCTTTTTTTTTTAGATAGGCCTAGTAAATGCATCTACATTGACCAACTCATTTATCTCAACAATTCAATGAACACATTCAATGAACCTATTAATGAACTCACCTGAAAGGAATTTATGTGGCTGAAAATTGCATGCAGCAATGCCTTTGTCATTGGGATCTATAACATGCTATTAATAATAACATCTTTATGCCTATCATGTTTTTGCAAGTTATATTTGGGTTCTGGGGAAATTGTATGACATATTTATCATAGTTAAGGTAAAATGTTGGTCTAATTCTCTGATCTAAAGACAATTATACAGGCAAAAAAACAAAAAAAGACACACATGAGATGTCTTCGCCGGGATGTGAACCTGGGATGCCCACATCCGGGGGCAGGAGCATCACCACTCACCCAACTGGGGGCTTTAGATAAAGATATGGCCAGTCGGTGTTAAACAAAATAAACTATTTATTCATATTTTTTTAATTGCAAGCGTGTATTCTTAGACGCTTGATGAAAATATAGTCTGTTTGTACTTGATATATGTAATTTTAGTCATTTTTGGTCTTTCACATGACGAAATCACGAGGACTAGGCTTGGCGGAACCTTCTGCTGGTACAGTTGTTTCCGACAGACGGACTTCTCTGAAACCCCCGCTAAAGTAAGCCTGATGGTTAGCCTGCCCCGGAGCAGGCTAGTTTGGTCGGATAAATTCCCATGGTTACTTAGCGGAGAGTGCCTCAAGTCACGTTGATGGAACGCAACTCTCGCTAAAGGTAGCGAGGCTTATCGAAATTAGCCCGGCTTTGCACTTAGCGAGTTTGATGGAATACCCCTCAGGAGAGAGAGAGGGAGATGTTTTGGTCCGAGAGGCTGAGTTTCCGTTAAGCGCCTTTGATCTGACGTCAGATGTGACGCGACAATCTATATAGATATAAATTCACGTGTTGATTCAATTAGTTGCATTAAATAGTGTTTGTTGTGATTATTTATTGCATTTAAATGTGCCTGGAACTGTGGAAACCTGCCTGTGAGGTCTCGGTGACGTGTGCGCACTGCGCGCCGTCAGCCAAACTTCCACCCCTCCAGCTGTAATTCGCCTTGAATGAATGGACTTTATTTGCGCCTTGCGCCGAGAGTAGACTAGGTTGGAGCTGGCGGGCTTTCAGCGCAGTCTCGGCGAGGCTTTTTGCCACGGAACTTCCGCTACGCTAAGCTGAATCTGTGATGCCTCCCCCTGCTGCGCCGCCACACCCATCTTGGCGCAGGCGATCCACCAAACTGCCAAACTGACCGTGCGCAAGGCTGCGCGGGTCGAAACTTGCATTACGCCGGCTCCGCCACCCTGCGCAGCCCTGCGCTGCGCCACAAAACTAGGGCCCATTGTCCTGAGGCCTGATGGTACACAGATCTGCAGCTCAGCAGGGAACCACTCCACTGCACTCACTTATTTCTGCTGTGTTATATCACAGCGACGACTAGAAGACCTGAAGGGAAAACTAAGTGTATGAAGCAAAGCTCACTGATGTAACTTGTGGATTATGAGCTGTGTGTTGCTCCACATTGGCACAATGTTTCTTATCCTAATGCAAAGTATGTGGCAATGCAGCAGACTGACATCTCTACAGGATGCAGGAGAGATTTCACTGGATTGTGGATTTACCCGTCGGCAGACAGACCATCATTGCCGTTCCTGGAGCCTAAGACCGAAAGACAATTAAAACCGTATTGTGTATCCAGGCTGGTCTGAAAAAAGTAACTTTTGTAATAAAAGTTGATCCATGGCCATGGCCACGGAAACTAGCATGATGTGCCGAATCGTGATTTGCAGGGTTGTTATGGTGTTTTGCCAACAGAACTTGTATGATGCAAGTTGCACGCTGTTGCCCTAGCAACCACAGTCCAAGTTCTGCTAAGGTTTGTCTTGACACTAGAAGGATTTTAATGCAGTCAACACAGGACATGAAGGCAATTACCGTACACAAACAAAGACTGGAGTTTTTGCTCTGTCTGAAAGTATAATGAGACTGGTCTTGGACTTCAACATGTTTGTGCTGGCAACAGAGGACGGGTCCTTAGTGGGCTCATCAGTTTGCATCAAAGCTGTTGTCTTTTGAAAATAACTTGGAATTTTAAAATAATACGGAACAAACACACTGGAGGACTGTGTGTTTGTGCTGAAATGTTTTATTGAAGTAAAAACCTATGTGATGTCTATGATGCCTTGTCCATCCCCCTCGCCCACTCTCCTCCTCCTCTTCCTCCTCCTCTGCCCTGAGGTGTGGAGCTACGAGGCTCCTGAGGACAAGCAAGATATCTTTGCTAGAAGAGCCTGTCCTGCCTTCCTGAGCTTCACCAACGCTGCCTTCCTGGCTGGAGCCACCGTGGAGCTGCCCTGCCACTGCAAACCACAGCAGGTACCTAGACTGGTCATAAAGTCAACATTGTGATGTTTTTAATTTATTCAATTATTTTGTTTTAATGTGAATTATGATGTCTTCAGGACAAAAATGTCTGTGTCAAAAGACAAACTGCCATTGAATAGTTTTTCATTTTCAAAATGCAACCATTTTAAAGGAGACATAATCTGCTCATTTACAGATTGATATTCATACTATTTATACTTCACCAAAGTTACACAGTCAGCATTGGGAAAGTTTAACGGTCAAAGAGAAAGCTAGGACTAGCTACCATATGTTGAATCGACTCGTCACATGATCAGACGGACAGAAATGTGGTTTGGACACCATCAACATACATATTCATATTTCCCAACAATCATCATTGCAAATCTGTATATGAAAAAAATACCAAAGAAAATAGGAAATTGCTCATTTCTTTGATGAAAAGTTTGAATACTTTTTAATATAGATTGCTGCTGACTTTGGAAAGAAGAAAAACATGGAGATTAATTTGCATTTATTGATTCAGTGAATTGACTGAGTTCTTTGAACACAGGCGTCAAACCAGACCAATTGATTTCAAAGGCCTGATCTCTACTATAGACCTTGTTGGAGGGCCGGCTCTCTCTATGGACCCCACACTGTCTACATTTTCAGCCTTGTTCAAACAGAATTTGACGAGTATGCTTGTAGAATGAGTACTGTTAGTTTCATGACAATATCATAGATTTTTACCAAAAGACAGAAAGAGAGGATGTGACCCTCACAATTTATTGATGGTTTTACTGAGTTAAACCAATCACAAAGAAGGATTTGTTTGATTGAATTAGCATAACATCAAAGTGCATGAAACATATATTATCCTGTTTTCTTTGCACATTACCAGCTGTGTAAATGATTGGGCTTGTTATCGAGCTGTTCTTCTGCTGCAATCCAAAGCCTCTCGTCAGCTTTGCTGGCAGGTAAAATTTGTAGAAGACAGACAAATATGCAGAGGAAGAAATCAAGCATTCATCCGGAGCTGGGTAACACATGAGCACACGAGAAAGAGAATGAGAGCCTGTAACTTTAATCTCAGCATCCGATAAAGTAATTTAAGTCCTGTATTGATCATCATTATTGACCGTCAGTGGATATATTTTACTTATTTAATTCTCTTTGTGTGTTTCCAGATCCAATCAGTCGTGTGGTTCTTAAGGAAACATCAGAGCGGCTCCATGGAGACCAGAGCCCTGACTGATTACCATGGCAACAAGCTCCTGGACTCTAGCAGTGTCCCTCACAGCGGCGACCTGCGGAGTCGATTCTCCATCCGTCTCTTCAGCCTGCTGATATTCAGAGCAGGACCCGACGACTCCGGCATCTATATCTGCGGCTCCGTTCACAAGGACTTCTTCTACAGTTATGACCTGGACATCCAGGAGGCCCGTACGCTCAGCTTCACGCCGAGGTGACCACACAGACGGGGACACTAATGATTATAAATGTGTTATTTTACTGATAACTATAGACTCGCTGCTGTCCACATGAATCATCGACTTAAGTCGATGTTTGTTGTCATGTTTCTGCAAACATTATGGGGACATCCCATCATCACTGGAGACGTTCAATAATTGATTTGATAATAGCTGTTTCACATTTAACCTCCTACATGCTCATGTCGATGGATGGAAGACATAACAGCATAGACATGGAGAAAAATGTCTACAAATGTGCATTCTACTTTTATTTTGGTGAATGCTAAATCAATGACGAGGTGACTCCAACTGAAGTCTGATCTTCCTAGGCTCGCTCCAGAAAGCACAAGCAAGAAAAGGGAAGACAGAAAAGGCCTCGGCTCGACTCGGCCACTATACCGGGTCTTCACCGGCTTCCGGCCCTGGTCAGTCTGCGATCGCTGTGGAACACCCGGAGAGCAGGTCCGCGTGGGTCTCTGCTATGTCCACTCCCACTACCTTCATGTGCGCTACAGACGGACCAATCACACAGTGGCTTCATGCGGCTCAGGGGCGGTGCCCAGAGCGTTTGGACAACTGACGCGAAGCGGCGCTGGAGCCAAGCTGGAGGTCAAATGTTGTCACGTCACTTGTCAAAATCAGCCTCCTCCATCCTCCAAGATCCTTGCTCTGGTGGCATTTATGGGTTACACGTAAGCACATAGATGGAGGGATTAATATTCCTAGTTAATGTCATGAAAAGTCGTAAAACCTCTCTAAGGTAAAGAATCTCCCATGTTGCAGTTCTGCCTCCCTGCCGTTGTTTTACCTGAGCCACCCCGCTAACCGTGTCCTGACCCTGGGCTGTCCTGGGGCCCAACCTCACATGGCCGTGGCTTGGGACAGAGGTTCTGAACCCATCTACAGATCTGAACGCTCGCCGGGTCACAACTTCAGCAGCACGCCGCTCAGGCTGCTGATCGACACCGGACACCACCTGGTGTTTCAACCTGCAAAACCTCAGGACTCAGGTAACAGAAACTGATGACTGTAATGAAACTAAATATCTGCGTCTGCCAGCCAGCACAAGAATTGTGATACATTTGTGTTCATCACTTTTTTTTTATATTTTGTTATTCTGCTACTTGAGATTTATTTAAAACTATACCCTACACAAAATGGCCCCCTCATCTCCCAATGTTTGCCTTGGAATATTACAGTGTTATTCTTCACCTGTCCACCAGTCATCACTGTTGAGTTTCCTGCACAGCTGTCCCTCATCACCACATTAGCTTCAGTGTGTGTGTGTGTGTGTGTGTGTGTGTGTGTGTATATATAAATATCGTTGTCCCTTCACACTCATACTGTGTTTTATTATTCCTGATGTTCTGCCTGAAAACAATTTCCTGTTTGAATTGTCTGTTCTTCTCGACACTAGTTTGTTTATTGTTTTATTCCGATTTCTTTCATATCACTGAATTGCGATTTTGTGAAATAGGTGTCTACTACTGCTGGCTGCAGGGTCACCAAGCCGCTGAGATACGTCTACTGGTCTACGCCCATTTGGGGCGAGGGCAGTCCTTGACATCACATCCTGACTTCTTGATCGCTCTCCAGACAGTGTTGAGGTCATACGGTGTCATGACGGCTGTGTTTTGCTTGCTGGTGTTTGGCCGAGCTGGAATCAGACACCTCAGAGACACCAGAGAAACACACGTGGATTAAACTCATGAAATAATTATTACTTGAATAAATGCTTTGCAATCGTCTTTATTCATACACCATTAAGGTTAAAGTTGTAACATTTTAAGGGATTGTAATTAAATCTATCCATTTTAACTGAGAGCATACAGATGATCCATTAAGAACCCTCAACTGTATTATATGTAACATCACATTCTCTGTCACTTCAGTCGAGCAGCCTGCAGACTCAAACACTGCAGATAATGTAAAATTGATACAAAACAGTCAGTCAAGCTAGCTTGCTAAGCGAATGAGCTCAATCCCCGCATCTCACCTGGACCTATGTTCTCTCTTCCTAATTGGTCGACGGAGAAAATTCTGAAAATTTGCCAGTTGAAATTAAGCAAAAACTCTGGCTTTTTTGATCAGACAAGTGAAACCACACACACACACACACACACACACACACACACACACACACCTGTATTCAATGTTCCTGCTCGGCAGAAAGAAATAAGATCAGACTGCAGAGAAACAAAGTTTGCATGCTGGAACGTGTTCACATGCAAAAAAGCATGGCTCTGTCTAAGTTGCTTTTTTTTTATGCATCCTCTGCACCAGAGATCTTCAACAGGGGGTCCGGGACCCCTATGGGTCCCCAAAGTTACTGAAGGGGGTCCCCGGATTTATTTGATCCCAAACATTTTTTCTTCCAAAAAATTTTAATATGTCGAACATATGTCATAAAATGAATACAACCTATAATAAGCAAATATAAATCTTCCTATTTGTTTAATATTATGTGAAATTGTGATAGGAATATGTAGTAGAAATGTCACTATAGAATTAAAATAACAATTATTATTTAATGATTTAGTATTGTATACATACATCATTACAATGTACTGTTATACGAGGTACTATAGGCTGCACTTTATAATTGGCCCGGTTTAATAAGGATCACAGTTTAATACAAAATGTAATAGGGCGTCCCTCCAACGTGTCACTATCAGCCAGGGGGTCCTTGGCCTGAAAAACATTGAAGACCTCTGCTCTACACCAAGGTGCACTGTCTCTCCTGATAATAGCATGGAGATTGAGAGAAAGTACATCCTAAAAAATATATATTATATAGAAAAATGCTTGTTCAAAAATGAACACTAAATTTCCAGGTCGTATAGAATTTCAAATGTTGCTAAATTAACGTGGCTCAATCAAAAGCAGACTCAACATGTTTGTAATGACTTGCAGGTGTTGAAGAGCCTCTCCACTACCTCGTCACTGCGATGAAGAGCAGCAGAGAGATGAACGGGATTAGAGAGCAGATAGTTGGGCTCTTGCTGTTAGACAGAGGGGGGGCGTCATATGTGTGTCCTCATTAAGAGGCCTCTCTGCCCTTAGAGCCAGAGGGATTAACAGAGACATTTGTTCTTCCACAGCTGCGGCCTCCACTAGTTCCTCTCAATCCTCCTTTTTATCATTCCGCCTTCTCCATCTCTGAATCGACTCACTTTTTGACTTCTAGGAAAGGGACTGAAGCTCATGGACAGAATTCCACATTAAAGAGTAACTAAACCCACAAACATATTAAGTAATGTTGTTGATGGATTTAGGTCCAAATCTTTTTAGTGCAAAGTATTTGAAAACAGATTGTGTTATAAATATGCCTAGTGATTATTAGGCTCCAGCAGTGTTTTTATTAACAGCATTTGTACTTTTACTTTCAATACTTAAGTACATTTAATATCAGAAAATTACTTTTGATACTTTAGTACAGTTAATATCAGATACTTTAAGACTTTTACTGACGTAGTATTCCATTGGGTGAATTTCACTTTTACCAGAGTCGTTTTCTTGAAAGATCTGTACATCAATCTGTACATTTACTCAAGTGTGGCTTTCGGGTACTTCTTCCACCACTGACGATGGATGGATATGCCTAGTGCTTGCCCTCTACTGGTTGACACCGGGCAATTGCAATTTAATTTTGCTAATGGCTGATGCTGAGACAGGTGACATAAGTGGAGGCAGCTTTGGTCTCGAACCAACACCCAGCCTCCTCCTATCAAAACGATGGCTCCCGACTCTGCAGACTGCGGAGAGAGGAGCAGAGAAGAAGAGTTGCGTTACCCTTTCACAGCCTGTGATTGGCTCATAATAAAAACTAAGGTGTATAAATGGTGCTAATGCTAATCGCCACCATACACATTCCAGCCTTACATGTAAACTCTAATTCACAAAGGGTTATAAGAATCTATGTTTACCTTACCATAACTTTAACAATAATCGGCATGCTAGCAATTAGCATTAGGTAATTGAAAGTATATACAGCTATCATGTATGAAAAACAAATATAAAATCAATACTCAGGGAAAATGTTCATGAGGTTGTTTTTTTTGTTCTGTAACATTAAAATAAATGAGAGGCCCAAGTCAGTCTGTGATTCATCACAGTTTAGCTGGAACAAAGTGGTTTGACAAAAGAAATCCCAACTCAAGGTTGACTTATTTCCTTCATTCAGCGTTGTCATATCACTTGGTAAATAATGTTTTTCTTCGTTAATAATTATTCATTTGAGAGCTTGATGGAAGTAATACTAGAACATGAATTCAAAAGCACAAATTATATTGGCTGGGCATAAATCAGTTGGTAATTAATCTCAGTCATCTGAAGCGTTCCATCCAAAGTGCAGACTACATTAATGCTGATGCTGTTTAACTGATGATCCACATTTCATAATTTCTGGTTGTGCCTTTTATGGTTGAGTTATTTTGAAACTGCTATTCTAATTCTAATACTTTTCTAATACACAAGCATGATTATTCATGAATGGACTTTAGAGATTTAATACAGTTTATCACACTTCTTCTCCCCTGTGACCATTTGAGCGGAGCTCCATTGTCAGTTTTAATTATCACTATGAATTTTCCACTGGGAAGCCAAACATTGAATTTACTGAGATTTGATTTCTATCTTGCTGCACAGAACGGGCCATTAGAAATGGTGAATTAAAACCTTTGTCAGACGTGAGTGTAATCGGCAGAGACCGGCAGTCCTGTAATTTGTTCTCCTTGCAGCCACCGTAGCTCTCCCTCTCCCCTGCCACGCCCCCCAGTAGCCTGTGAAGGGCAAGTTGCTAATTAACAGTTGCTCCGCTTCCCTCTATATATAACAGCCTCTTCTAACAGGCGTGTAGGTCGCTGTGTTCCTGTGTCTGGTCTGCTCCCCTCTCTACCGACGCCTCCCTGATAACTCTCAGCTGACTTTGACAGGTGTCCACAAATGCTTTCTGCTGGTGAACGAGTTTCCTCCTGAAGCTATTTTATTCAACTCTGTGCACTGGTAGCAGATGTTAAGTCAGGTCAGCGATTCATGTTTATTGAATGGGCACACATTATGAGTTCTTATGTGATGACTGCGACTGTTGCTGGCGCCAGTGTTACTCTGAAGGTTTAAAAAAGTTAAACCACAAGGGGCTTGGACCTTATCACGGGCCCCGTCGCAATCTTTATTTTTTTTCCTTATTTTCCACCGGTGTTTTCTTTTCCTTGGTTGTTTTGGACCTCCTTGTTTCGGTTTATAACCGAGGAATTAGAAGCTTAGCGACAGCCAGCTCGTCAGGAGCAATTGGGGTGAGGTGTCTTGCTCAGGGACACCAGGCACTCAGCTAGGAGGAGCCGGGGATGGAACCGGCAATCTTCCGGTTGCCAGTCCAACGCTCTACCTGGGCTAAACCCCCCCCCACACATGTGCACGAACACAGTCCTGCGTGCTGATTGGACAGGATGATCCGGGCGCTTCGGTGAATATGATCAAAAAAATGTACGAAATGGAAGCTGTGGGTGTTGACCAGCCATGTGGAACGGGGTTTCTCTGTGGGAGGCTGTGTGACTCTGCCCTGAGACCAGATTTCTGTATGTGTGTATAATTAGTGTTAGCTATGTAGTGCCGTTAGGAAAGTTGGATTAGTGAGCATGCAAACTAACAACTGAGTTCAGTTACACTCTTAACTAAACAATACATCAAATAGAAAATCACTTGGAAACATTAATGTCATCACATGCAGTTTCTATGTCCTAAGCTATGCCCAGATTGTTACCAGTCCTTGAAGAAGGGTTGGTTGTTCCTCTGAAGAAAGGTTGCTGTCTTCAGGTTCCTGTGATCGAATATTACTGTCCTTGATGTTCCTTTGTGTGGATGGAGGAGGTTCTAGTGAGCTCTGTGTCACGACTAGAAGTGATCTTGGGTCTTGAAAGGGGGAGACCAGCTGAGCTTGGTCTATTTAGCCGTTCCTTGTAAGCTAAAACAGGCTGCCAGCTTGTTGGCTGTTTAGAGGGCGTCCAGGTGAGAAGCAGAAGAAGATGAGACCTGTGCTCAGGTCGACCTCTCAGTAGAAAGAGGTAGATTCCCAGTTGGGCTGCTCAAGGAAGCAAACTTCCACTGCAGTTGACCAATCACAATAGAAACAGTCCGTCGCCTTCCTCTTTCATTCTAGTCCTTTTGTTTTTATACCATTATTGCTTTTACTGTTTCTGTTATTGTTTTTATTACCATGTAAACCTTTAAAGCACCATGCAATCAAAATTCATTATTTGTAATCTTTAGCAGCATAGCATCGCTTTATCTAAAAAAATAAAAACACCTTCCAACAACTCAAAAGGCCCCCACAACCAAATGTATGCATGCAAGTCCCATTTGAATAACAGATGAAAACTAACACCTAACAACTAATTTATTCAGTCTGTCATAATGCATTCCTTATATATGTATGTGTGTGTGTGTGTGTGTGTGTGTGTGCAGGGCTCCAGAGTGCGACAATTCAATCAGTTACGTACGACCAAATATTGTTCTTATATATATATACTGTATATATATGGCATATATATATATATATATTACTGCCATATATATATATATATATATATATATATATATATATATATTTGCCTAACTGTCGATCGTTTTTTTCACACAGAAAGTTGCTGTGCCTGTAACACCTGTCTCCCCTAGCACCGTAAGATACCGGTCCTGTCTCACAACATTATACATTTACTGCGAAGAATATGGAGAATACGAAGAAAAGGACGCTGCTTTTACTGTCGGAGCATCATTAAAAAAGCAGAAACACAACTGGTACCGAGCACTGTTGCCTCACAGCGAGAGGGTCCCGGGACCGATTCCCGGGTCGGGCCCGGGTTCCTTCTGTGTGGAGTTTGCATGTTCTCCCCGTGTAAGCGTGGGTTCTCTCCGGGTTCTCCGGCTTCCTCCCACAGTCCAAAGACATGCAGGATGGGGATAGGTTCATTGATGACTCTAAATGTCCCGTAGGTGTGAATGTGAGTGTGAATGGTTGTCTGTCTCTACATGTTGACCCTGTGATAGACTGGTGACCTGTCCAGGGTGTACCCTGCCTTCGCCCAATGTCAGCGACCCCCCCCCCCCCCCGTGACCATGAATACAGGATAAGTGGTAGACGATGGATGGATGGACAACCGGTACCGTGACAGGTGCGTGGTGGGCACCCAATTTAGGTTATTTTGATTTCTTGTTTGTGTTGAGATTTAAACAAAGAAAAACATTTTTTTCTTCTTATCATTATTCTTGTTTATAGTCATTGACCGAACGTGTTAAGAAATTAGTGTATATGGGAACTATAAAGAAAAGGTATAATAGGTGTATTATTGCAATGCCAAAAGGTGCAGCGAAACATTTTGGGTGCACCTAAATGAAAAAGTTAGGCGCACCAGTGCGACCAATGTAAAAAGTTAGTCTGGAGCCCTGGTGTGTGTGTGTGTGTGTGTGTCACCAGGCACCCTAATCAGCACATGAGTGGTGTTGTGGATCTCCCCTCACCCAGGACAGGTAATCTCACTAACAGCTGCAGTATCTGCACCCTGTTAACATTTTTTTTAACGTTAATCAATATACTGTGTTCTATTGTATCAGGTGGCAGCCATTTCCTCAACCTACTGTAACATCTGCCTGTTAGTATACTCAATTTTGTGCGGTGGAGTTTCGATATAATAAAAACGAGTTTTCTCTCTCATACTTGTTTTACTTTTATTAACCTCATATATAAACCTTGTTACTGTGAATTTGGAAATACCATACTCTCCACTATTATTAAGTACAACCACCCAGCTTCTCTGCTGTCCCTGAACTCTATTGTCGGTTATCCAGCTCACTCTGCAGGACTTAACTTTCTCATTTTTAAGGAGCAGCTGTAAAGGTGCAGCAGCACTTATGCACACAGTGTCATTGTCACGCCACAGTGAGGGGTGTCTTGTCATGGGTTCTTGTCTTGCAAATTTCCTGTTTTTATTTTGAAAAGGAACTCTCCTGACATCTCCCCTGATCCCTGATTGTTTCCACCTGTTTCCCATTATCCTCATGTGTCTTATAGTCCGTGTCTCCCTTTGACCTGTGCCAGAGTATATCCATTGTCCGTGTACCTCCAGCCCTTTTTGTCCACAGCCAACGCCAAGAGCCCATGTGTTTGGATGATCTGGATTTCTTGTTTTCCTCTAAAGTAAGAGTGATTGTTTTTGTTGTAGCGTTTTGGTCAGCTCTAGAGCTAGTTTTTGGTTTGTAGCCATGTCTTTTTCCTCTGTTGGAATGACTTTCTTTTTTGTAAATTTAATAGTTAATTCAACCAGAGTAGTGTAGTTCTCAGTCTGTTACTTTGCCTCCCTTGAGAGTGATTTTCCGTTATCTTTTCCCGTGAAGGTTTTCGTGTTTAGTTTGAGTGTGTTCACAGTCCCTTTTGACTTTAGTCTTAGAGTTTCATAGCCTGTTTGTTTTCACTCTGTCTCAAAGGAAGATTGAAGTTCCTAATAAAGATCTGCCTGAGCAGTTCACCCTCTGCATCTGCGTCCTCTTTAAGTCCAGGGCTGACAGTCATGTCAGTCAAACTCTGAAAGTTAATTTTGTGTAAGTGTGGCATTAATGGTGGATTGGATTGTCAGACCTGGCACTGACAGTGACACATACCTGTGAACTCTAGATTCCATTCTGATTGGTCAACTGCAGTGGAAGTTTTGCTTCGTACCAAGCAGATCAATTTGGGATCTCTCTCTTTCTACTAAGATCTCGACCTGATCACAGGTCTCATCTCTCTTCCTCATGCAACCTTGACAGGTCTCATCTCTCTTCCTCATGCAACCTTGACCTGACCAGAGGTCTCCTCTTCCTTCTGGGATTCCAACCAGACAAGCAGTCTCCCCATCTCCCTCTTTCTCCTGGGATTTGGACCACAGGTCTGCAGTCCCCAAGCAGTGCCCTCAAAACGGCCAACAAGCTGGCTGTTGGAGCCTGCTTCTGCAACAAAGACAAGAATTCCTAGTCGAGATGCATCTCACTAGAAATGTTTCCATCCACAGCTCCAAGGACAGCAACTTTCCTTCACGGGAACCTGAAGACAGCGACCTTTCTTCAGAGGAACAACCGACCCTTCAAGGACAATCTGGGCATAGCTTAGGACACAAGCTGAATGTGATGACAATGTTTCCAAGTGATTTTCTATTTGATGAATTGTTTATGGTGTGTCACCTTAGTTCAGTTGTTAGTGATCTAGCACAGACGGTTTGCATGCTCACTAATCCAACTTTCCTAACGGCACTACGTATATTACACAAATTATACACATATATCAAAACCTGGTTTCCAGACAGAGACACACGGCCTCCCATAAAGAACACCCCACACCCCCCATAAATTTGCTTTTGGAAAGATAAATTTCAAAGATGTGGAAGGGAGGTATAGAGTGGCGAAGTCCCGCCTCTTCCACGAGACTCCCATGGGACCTCTGAGATCGTAAAAAGTGTATGGGTCTCAATGCAGCTAAGATAATTTGCTGGTCCCAGTCGTTATATGCACCGAATAAGAAATGCTTGTGGATTTAAGTTAACATTTTTCACGTCAAGAGTTTGACACAATGAGAGACTACATGTCGCATACGCCTTAAAAAAAATTGTTGGGCTTTTAGTTCCTTCAACTTTTTTTTAGGAGTCAGGTCAACTAAATTTTGTCAAAAAGTTGAGACAACTAGAAATGTTAGGTTTTGATCCACTCAACTTATGTCAAATGTGTGAAATGTACAGTCAACTCCGAAATATGGGCTTGGCCAACTTTGTCCAATAAGTTGACTGGTTTCGCACATGCTCAGAACACTGCCCCTGCACAGTCCCCTATGTCAACCTGTGCATGCATGGTCGCATGCATCCACTGCCCGAGTCAGCCATTGTTAATTTTCCTCGCCTCATGCTGGACCAAAGCAGGGAATTTTACTTTATTGGAAATTGAACCGGTGGGACTGAGGACTTCAGTTAGTGTAGAAGGTGAGTTCATGATTTTATTTTTTTTTACCATATAAGTTTTCAAATGTTTGACTAAACCTTAAGAGGGGGGGCCATCTTTCCTCTGTCTTGTGCTATGCTAGCTAGCTAACTCAAATGGCACATTTAATAGCTTACCCCAGTTTAGCTCGTTGAGAGAACGTTGAATAGAGATATATTAGACAAGCTCTGGCTCGGTGTAACGTTTGTTTCTGCATGTGGGTATTTTTGCTGGCAAGGGTGCCGAGTTGTTGTCGTGAGTTTGCTAACGTTAGCGATGTTGCTAATATTTGTATCTTACTAACTAGCTGGCAAGTGCAGTCGATGCACGTGGGAAAAAACTTTCCAGAAGCTTGTTTTTGTATGCTGCATATATAGCTGCTTTCACACACGCAACCGTAGCTTCCCTCGGATCTTTGGAAGTTAGGACTTCGCAGCACCGTTTATGACCGGGCTGGTGGAAACTGGAACACTTTTCCATGGAAACCGGGACAATTCAGCGCCCCGACAGGCTTAAGCTGCTCTGAGAATGTATTAAGCGCATCTGTGCGCATTTCTAAAACCAGAAACGGGATTTATGAATGTTTGGGGATGGACAGAGAAAGTCCGCATCAGGCTGCTCTGTCACCTGGCTGTGACAAAGATCGCTCCAGGTAATAAACAAGATTTTCTTTATTAAAGATCGATTATTTCACCTGCAGTTTCCCATTTGCTCATGATCAGAATATTGATGTATATGTATATATTTAACCACATTGTCCGCTGACATAACTTCTATGCACGAGTCAATTTAGTAGTGCGTGTGTCGTCATGGGAACGCTCCAAAACCTTAATATCGCCATAGCTATGAGATGGAGAGAAAGAGGGAGTGAAAATATAAAAACAGAAACCTCTGCTTTCTATTGTTTACTTAATCTGTTTCCACGTTAGTAAAGCCACACAAGACGCTGCAGGTAAAACGCACCTGTCTCAGCACTGGCAGTATGAAAGGGTTGAATCGTCTGTTTTTAGTGGGTTCACCCGGGAATGAAAAATCCCGGGTGAACTTGCTAATTTTGATGTGAAAGGGGTATTACTTACTTCAATAAGTCATGTGAACTAGGTATTATAAGTCGTAGAAACTTTGTTATTAGTTGAAATCACTTGGAATAATAAGTTAGTCTTAATTAAGCGTGAGTTGAGATTGCTTGGGTTATGATACAACAAAAAATATGTTGATCAAAAACACAGTTGGATTTATCCTGTAGGCTACTGGGAAATATAGTGCTTTCATGTGAAGGGTCTGGCTGCAGCCTCCAGTAAACACTCTGAAGGCTGCATCCCAAGCCTTGGCTTTTATGTCTGTGTAGGCTATGCATGAATGTCAACTAAACTACATTTTTCTTTTTCACAGGAGGGGAAAGAATTCCTTTGCATCTGCCATCATGAAGTGGACTCGTAAGTTCTGCACTTTTTTTCTCAGCTAACCAGTGCAGTATAATTAGACACTACAAGTTGAAACATGGACATTATAGCAGGTCTCGTCCCTTGCCTTGCATCTACAGTGACTGTGTTTGCTCTTTCCAGACACAAGTAGTTCTCAAGAATCATTTACTTAAGCATGAAACAGTCGACCTCAAGATGCTGTGGCTCATGGAAGTAGCGTTGTGACTTATCGACTGCATTGTGAGCAATGCAAGTTTTCAGAGCCATGTACACTTAAAGATTAGTATAATCCAGCTGATTGGTTGTTTTGTTTGTGTCCACTCCCCACAGATTGGTGTTGAGTTTGAGCATCCTGTCTCTGACCTCCCCAAGACTTTCCTGCAGTCTGCTTGAGTCGTTGTTTGAAGTTTGAAGTTTATTTATGGATAACCCCTTGAGATGAACAGTCATCTCGTTTTCAAGGGGGTCCAACATACAATAATACAAGACAAGACATTGTTACAGCAACAGACATAACATACATAAATACATAGAAACATAGAGGCTCTCATCAACCCACCTATCCAGACACCAATCCCAAAACCCCTCCATCCCCACCTGCTGCAATTATAACAATTGCCAATTGACTTGACATATACAACCACACAACACACACCAATGCAGACGGTCAACACTACTGCATGACAAATCTTTTCATGGCATTGTGACACAATATAATACAAGACTGTTGCACTATGCAACACAATAACACAAAAGTACAATGGCCATGCATACACAATAGCCATGTCAGATAATCACACACATATGATAGGAGGAGCTCGAAGATTCTAACACTAGTAGCAGGTACATGGTTCCACAAGGAAGGGCAAAAGTGTATTTTTAAATAGACGAAATGAGCTAATAGTTCTTATGGAACTAGGCAGGGTGTTCCAGTCAGAAGGAGCTTTAAATTTAAATGAACGTCTCCCAATTTCTTTGTTGGTTCTTGGGATAAAGAAAAAAGGTTGCTGAATATGTCTTAGTGAGTATGAGGGTGTGTATGGTAACAGGGATTGTTTTAAATAAGAAGGGTAGTTGAAATGGATGCATTTAAAGATGAACTGGAACCAGTGGTAGCATCTTCGAGCATGGGGGGATAACCAGTTTAGTATTTGGTACATAGAACAGTGGTGAGTTAGATATGGACACCTTAAAATAAATCATACATTATAAATGACATTGAGGGATTTAATATGTACCTCAAATGTATTCTGATATACAATATCAGCATAATCCAATATAGGAAGAAATAGTTGAGAGACAATTCTTTTTCTCATCTGAAAGGTGAAACAGTTTATATGACGGTAAAGAATAGCAAGATTACAGCTGAGTTTTTTAGAAATCGTCTCAATATGCTGCTTAAATGAAAGAGTTGGGTCGAGCCAAACACCAAGTTATTTAAAGCTCACTACTTGTTTCAGTGGTGATTCTTCATTAAATGATAAAGTCAGATCAACAGAGTTACCAAGGCCTTGTCTGGTACCAAATAACATACTGCATGATTTATTTTTATTTAAAATTAGTTTGTTACATACAAGCCATTTCTGAACAAGGGTAAGGTGTGATTGAAGGGATCTTTCAATATCTGACTTATCGGTACTAGATGTATATAGCACTGCGTCATCGGCATATAATTGTGTTCGACAGTCAGAACAGATATTAGGGAGGTCATTTATAAAAATAGAGAAAAGGAATGGTCCCAAAGACGAACCTTGCGGGACCCCTTTCTCAACAGTTAAGAAGTTGGATTGACTTCCATTAAAGGTAACACATTGGCGTCTATTATGAAGGTATGAATTAAACCACAGTAGATCGTTTTTAGAGACACCAATAGAGTAAAGTTTATCAAGCAGTAGGTAGTGATCGACAACATCAAAGGCCTTGGTTAAATCAAGAAAGATGGCTCCGGTGAGTTTACCATCCTCAGAAGCAGTGAATACATCACTGGTGAGTTTTCACAGAGCTGTAGTTGTGGAGTGATTAGGTCTGAACCCAGATTGGTATGGAGACAGTATATTAAAAGTTGAGACATAGGGCCCTAGTTTCGTGGCGCAGCGCAGGGTGGCGCAATGCAAGTTTCGACCCGCGCAGCCTTGCGCACCGTCAGTTTGGCAGTTTGGTGGATCGCCTGCGCCAAGATGGGTGTGGCGGCGCAGCAGGGGGAGGCGTCACAGATTCAGCTTGGCGTAGCGGAAGTTTCGTGGCAAAAAGCCTCACCGAGACTGCGCTGAAAGCCCGCCAGCTCCAACCTGGTCTACTCTTGGCGTAAGGCGTAAATAAAGCCCATTCATTCAATGCGAATCACAGCTGGCGGAGTGGAAGTTTGGCTGACGGCGCGCAGTGCGCACACGTCACCGAGACCTCACAGGCAGGTTTCCACAGTTCCGGGCACATTTAAATGCAATAAATAATCACAACAAACACTATTTAATGCAACTAATTGAATCAACACGTGAATTTATATCTATATAGATTGTCCCGTCACATCTGACGTCAGATCAAAGGTGGATGGCACGCGTAACGGAAACTCAGCCTCTCGGACCAAAACATCTCCCTCTCTCTCTCCTGTTTTTTATAATATCGGCATTGTTATTATTATGATACGCGTGGTGGGAGCGGCGGCGCTGCTTCTGTCATCAGGTTGTCAAGTGACGGAACTTGCACTGAACCTCCCCTAACGCATTAAAGGTGAGGAGAGGAGCTCATTTGATTGGTGAAGATCTGAATCGGCTGTATTAATCCCAGTCCACGCCTCGTCTCCTCCTCGTCTCCCACTCACGCCTTCTTCTCCTCCCTCTTTCCCACTTGCGCGGGTGGGCGAGACGGGAGGTGTGCCTGCGCGAGCCTGCGCGGTGCACGAAACTTGCAAAGTCCAGGCAGACACACCCCGTCGGCTCGGCGCAGGTGCGCTGAAAGCTGACTGCGCCTGGTCTACGAAACTAGGGCCCATAATGTGATAGCTGGTTGAACACTAGTTTCTCGAGGATTTTAGCCACTGAGTTAATAATTGAGATGGGGCGGTAATTATTAATGTCATGTGGATCGCCTCCCTTATGCAATGGTGTAACATTGGCACACTTCCATGCCAAGGGGAGGGCACAAGATGAGAAGGACAGATTAAACAGATCGCATAGTGGGTACATTAGAATATTAGCTCCTAGCTTAATGAATTTAGTCTCAATACCAGCTGGTCCAGAACCACAATCATCCTTTAGATTATTAATAACATGTTGAACGTCAACAGGTGTTATTTTTTTAAAGGAGAAAAAGCTTCTACGTGTAGAGTTAGCTGGAATGTCACATTTAATAGATGGGTCAAATACAGTAGTGCTACATACAGTGGAGAAGTGCTGGTTGAATGCATTGGATATAACAGCAGGATCCTGAATGATGTCATTGTTGACCTGAATCTGAGTGCTGATGTTTTGATTTTATTTATTAAGAACATTATTTAATCTTTTCCAAAACTTTTTTGGATTATGCATATCTTCTGAGAGATGTTTTTTGAAATAACTTGATTTAGCATTACGTGTTTTTGTCGTCCATTGATTCCTTAAGGACCTATATTTTTCCCAATCAGCAGAGTCCTTTGTTTCCCTGGCAGTTTTCCAGACTTTATCCCGCTCATTGAAAAGATTTATCAAATCAGCACTAATCCACGGTAAATGTTTTCCCTTGACTTTTATTTTCCTC
This sequence comes from Eutrigla gurnardus, assembly GCF_963514095.1. Classification (NCBI taxonomy): domain Eukaryota; kingdom Metazoa; phylum Chordata; class Actinopteri; order Perciformes; family Triglidae; genus Eutrigla; species Eutrigla gurnardus. The sequence goes on from NC_139922.1 coordinate 7,985,955, forward strand.
CAGGGGGCATGTGTATCGATAACTCTTGTGACCTCAGTATAGAAATAATTCCAGGCATCCTCAACAGTTGGAATAAGTTGAAACCTATCCCAGTTAATTGCAATCAGGTCATTAATATAGTTATCATAGTTTAATTTCCTATATTGTCTGATACAAATATGTTTATGAGGGAGACGGGGACGTTTAATCTTCCACACACAGAAGATAGCAGAATGGTCACTGAAGCAATCTGACAAAACACCGGATGTTAAGATATGGTCAGGATGGGTAACAAGAATCCAGTCTAATAGTGATGTAGAATTGCCCTGAACTCTGGTAGATTCTTCGATTAGTTGGGTAAGGTTTATACTTTTAAGCAAGTTTTTGTCGTTAGAAGAAGAACGATCAAGCCAATTTTTATTGAAGTCACCAAGAAGCACTAATTTGCATGGGTGTTCAATAGAGGTGAGAGTGGAGATTAGGGACTTGGTTGAGTCAGGATGAACAGGAGGAGGTCGATAGATAGTGCCAATAATTAAATGTTTATTCACATGAAGTTTTAGCCTAATGAAGAGGCTTTCAAAGAGAGATGAGGTTACTTCAGGGATGACAAGTTCAGATATAAAGCGAGTTGACACGTAGCAAGCCACACCTCCAGCTCTTGTAGGCCTATCTACTCTATATAATATGAAATTATCAATATGAATCTCATTGTCACTAATTCCATTATGTAACCATGTTTCTGAAAAAGTTATTATTTCAGGTTTAATCTGTGCAATCCAGACTCTTTATTAAGTCTTTCTTTGGAAGAAGACTCCTAATGTTCAGATGTATAATTTTTAGGCCTTCAATTGTATCAATTGTGGATCAGTTGGGTGTAGATAAGGTTGGGGGAGTGGGGCAGGGAAAAGGTATGAGGAAGGGGACGAGAGAGCCACATACATAGATTGACACCACAGACATTGAAAACACAAACATACAGAAGACAGGACAGAGAAAACACACAAGATCAGGCTGCACCATTGAGAGGGAAAGAGAGCTAAAAGAGAAAAGAAGGGGGGAAAAACGAGCATACCCAGCTCAGTCAGCATAGCTCATATTTATACAAATAAATCAAAGTTGTGAGGTCCTGAACCATTGATGTTTAAGTTAATAGGGCATTATAGGGCCCAAAATAACAACCCATATCATCGCATATGATTGGTATAAGTAAAAATAAAAAGAGGGAAAAAAATGTAGAATAAAATTAATTTGTCAGTTTGTCAACTCAAAATAGTTGTCAATTCATTATAATCAATTATTTATAGGAATCAATCCTTTACCATTCAAAACATTTTACGTTTCGCATAGAGAACTCGGCTCTTAGTGTTGCGACTTTTTACGGCAATACGACACGTTTTGCGGCAAACAGTAGTAAAGCCGCATCGGTCATAACAACTCTCATGCCAGCTGCAACTTTTTAAATAAGACATAGAAAATCAATGCTGGCCAACGGGTAATAATTACAAAAGGAGCCGCCGGCATCATTATATCAATACTAAAGTTGAGTAGGAAAATTATAGAGAAAAGAATTCAACAGGAACCAGCTAAACACAAAGTTAATCGGCAGACAACATTATTGTGCTAGCGTTAGCACTAGCCACTAACTTTAGGCTGTCATGTCCGAGTCCATGGAGGAGTTAATGGGGGAGAGCTCATGAAGAAATGTCTCAACTTCATCAGAAGTGCGAAAGAATTGTGTCTTGCCAGCGTGGACAATTCTCAGTTCGCTGGGAAAGATAAGTGCATATTTAATGTCACGATCGCGGAGCTTTTTCTTAGCCGCATCATACTCCCGGCGTCTCTGGACAAGACTGGCGCTGAAGTCCGGGTAGATATGGACCCAAGCTCCATTGTACTCGAGGGGCACCTTTTTCTCACGGGAGAGCTTCATTATCCTCAGCTTATCCTGGAAACGGAGGAACTTCACCAGGATCGACCTCGGAGCCTTGGTTCTGGAATTATCCATGCGACCGGTGCGGTGACAGCGCTCAATCACAGGAGCAGTAGGGAAATTTGCTTCACCGAGAAGCTGCGGTATCAAACGGCCCATGAATCCGGTGATATCTCTGGACTCTGCCCTCTCAGGGATGCCGACAAAGCGTAAGTTGGAACGTCTGCTTCTGTTCTCAGCGTCATCTGCCCATGTTTTCAAGTCAGCGTTTGCTTTTTCCAGTAATTTTACACGTCCAACCAGGTCTATTATATTGTCTTCATTGCAGCTAACTCTTTGCTCAAGCTCAGTAACTTGCTCTCCAAGCATTTGAAGTGAGCCTTCAATTTTAGTCAGGCTTGCTACAATTGGGTCAATTTTATTGTCCATATGTGACATCATGTTGAGCTGCATTTGCTTCATGCTGTCCAAGACGCTTTGGAGGGTAATTGGTTCACCCATTGTAAGGCCAGGAGTCTTTTCCACTCAATGAAGTAGTAGGATGCAGTTCAAAAGTTGTTTTACCTTGCTCTTTAGATTCACCAAAAGTTTTCCATTGATACCAGGATAGTTTGGAGTGAGAAAAGTATCTCAGGACGCCATCAGTAGAGCAACAGTTGAGCCAGCAGACTTGAGCTTGTTACACACCTCACCTAGCAACAGCCATCTTGATCGTGATGTCCATTTCATTCTGAAGTAAGTGAAGTCGAAGTCAAATTTATCTATAGCACATTCCATACGACAGTCGTAAACTCAATGTGCTTCAAAAAATAAAAAAAGGACAGGAAGAAAGGATTTCTAGAGGAGCAAACCACTGTTTTTTCCATGCTATTAGATTCTTAGTCTACTTCTTAGCTGTTTTAATTACAGGGCCATCCGTTATTTTCTTTGTGGGGTTTTCTGCCATGTCAAGGAGGGGGGGAGACAAAATAGAGTAGCCATCTTGCATGTGTGTTCTTGTAGTGTGGTCCCATTAGCTTGCTGGGAATAGGTAAATTGGAGTATTTTAGTTATAGTTTTAGTTATTTTAGTATTTGGTTCGTGTGTAGTGGTGACAACGTCCCTTATTAGGCATTACTCTATACTAACCCCCCTCGGCGTGCAGTTTACCCCACCTTGATTACTTTTCATTTGTTTATTTTGTTGATTTGTTTTCATTTTTAAGGTGAATCAGTCCATTCCATAGTCCATGGTCTTGCCGTTCGCTGTGAGTCTATGCAGGAAAAATAAAATATATATTTTTGTATACGCAGTCTCTGGTTCCAGTTTATTCTGGGTTTTACATTGAATAGCACCTGGCCACAAAGAGAAGCAGAAGGAAGGTCTTCATTATGATTGTGAAGGATATATCCAGGATGTCAAACTGATTCAGCATTGAAAACAGGTTACAAAGACAAAGCTAGAAGCTAAATCTACAGATTACAGTGTAAAAATTAACCACTGAAACAAATTAAAGAACAGTACTGTTCCTGGAAAGCCAGGTAGGTTTTAGTCACTGTTACAATCATTAAAAAGCTAAAGCAGCATGTGTAGACATTCCGTTTACCATAGCCTAGCATAGAAGTAACTCTAGATAGTGAAAGTGCTCTGCTAATGTTAGCTTCACATGTCTTACATTAAACGTTAAGTTTCAGAAAAGTCTCCCCCCGACCTCCCAGGGTAACAAGTATGACACAAAGTTTAACCATGACTAGTATAAAATCCACAAAACCAACCTGAAAATGAAAGAAAATCTGAAGAAAAGAAAAGACAATGGAACACATCCAGTTCTATGATCTTAAGATTGCATTTTGCTGATGAAAGAAGTGTTGCAGGCTTCAATGACCGAATATTAGCACCACCAAGATGAAGGCCAAGGCCATCTGCCAGAACACTTCATTCCCTCATTGCCATGGAAATATTGAGCAGAGAGAAGGCGTTCAAGTCTCATAGCATCTGCATTGTAACCAAATTGTTGCGGTGAAGTCCGAGGTCGAAGCCTTCGATTTACCAGCCGTATATGGTTGCAGCTCACACTGATGAGCTCTGAGTGGCAACCAAAGCAAGGAGTCAAAATGTTCTCATACACTGTGTCTCAGCTCAACCTTGGTCTTGTGAACCTGGAGTAGATCCAGTGCTGCCTATGCCTGTATGTATTCAAAGCATGTCTGAGTGGAAGGAGACCCAGAGGAATGCCGAGACTGCACTGTGATTATACATCCCATCTGGGCTAGGGATGCCTTGGCGTCCCCAGGGAGGAGCTGGAAGAAGCAAGGTAGGGGGAAGGGCATCTCAGTGATACTTTACTTAGCCTCCTGCCACCCCGAGCCAAAGTAAAATAAGTGGCAGAACATGGGAGCCTAGACTTTTTGAGTCCCTGTCCACATCTCAATGTTTTCTGCTTGTCCACATCTCAATGTTTTCTGCTGTTTAAACAGGTGTGCTCTAGTACTCACTGACTGTGGTCCAATTGAAAAGGAACTGAGCCAAGGAACTCAACTTCTCATCTTTTTACTGTATACCATCATTTCAGTCACCAAGTACACGACAGCAAGTACGCTATTTGGACGTCTAACCATGACCCCACTTGTACGTCAATAAGCGATTCAACATTAACCTAGTTCAAGAATCAAATACTTTTTGAGTTGTTAAAATACGTGTGAATAAATGTGCATTACTTGTGTAACCCCTTCTACTTGTACCTGTATGTTGAGGCAGCGTAGTATCAACAATAAAATTAGGATTAACTTTTATTCTAGACCCGATGAGGAGACTGCTGATATTTACCAGGCGGATTGCTGGACCAGACCTGTAACATCTACCCCAAAAATTACACGGAAACACAGACTGAAGGTTTAAAAGAGTTATATTGGACCCAATGAACATTTTTTGTCGATGCAGTATATTACAACAGTGAGCGACTTAAAGTGAATATAAAACAAATCAACAGTACCTAGAATGTAACCATTACAAATTGGGTTCACAGTTATGTCAAGTGTCTGATTTGAACCAAAAAAATGAAAATAACAAAGAAACCCTCTGAGATCTCAGGTAATAAAAAGCAAATTGTCCCAAAAGTTCAAATGAATAGGAAAAAAATGAATAAAATGAGTGCACTCAGTCCTACCGCCCTCTTAACAACGAATGTCCAACGAGGAGCATATTGCAGGGGGGGGGGGGGGGGGGGGGGGTGAAGATGGGGATGGAGGTGGAAATGACCGGGGGGGTAGCAACCAGGATGGAGATGGAGATGGGGATGGAGATGAAGATGGCAGCAGACAACCCAAGTACCCAAGTGAAGGACTCTCTAAAAAAAAAACAGCCTACACAACCATGCAGACAATTACTCATTGTGTCTATACTAAAAGTCAATTTAAATGCATTTAAATAAAATTACTGCTTTCCAGTGTCCATTTTACTTTGTTACTCCTATTTTCTTAAATGGATTTTTTAATATAATTTTCCCCATGAACTTGTAATATTCATCATAGCTCAGTAACAAAACATGAATTCACATTTAGCATTTCAAAATAATTAAACTCTGGTTTTAGCATACAACTCGTATTATTTACATAAATCACCTTAATTTTACAGTTCACACAGTGAAAACGCTTCCTTTTAACTCAACACTCTTATCAGCTTAACTGTCAGCTTAGCTGCATGAATTTTTCCTACCGGGGCCTACTGGTTTAGCACCGCATTAGCCTGCACCGAGCGGCTATGAAAGGGTTTACACAAACAACGAACTAGCAGTACAATATTCATAAAACAATTAACACAGGCTTAAACATTAATAAATCATTCGGACCGGTTCAAATCTGTCCCGACTGGTTTTAGAGAGTATTCAAGGCTAATTATTAAGTTATTTTTTGTAGCACTCTGTTAGCATACTAATACTGACTCACCGGGATTTCTATTGTTTACACAATTCACGTCGTCCTACTCGAACTCGCGGCACACCGATGGTGTCTTCTGTCTCTCTGTCTTCAGTTTCCTGACTTCTAACTGTTAGTTTTTTTATCAGTTCAACTCTAAAGGGGCGTTCACACCGAACGCGATAGACGCGAATTGAGCGGCGACTCTACATTGAAAACCAATGTAAATGGCGCGATGACACGCGATTCAGGCGGAGGCGGCGCGATGAGACGCGGCGCGAATGGCGCGTCTGACGCGGCGCGAATGGCGCGTCTGAATAAAGTTGAAAATATCGAACTTTTCAGGCGGCATCGCGCCGCGACATCCAATCAGCGACGAGTTCAAGCCGACAGACAGATGAGCTGAGATGGACGGGCTGCATTACCAAACCCGACTCGGGAAGACCGGACCCCGGCGCGACGGGGGCCGTACCGGCCTCACACCGTCAGGGCTGAGCCTCGATCAGAAGGACTCAGGCCCCCGCGCGACACCGGGCAATCGGTCTTCCGTACGCCACATTTCCCACGTCCGCCCGCCCGTCGGACGGGGATTTGGCGCTGGGCTCTTCCCTCTTCGCTCGCCGCTACTGAGGGAATCCTAGATAGTTTATTTTCCTCCGCTTAGTAATATGCTTAAATTCAGCGGGTTGTCTCATCTGATCTGAGGTCGAATGTGGCCCCGACTCTGGGGAGAGGTGCGAGGGACGTGGCTCCCGGAGGAGGCTCACGGACTCTGGCATCGGGTACCCCGAGGCGGAGGAGGAGGGTCCGCCGACGTGACCCGCCGGCTCCCCTCAAAAATTAGCTTCATGCGCGAATGAAGCGAATGACGCGAATGAAGCGAATGACGCGAATGGCGCGAATGACCCTAAAAAAGTCCAAAATGATCAAGCGGCGCGATACACGCGTCTGACGCGATTGTATTCGCGTCTATCGCGTTCGGTGTGAACGCCGCATACGTTTTTTCTCTTTCTTCTCCTCTCTCCCAGCTACTCACACAAACACACCAGACATCGTTTTTGAGGGACTCGCAAAGATCGGCGCTAAGGTGAGATGCACACTCCTGTCAGCTTTTCGCTCACCGAAAACAGCGCATAACAACTGCCACCTAATTTAAAGAGACAGTAACACATATACAGGTAATTGACTATAAACAACCTGGGGTTCAATTAACCTTGGTTACACTTGCATTGTGTTTCTCTGTTGATTAACCATACTAAAGCAGACATGTATCTTCAGAAAATGTGCAATAGCAATATCACGCTAGCTTGCTAGCTAGCCCGTCAACTTACATTACCCAAGGAAGCATAGCTACTAATTGCTGCTGTTAGGAACGTAATCAGTAGCTTGGGACTACAGTCATGCACAGAGCCAAGAAGCAGTATGAAAACATTTTGACCACAATTAGCCCTTATACAGAGGTCCTGTGGACGTCGATGTTGGACGTTCGGTAGATGTCGGGGAAAAGACTGGTGTCACTTTCAGCACCTCCAGGGGACTGACATTGGACATAGAACAACGACATAGAAAAGACGTTGTTTAGACGTGTTATTGCGCAGCGGGATGTGACACGAAGGCTGACATTAATTACTTGTGTGCACAGATGGAGGATGGTGAAATAGCATGTTATACTGTATTTAAGCAGATGGTTGATTGTTCACAGTGTCTTTTCACATTATGTCCTTGAGCAAAGACTAGAACAAAACCCACACTCCATCTCATCCTGCGTAAAGGAATATACTGCTCGTTGGTGTTGGGGTGAATGAGATGCCTCCCTCCCCCGCAGCAGCATCACGCCCCCCTATTTGCTCCCGCTGGGTTACTTTCCTTCATACTGAGCCGATTGTAGCTGGCAGATGGGGAACGGAGAAGAAGGTGATGTAGACAAATTTGGACCACACACTGCAGTCATTAATCAACTTGTTAGTGCATCCAGGCCAGAGATGTAGGATGCCGGCTGTCTGCTGGAAGATGAATGAACAGGGACGACTTTCTTAACCTTGTTTTGCCTCGGGAATACAGACAAAATATTTAAAGCTTTCTGCAGGAATGCTACCTGCCTGCTGCTGTGCTGCTCCACCAGATACATGAAAAATTATACCAGTAATTTCTTTATTGACGTAATTGCTAAAAGTGTGAATACCCTGATTGCAGCATCTGCGTTCCTCTCAGTTAGCACGGTGTCCAGTTTGGCCTCAGGGAGGTGAGTATTTTGGGCAAAATGGGGAAGCCAAATTAATAATTTATATAATTTTATTAAAAAAATGTACATTCATCTCATACAATGTGGATTATTTCTTCAAACGTCCTCAAACTAAAAGATATAATCTGATGCCCCTATTGACAGGGCAACATCGTGCGTCAGCACACAGGCTTTAAATGTTATCAGCTATGGCTGTTATCAGTCGTTATCACCATTACACTGCTTCAGACAGGCCAAAATGGGAAAACTGCCCATACCCACACATGGTTAATATGAATTGAAACAAAAGCACTTTGTTTGGTTTAGGAAAGGTCATTGTTTGGGTTAAAATGAGCATGTTATGCAAGTGATCTTCCATATGTGTCTTGATATAAATTAACGTCTTCGGTCCTCTGCTCACGTCATAATTACTACAGCCATTAGAGGTCGCTGTGATGAAATAATAATAACAATGACCTACTGAGCCAATAAGGAGGTAGAGTGGGACCATACCACCTTAAATCAATAGGCTCGTTCGAGATGAACTGCGCCTCGCCTGGAAAGTAGACAAGAGCAGGCGAAGCAGCAGGAGGTGGAGCCTAAAAGCTGCAATCCAGTCGGACAGTTTCCATCGGCCTTCGAAGATTTGACAGGAAGTCATTGAAAAAGTTACATCCTGTTAGACGCGATCTGTAGGCTATCTGTAGTTTGTGACCACATTTGCATTTATTTATATTTGTCCATAAATTTCTGTGGAAATCAGAATCAGAATAATTTATGAATCCCTCCTTCCCTCGGGAAGTGCCCCTTAAAGCACACCGTAGGGTAATTGCTCGTTTTGATAAGGGCTATATAAATAATCGCCGGTGATCGATTCTGCGCAGGCCTGGCTCATCTCGAACGAGCCTAATGACAACTGGTGTCACTATGGCTGTGGTTTGCTCATGTTAAGCAGCAAGACTGCTTGGGTCATTTTAGAAAAAAAGATTGTGGCAATGGTTAAAATAATCCAATGTTGATGGGAGACGGGATGTGAATGGTAATCACTGCTTTTGTACATCCAATCAATCACCTTAACCTCTCTATGAGGTGTTGAGGCACTATAGATACAATAGAATCTCATTCAGATGCATCAACATCAACCTTCCAGCCTGGCTCCTCATGAGGATGTGCTGTTTTTACCCATTAATTCCTGAAGCAGGTTTATGGACCTGCTTTATTGCTGTGTTCTTTCGTCACATCAATCCACCATTCCTCTTTTTAATGGAAGGCTGTAAATCTTTCCAGCTGTTGTAAATAAAGTACATGAAGACCAGCTTTCAGTAGATAAAGAGAGACATTGAGGGAAAGAGGAATAAAATAAATTGTTCAATCTGGTGCTTTTAAAGTGAATCGACATGAAGAGGAGACCTGATTATCACAGCTAACAATTCTGAGTCTATCGGCAGATCCTCCATTTAGAAAATTTCCCCAGCTAGGTAGGAGGAAACAGGTTTCTAAGGAGAGCAGGATGTGCTGTATTTTCACATTTACACAGAGCTGTTCAGGGCTGCTCAATTTCCTTTGGTGCAATATACAGAATGTGTCACTATTTTCCACTTTTGCTGTTGGGGCATGAATGATGATACATGTGACAAATTATACAGTATTTTCTCTCTTACACCAATGGTACTGAATGCAAAATTCTGAACAAATATATAGCCTCCACGTGGCTCTAAACATGGTGATGGCTAGCAGCTCACAGCTAATAGTCTTAGCACTGATGCTGATGTTAGTGCTAACAGCGTCAACCTAAGGTGGAACCAGAAGGGTGGGTTCTAAGCTTCCAAATAAAAATGGCATCAGTGAGAACAGCTGTATAAGCTGTATGAGTGTAGTGGAGAGTGGCTACCATGAGCTAGCAATTGGAGCACATTCAGGCACCCTTCACTTCATTGCCCTGAATATTGTACAGAGAACCTTCAATTTGTTTTTTGGTGTTATTTATCTCGTTTTTGGGGATGTCTGTTTCTCAGACTTTTTGCCTCCACTCCATTACTATGGAGATTAATACAACACAAAAATATAGCAGTTGATTGGTTTGAGTCATATCTTCAAACTAGAGAACAGTGTGTTGAAGTTAATGAAGCAAATTCATCTTTTTTGATAAATAAAATGGGAATACCCCAAGGTTCAGTACTTGGTCCTCTGTTATTGAGTCTTTTTGTAAATGACTTGCCTTTAATTTGCCCAGCAGCCAAGTTGCCAGCTTTATGCAGATGACGCGGTCATATAAACCTCTGCCAAGTCACCTAGCAAGGTCGCTGAGGTTTTAATGATATGCCTGGATGATGTCCAGAAACGGCTGCAACATAATCAACTTGTACTCAATTTGAAAAAACTGTTTCTATGTGTTTCTCAATCAGAAAACATTGTACCTGGGACATTTAAAATAATTTTACAAAATCATGAAATACAGGAGGTTACTGAATTTAAATTTCTAGGGATTATTTTAGACTCACAAATTAAATTTGATAAACACAAAGAAAATCTCAAAAGCAGTAAAAACAAACCTCAATTGTTTTAAACTGATAAGAAATTATATACCTACCCAGGGGCTGTGTAGTGGGTAGCACTGTCACTTCACAGCAAGAGGGTCCTGGGTTCAATTCCCGGGTCGGGTTCGGGTTCCTTCTGTGTGGAGTTTGTATGTTCTCCCCGTGTAAGCGTGGGTTCTCACCGGGTTCTCCGGCTTCCTCCCACAGTCCAAAGACATGCAGGATGGGGATAGGTTAATGATGGTGTGAATGTGAGGTTGAATGGTTGTTTGTCTCTATATATATGTTCGTCTCGATATGTTAGCCCTGTGATAGACTCGCATCCTGTCCAGGGTGTACCCTGCCTTCGCCCAATGACAGCTGGGATCGGCTCCAGCCCCCCCACGACCCTGAATGCAGGTAGACGATGGATGGATACCTACCCAGGTGGCTCAAATGTTTATGCATGTGTAATGTCGCCGCCGTGGCGTGCACTTGGCCCTGTTTAACTGTGAGTGGCAGATCTAGAGAATCTATGTAACACCGACAACGCCACCTTAGGACTTGCACCTAAAGAGTATACTCCTTTAACTTTAATATCTCTGAGAGATACACAGGTCCGCACACAAATGAATACAGGCACGTAGTATGTATAATTTAACAATCTTTATTACTCGCAATAAAACAATTTTATTAAGTTTTATCTCTAAAACATTTATATAGTTCTTTTCTTTAATGTCAGACAAATATGGTGTTCCACTTACACCAATCCGTAGTGGTTAAGCTAAGAGAAAGGGGCAGACTAACAACTAGCTAGGCAGAGGACACTGCTCAAAATAAACCAAACAAAACAAATGGAAACTCAAACGAAAGGAAACCAAAACAAACCATGTGACATGTATAAATTTAGCAGGTCCTTCACTGTAACTACTGCGATGCTTTCCCTTTACCTCCCACTGACAACTCACGGTCTGATATGAGTGGACAACGATTGAACTCCAGTAGCTTCAAATAGCATCTATACGACAAGAGCAGCGCGACTGGTTACGCTAAGTACGCAGAGCTACGCGACTGGCTACACTAAGTACGCAAAGCTACGCGACTGGTTACAGCCCAGCACACAGAGCAACGCGACTGGTACAGCTAAGTACGCAGAGCAACGCAACTAGTTACGGCTAACTAAACAGAGCAGGGCTAACAAAGCAAGGCTAATTAAACAGAGCGAGGCTAACTAAACAGAGCAAGGCTAAAAGAAAGAGGCTAGAGATTAGAGGCTAGAGTTTGGAGGCAAGCGTTTGGAAGCAAGAATTTGGAAGCAAGAATTTGGAAGCAAGAATTTGGAAGCAAGAATTTGGAGGCAAGGCAGGGCAAACAGCAGCCCGACGCCAGATAAGCTCCAAAAACAGAAAAGCAACCACTAGTGACACCACCTAAACACACTAGCAAGCACGGGTTACCTGCGTCGTACACGCATCAGCGCCTACAGCTGTTAGCAGCTACGGCGGCAGCAGTGCCAGCTAACCGGACAGGGACACACACACACTATCTCGGCCCACCGTGCCAACCTACAACAGAGGATTGTCAGCTCACCATCGTACCTCTTCACGTCATGAGACTGCGCTACATACCTGCGGAACACACTGCACAGACGCCGGGATAGATGGCTCGGCAGAGCTGCAAACCTGCAGCACTCGCTTCGGCAGAGGAGAGAGAGAGAGACTAACCAACCGGAGGGGGTATTTGAACCACCCCGCATTAGTGGCCGAGATCGCCATACCTGTCGCAAAACAAACAGACTAACAGGGACACCAGAGAACCGAAATGAATAGACACTATATATCATCTGGTTACACATGCTATGATCTTTTCTCAATTTTCCTATTGTATGACGGTTTGGACTCAAGCATCACCATCTACAACCAGACATATCACATCTCTGTATAACCAGGCCCTGAAAATAATGGACAAAAAGCCCATCCGTTGGCATCACTGTCAAATATTACAAAGATACAATTAACTTAACTTTGAGAGCTTCACCCATCTTTGTTTTCTTAAACTGATTTTCAAATGTCTACATGGTCTAGCCTCCGAGCCTCTATCCAGGTACATTCAAAGACCTAAGGGTAACAGAATAACCAGGGGCATGGTGACTGTTAACTGTCAAATACCATACCGTAGAACTACATTTGGACAGTCTGCTTTCTCCATTAAGGGCTGTCATCTCTGGAACACACTTCCAACTGAGATCAAATTAATTACTGATATAGAACCGTTTACAACAAGGGTTAAGTGTTGACAAAAGGAGGAACAAAGCTGGACAAAACAGGAATGGTTTTGTGGTATGTGTATTGGTGTACAGTGTAAATGTAGACTTTACAGGTATATTCCATTGTGATGATTACACATGTATTTTATTGATGTGTAATATAGTTTTAGCATGTTGATCATTTATATAATTGTATGCTTATTATTTTATTGCTCACGTACAAGCCCAACTAGGGACAAGAGTCGAAAATTAGCAATAGCTATAAACTCTCTGTACAGCACAATTGAAAAAAGTATTTCACTCTTTCCTTTTTGTTCTTTAGTTCACCTAGTTATTTTAGTCAGGTTAATTTAGGTTAATTAGACCAGTCTCTTTTTCCTAGGTTCCACCTATTTTAGAATTCCTATTTTTCTTCCTGAGTTAACTCTTTTTCCTTTCTTTTACAGGGAAGAGAATAACTTCAATTACACAATCAAATCAAAGTGGACCACAATCATTTCAATTCACATTAAAACATATGAACTTAATATGCAAATAAAAGTATGACACTTCCAATTCAAGTTCAAGTACAAATGTGTTCAGTTCAATGAAAAGTTTCAGTTCGAAACAGTCCAAAAATAATAATTCGATCAGTTCACAGTTCAGTTCAAAACAATTCCTGATACTCCTACCATTCTGGCAGCGAGTCACCGTACGCAGAAGATTTCCTCACTAATGCGATGGAGAAGATGAGTTGAAGGTCTGTGTCTGGCTCGCCATCTTGAATCCCGTCTGTGCATGTGCACACCTGCACACGGCAGACCAATCCTTGCTCCGACCAAGCTTCAAACCAAACAAAAAAACCTGACCCAAACCGGTGTGGCTTAGTTCTCATAAAATCCCTGTCAGTTCCCGACCAGGTAAGTTATGTTTTTCAACTGCAAAATCAACATTCTCACTCCTTTTTCTGCTTATTATCCACCACTCGTTCTCACCGATTTCTCCTCTGCTCTCTCCCACAGGTCTCTGCTGCAGTGTCACTGAGGTGCTGCATCTAGCGTCTCTAGTCCCTTATGGCATGAATTTTCTGTCAGCATACTTTTAATCTTCAACATTAAATGATTGTTGTATTAACATTTTAATTAACTCTGATGAATGAATTTACATTAAATGAATCACTTTTAACTTTTAAACTTATTTATGGAGCTTTTTAACTTTTTATTATTATTTTGTCATGTCATATTTTAACATGGGTTACACATCCTTTTGATGATCTTGCCTTCAGTTGCTGGCAACATTTGCACCAAAGCATCAGACTTTCAAAACATAACCCACAGTGCTTACAGTAAGTGCTTTTTATCTGTACAGATTGGAAGTGGAACATTGTTCAGCTCCCTCTGAGCCCAGAGGAGGATAACATGTGTATACACCAGTCCCATAGCACATTTGGAATGATGTGTCATCACAGCTCCCTGGCTCCATATTGATCATCGGCCTCCAGGTTTTCTTGGTTATTGCCAATTCGTCTGCTGGAAAACAGTACAAAACAAACCTGTCTGAGGAGCAACGTAACACCAGATGGGAAGAGAGAAGGAGGTTGGTCTAGAATATACAGAGAAGAGATATAGACCAAAATGTATGAGAGAGTATCAACGCTATAGGGCTGGGTATCGTTTAAAAATGTCCGATACCAGTACCAATACCAGTACCCTTAAAATGATACCGATACCACTTGAGTACTTCATTCGATACTTTTTTCAACTTAGCTACAGAAGCTAAAACTACCAGTAACCTAACCACTGAACAAAACATTGACAGATGTGACTGAGTAGGGTGCTAACTTGCTGTGGCAAGCGTAAGGAGAACACCAAACACAGCAATACCAATTGGCCTGTGTTCGGGAGGATAGTAGGGCTGGCGGGATCCCACTCGTAACCTACCAACTGCAGACAACGCCACCTTGGGGCTTTCACCCAAAGATTTAATTACAACACTGATCTAAGGACACGCAAGTAAGCTCAACGAATTAGGCATGAGACGTGGTTCACAATTAATACACTTTAATATTAAAACACTGCAGCATCAACAAATTAAAACAAGAGGACTATTCAAAGCTGAGGCTCGTTGGCGTGGAGAGACTAGTGGGGGAAGGGGTCCAAACAAAATATCATAAATCACCCGGGCGTGTGACAATCACACACACACTCACACTTTGTGAATAACCGAAATAATCCCAGGGGAGCACAGCACACAAGGAGGAAGGGGACACCACCACCCAGGTCACCAGCACCACCATCACCGGCCTCTGCAAAGGAAATGAACAGAAAGAATAGTCACACAGTGAAACAACTAATACAAAATAGAAACTGGTCAAATTATTATCACACCAAACTAAATATTAACAAAACAAAAAACCAACCATAAAGAAAAGAAAGAAAATAGCACAAATTATATACAACCAAAAATAAATACCACCTGCCCTAAACAAATAAATTACACCAGTTAATTAAATCAATTTAACCAAACGGATATCAAAAGTCAAGACAGGTGGGGTAATGAAAACAAATAAACAAAAACCAAATTAAGGTGTCAAAATGGAACTAAACACATGGCCATGAAGGCAGACTTAAGAGAGTCTCGAAGCTGCGACACCGCAGCCGACAGAGCAGCGGCGAAGCTGCGGGCAAAGCAGCGGGCAAAGCAGCGGACAAAGCAGCGGCGAAGCTGCGGGCAAAGCAGCGGCCAAAGCAGCGGCGAAGCTGCGGGCAAAGCAGCGGACAAAGCAGCGGCGAAGCTGCGGGCAAAGCAGCGGACAAAGCAGCAGCGGTCAGCTGATCGTGACTCTTATGTCACATCGATCGTTAGGCCCAATGGCTGTATCTCATCTTGGTGGCCGGATTGGATACACACACACACACAGAGTGGTGAGGAGGAGAGACACACACGCAGCTACCAGCATTTAACCACTACCACCCAACGGGACACATCAGCTCAGCCGCTCTGCCGAAAGTCAACACATCCGGACCGGAAGTGACGCGTCAGACGGGAGCGCAAAGAGAAAGTGCCGGGGAGAGCTGCCGCATTTATACTCAGTTCCGCCTACAATGAGTGGCTACCACTGGTGCTCAATTAATGACGTGGTACAGAGCATTCTACTGCTACATTGCTAATTCAGTAAAATTAGCGTGCAAGCTAGGCTAGTGTTAGCTCACATGCCTACAACATGCCCAAAACAATTTACTTTACAATATATGTTTTAACACACAAAGGACAAACGACGACGACACTGGTGTTGTAGACGCCGGCTACTTAAACACAGTACAGTTCTCCATCCTTAAGTTTGCTCCGTGCTTGATGAGGTGTTTCATCATATTACTAGTATTACCCGTTTTCCCCGAAATAATCTTGCTGCATTCTATGCATCTATACCCGGCGCCACAGGCGTGTAGTACAACCATACTTTTGAACATTTTGCTGCCGGCATCTCGGAATGATGACCAGCCAACTCCGCACAGCTTCAACCCACTTTACTGCCATACAATTATTGTTGTTGCGGTGGTGGACCAATCACACGGCGCATTGAATCGAAGAACGCTTGCGGTGATTGGCTGCGAGCAAAACCATAGAAACAGTCATTTTTTCTTGATCTGGGTATAAAAAGAACCGATTGCAGGTATCGTTTGACAGGCGCAGTTTCGATACTACTTGGTACCGGGTTGTTTCGGTCGATACCTGAAAGGTATTGAGTACCGATACCCAGCCCTAATCAATGCTGGTCGCACTGCATTGTCCAAGTGCAAGTAACCACTCTACACAGTCACCACTTCATGTCCAATCCAATGTACAGCACAAGAAGTGAAAGTTGTATCACTGTCAACAATGTATTGTCTTTGCTGAAACAGAAATTATGACGTAGACAAACACACAGTACAACTAAACCATGGCAGTATTGGAAAGCAGGTGTTCGATCGATATTGAATATAGATATGGTTTTTCTCCTCCGCAGCTTTGGCAAGAAAACAGTCATGATCTGCAGGCCTGGTTCTCTTAAGTGGGAGATCAACTACAGAGAGACGCAATGATTTTGGATTGAGCTGTCAGACGAAAAGGTTGTTTCCTGCCTGTGTTGGTGGTTTTGATTACGAAACCAAATGTAGGATAGTGATGATTAAATGTAAAAAAAAATTAGATTATGGTTTGATGTTTTGCTTTTAGTTTTGAGTTTGGTTTGTTTCAAATGTGTTTGCTTTCTTTAAGCTCAGTTTTAAATGGACTGGTCCAACACTTTTTATCTTTATTTCCAGGTCCGGGGGAAATTGTTTTTTGCTGTGTTTACTTTGTTCAGCTCGATGGCTCCTGACAGGCCAGTGTGGTTCAACGCCCTTAGTGGTTCCTGAGGCAGAGAGGAAGTGATGTTGAGGCTGACTCCTACCTTCAGACCACACAGATAAACAACCTGGGTGACATGCAAGTGATTTGCTGCATGCAGTAAATACAACTGTCTCTGGAGTTTTATGTGTGTGTGCGTGTCTGTGTGTGTTTCCACTTGTTGAAAATAGGCTGTGTTAATGGTTCCAATGTGAAATGTTGTTTCCCATAATTTATGTTGTAGTTATTACTTTATTTTTGTTTTAAAGGTAGATAATCTTCAAAAACATTTTTATTATAGTTGTTGAAATTCTCGTTACATTGTCACAGCAATCAATAAAGCTTCCTGCCTTTGTCCATGTTTATCAATTCTTACCTGTTCAATATCTCAACCAATTTTGTAGAAATGATGTCCCAAAATCAACAGGAGAGTTACAACCTAAAAGTGGCAAGAAAAAACTGCCTTCACAGACTTTAGACAGAAATCTGGAGCAGGCCAGGCTCTTTGGTTCCATCTGCATTTGGTAGTAGTATAAACAGTAGTAGTAGTATAATCAGTAGTAGTCCATGGTGGTAGACACGCATGGAGGTGTTATGCATTCACAAGTGTTCCCCGAGACGGTCAAGTTACTGTTTTCTGTTGACAGACCATCATTAAACACAACAGAACAGCCAACTGAATTGGCACCATAATACTTTGCTGATATCCATCCTCTGCCTGTGAAACATGATAATCAATTTCTACTGAGAAAATGACTCAGCATTTGTTTGCGACATCAAAGAGGGGGCAAGGCAGGCAGGTAATTGGATCGCTGCCATGACTTCATACCCAGAGCAGCAGATCTGAGATCTCAGCAACGATCTGGCCATGGCCGTCGCCACCCTATATTGAGGGGTTGTCGGGACCCCCCTGCCTTTAAAAATAGTTGTTCTGCTCTGAAGACACGGTATTAGTCACACCTATGAAAGATGGAGCGCGTTGAGATAAATGTCCAAAGTAGAGTAACAATACAAGTGGATAACAGGAAGGATTTTACTGCACAGAGAATTAAGTGAGTGCTTGAGGTGGGGTTTGGATGACCCATTAAAGGTTGAGTAGGTAATTTGGAAAAACCACAGAGACTTTGAACACGCACTCCCGTCCCCTTTGTTCAGACCTCCCCAGTTACTCCCCAGAACGCCAAACAAGTCCTCGAGATCGGCTGAGTGCACGCAACCTGGAAGTAAGCATTGACAAACAGGAAGGCCGTCCAATTATTTTCTCCAGACCACCTTTTTTGATTGGACAGGGTTTTTACAGTCCTGCCACAGCCACAGATGACATTTATTTAATTTCTTTTATGTCAGAGCATTTCATTTATTGATGGCTATCAGTATGTTACGAGGATTTTAAGTAATATAAATGGAAGTGTGTCTGAATAGAATCACCTACTCAACCTTTAAGTTCAGATACATGGTTTCAAAACTGAATTTTTGTCCTTTCACCCTTTTTTTTTGTCATATCCTTTGCACCCTTAGCAATCCATAACTCATGATCACAACAATCAGGTGTATCATTGCTGTCTGGTAAATTCAATTATTATTTATGCAGATTAGCATCAAATTGACATTTGTATCATTAGTCCATTATTTATACGTAAATTAAATGGTCAACTTCGCTATTTACTGGTTGGCTGCCGAATCTCCCTTGTTTGAGGGGAGGCTTTTCTTGCCAGCTCTGTGTCACTGTGTGGGCAGAGGGGAGTTGATATGGGAGATTATGCGTCTGCACATGTTGTGCACTTGCCTCATGTTCCTAATTTCTTTGATGGATAGACAAACCTTTTGTGCCATTCTTGCATTGAAATGTGTTTTTGAGTGCATTTTTTGTACTGTTGAGGATGGAATTTGAAAAATAACTCCAATTATTTTTGTGTGGGATAGTAATAATTCATATCAGGCTCAGCCTCCGTATGAACCCCCACTGATGCAGCTCCGTTACCGCTACTGCATGCATGTATCACCTTTTACGAGGTTATCCAAGTTGGCCGTCCTCCTCGGCCTCGTCTTCTCGCCCCTGCACTGTACTGAGCTGTACTTTCCTTCTCCTCTTCATTTGGACTGTTAATGTCTCACTGCTGCAGCTGATGTTCACCTTTCGCCCGGCACTGTCCTCATTATGAACATTATTTTCATACAGTTTGCAGCTTCTGCCTCCAAATGTCTTTTCCTCCCTGATCTCCTCCGCTCCATCTTTTTGGGCCCTTTATCCATTATCTTGTATTTCTTTTTGCATTTGCTATCCTATTACAGTATTAACTGGCTTATTTCTATTTAGATTTGATTATTCCCCACCTGACCTCTGACATTACATGGATGGACGGATCCACTCAAAGGGGTGGGAGGAGGCAGCGACTAGCACTTACTGCACCTACAGTATAGGTAGCCTGTTTGGGACCCTGCAACCTCAGTCAGATGGACCGTTCCAACATCAAGTGGGCCGCCCACGAGAGACATTTTCTTTTACTTATTGATGAAGTGCTTTTCAAAACAAAAACTGCTTTACATAGTTGAATCAAGAACAAAATAAAAGGAGGCAAATTAATAAAAAAAAAAACTGTACAGCAGATTCAAAGAATTTCAGTCTTTATACTACATCATCCCACTACCAGAAAATTTTTTGTCACCGTCTGATGACAGTGATGGTTTTAAATTGTAGTTACTTGAAAGCCTGGTGCATCTCATACAGTTGTTAAAGCTTGTGCGTAAAAAACAAAAGATACTAGGCTTTATATAGAGATATATTGAGCAGAAACTGACACACTGTCACTGACACATCCATAACTGACGCTTAAGGGTCACCTAAAGCGTTTGAAGCATTGGACCGTCGTCAGTATCTGCTGCATTGCGCATGAGAATGTGTTGGTGTACTGCACAAGGCAACAAGTATAATAGATAGTAACTGCTTCAGGGAGTAAGAGTGTCTCCGTGTGTGTGTGTGTGTGTGTGTGTGTGTGTGTGTGTGTGTTTGTTCAAACATCTCCTTCTATTCAATGGCAGGAAGTAAATTGTGCAATTTAAATGTGTATTGATTTGTGAAATTGACTGAAGCATTGTAAAACAGTGGTGAATGTTTTTAACACACCCACACGCACATCTTTATTACCTGATCCAATTAGCCTGGGTTTCTCTCTCACACACATAACTAATGCCAGTCTTATTCACTTTTTCCCTGCCTGACAGCACTAAAGGGCACCCCCTTATTGGCTGCAGGTCTTCCATAACTGTAATGTGATGGGTAAAGATCAGCTGGATCTTCACAGGACTTAGGAAGTAATTGATCCAGTAGGATATCTTTTATTACAGACAGTAGCATTCATTCCTGACCTGAAATGTCCGGCGCTCTATCACAAGAAATAGGATTTGTTCTCAGACTGCTCACAATGTTTTTTTGTGATGTCCAAGTGGGAGGAAATCCACCTTCGCAGTCCCGGTTCTCACATGCCTCCCTTACCTTCAGTGGCCAGGCCTGGACCTGCTCTCATCTGGCACTTCACCTGTCTCGACAAAATAGACAACAATATAACAAAAACACCAACAAAGAAGAGCATCGGTTTCGGTTTGAGGCTCTATGGAGATGCTACAACTACAGGTGGCTTTGGTAGGTGGTGCTCTGTCTCAATCAATACCCCCCTTCCTTCCTCCACCCTCTCATTGGCGCTCTCCGTCACGTTCATCCCTCCATCTGTCTCGCTGTCCGTCTTTCTGCGTACGCCTCTTTGCCCTAATCTTCTCCTGTCAGTCACGGTGCTGTGTGGCGCCCTGTTTAGTATTCCCCTCAGTCACATCTGTCTGCTTGCACTCAATCACACACAATCGCACACCGACACACCGACACACAAACACACAGGCTGCTGCTACTGCTGGTAATGACTTATGTTTTCTTACATAGGCTACAAATTAGATGGACAAATAGATACAGACGTGCAGTCACATGCCACACACGGTGGACCGTCTCATGTCCTTGGTCCCGCAGTTTAATATGCAGGAGGACGCACGTTACGGTCTTGCTGGTCCAATGTCACAGTCATTTTATTTCAAGGGGACAGGTTTCTTTTCTGTCGCACCGCAGGAGCATCGGGTTCATTTGGGCCAAGGACGTTCACATCAGACTGTGGCCTTCTGATACATGATTAGGAGACGTCACTCACACTACCTTGTTTCTCTTCAGCCCGTTTTAAGATGGCAGGCAAACATTTTTCACCCAAAGTGAAGTCAATGGCTGTAGGCGGCACCGGCACAAGGGGGAAATTACTCAACCTGCGCAGTGGATTTGCATTTAGAAGCTTCATGAATCTAATTTGTACACTTAGATAGATGAGAGATATATGGGAGAACTGGAGGAAAACAACAGAAGGAGATGAAGATCCTGGTGACTTCTGAGCTGTCACACAAACACACACAGTCAGTGGCAGTGCGTATAATATTGAAGGCAAAGTAATACAGTGAGTTAATGAACTCAGCAAGTCTGAATAAGAAGTCAAAGTTGCGCACCTGTATTAAATCCTTACACGCTGTATACTAGGGGTTTCACAGAATCCTATAGTCGAATATCACAAGTGACGTTAAAGTAGCCCACGTCTCCACTTGCGCACACATGAAAGCAGACGGAGCACGTTCACACAGGTCGTGAAACCAGCATGGACTGAACTCATAACTTAACACATCATGACACATTTTGTTAGAATGTGGGGCTCTGACTGTGTGTCAGAAGAAACAAGCTGCTTAAAACATGAGTCAGGGGCTGCGGCGGGTCCTCTCTGTGACAAGAGGAGCACTGAGAGCATGCTGCAGGTTGAGTCATCTACCACCTGCATTTTGGGATTTCTTTACCATTAATAAAGACGTTTCCACCATAAGTAAGTGAAAGAAAAATTTACCAGAGTGCAGGATTTGAAGTGTTTGACAAACGTACGTTCTGGGCAGTATTAAAGCCATGCCCATTCCAGTATCTCCAGCTGAGACGAGCATGCTGGGTATAGTCCAATCAGACTGTGGCTCATTTGTTAACGTCCTCTCAGAGCGTAAGCGGATCTTGCCTGTATTAGTTACAACCTTTACTGGTTATATTTGAGAGTTTTTCGATGGGAATTGATCATTGTTATTTGGTGAAAACAAAAATTATGTGTCGGCTGTGATTAATCTTCGAGTTGAGAACTTTCAGTGAGTGATGACTACTAAAATACAGTATTTATGATGCGTTTCTTTCAGAAGTTAGGCCAAAGATACTCTCCAACAAAGTTGCATTACAATCTCTTCCAATGGTTTGAAATGGTATACACTTCCTGTCATCTAAGTGGGCGGGGTTATGACATCGCCTCTACTCCATCCCTCCACCTATGTGTTTATACTTTCTTTTGCTAACACTTGATTTAGTCGCAGCTAACGGTTATATTTAGCTTCACAAAAATGAGTGAGCTTGGCAGTTAGTTGCCAGATCTCACCAGTGTTTTGCTCCATTTCTATGGATTTGTCTGACTGAAAAATATCATGTCAGTGTGAGACATACTCTGTCCTGTCAGCGTAACAGGCTGCTAACTCTACCAGACAGGTGAAGTGGGGATGCTTGCTAATACACTGCAGCTGGCATTGGGTTATCGTTGCAGCTGGGCGGGCTGTAACCACAGTAATATTGCATCATGGCACTAAACTTTGTCTAAATTAGCATCCCAAACCCAGATGTTGCCAAAGAGGTGGATGTCATACGAAATCGAAATACCCCAAAATACCTCGACTGAACAACTGAACTCGGCTTCTAACACCTCTAACAACTAATCTAAAAAAAATGTGAGTTGAATCTTTACTTTTGCATCGACAGTAGCAATTTTCCAGCTCAGAAAAAAAACCCTGAGCTAACTGTTTGGCTGCCATCTGCAGTTAATGAGCCTGAAGTGAAAAATGATGACCGTTTTGTGCCTGTTGGTTTGCCGCTCCAGATAGAGCCATCAGTCAGCAGATTAAACAGCGTTTCTGTTACATAAAGATATAGCATTAATGTTTTATGTGGTGTTATACTACAAAGGATTAGGCAGTGGGAGCGGGCGAGATAAAGAAGGGAGGGAGAGAGGGTCTGGGGGGAAAGAAGTCACCATCGTACAGCTAAGGTCAGCAAATATATGAGTAAGAAACTGGCAATGGAACTGGTGTTTGGCCCCCAGCCATTCAGACGAGCTAGCAAGCATTAAACATGGAATCAAAACTAGCAAAACCATCCCCATTTCAGCAGCAGATGTTTCAGTTACTGCTATTAACTGCTGACTTTCAGCCGGATGCATCCGTGGTTGCTTGTCGTAACTTACGTGAATGGTTGGCGTAGATAATAAACACAGATGTGTGTATATTTAAAACTGATTGAAGGCTTTTATGAGGACACCTAGCCATTCTATCCAGCTCCCAGTTAACACTCATTAAAGCAGCTGTTTTTAAGGACTATTAGCCAAGTAAAGATAGAGTGGAGTAGAGTAGTCACTCTCTCTCCTTGCTGTGTTTACATAGTGTTAGGAGTAGAGGGATTGTAGCTCCTCCTTTTCTTTCTTTTCTTTTCCCTCTGTTTTCACAAATTAATGGACTGGTTTTCATGACAGATCTAAGAGGTGTGGTTAAGCGGTGCTGAGGTTGAGATAACCTCACTTGGAGAGGGGTGTGGTCTCCTCCCCTGGAATCAAGAAAAGGAGACTCACCTGTGTGTGCAGGGGGGCTGAGTGGTGGCTTGAGTGAGCGCCACGCAGCAGGGCACGAGAGTCTGAAGACGAGACGCACCTGAGCCTCTTGAGAACCAGTCTGGTGCACGAAGACCCATCCACCATCATTCTTTTAAAAACTCTGAACTGAAAACCAAAGACGAAGCTCGCCGCTCCTGAGAGAGCACAGGTCTGAGCTGGCGGTGGTGTCGTCCTGGAAGACCAGCTATCTCCGGTAGGCCGACCCACCTCCACACTCCTCTCTAGGTGAAAACCAGTCCATCTCCGCTCTGCTTCTTTCCCAAGGTCTTTCTCCTTCTCACGCACTCCAGGTCAGGACTAGCATCATGTTACTTCTGTTTGAATCTCCATAGACCCGACTAGTCCGTAACATATTTGGGGGCTCGTCCGGGATCCTCTTTGAAGTTAGAGAGTTACACCCAGGCATCCTGTTTGCGAGAAGAGGCACAACTGAGTTGTATTCAGCTCATTAAAAGCTGTATGTTGCTAGGTTTAGCGGCAGGCCACGGACATACGGCTACGGGCAGAGTAGCTGCACGGTGTCGCCTTCTCGTTGTAAAACAGATGTTTGTGTGTGTATGCAAAACTAAGCTAAGTTATAGCATTTACTGTGTGCGTTCAGGTTAACAAAAGCGGGGGTATATGGTTAAAGGTTGATGGTAGCGATTTGGTTTGGCGGATAGCTTTGGCTCGTTGTGGCTGGTGTTTCCGGTGGGTACTGAAGTGTATCGGTTTGTGGTTCATGCACGCTCGGTGTGCGGTTCGTGTTTGTATCTGGTCCCGGTAATTAAGTGAGCTACCAGCTGTCTCATTTTTGCTCGCTACAAGTTGGTATGGCTATTTTGTATTAGTTACCTGAAGGGTAATTGGTGAGAGCGTGTCTCTTTTGCGTTAGCCTACTTTGGTGAGTGTTTTGTGAGAGTGACTTTGGACGCAGTGAGTTGCGTAAGCTTAAAAAGGAAGATTTGCTCGCAGTTGCTCAATATTGTGAGGTAGAGGTTAGGTCAGATGTTAAAAAGCCCGAAATTGTGGAGACTCTCATTTCAGTGTTGCGTTTGCATGACCCTGTGCAGGAAAAAGAGAGGGAAAGAGAGAACGAGCGCACTTTTCAGCTTGAATTGGCTAGAGTGGCAGCAAGAGAACGAGAGCAGAAGCTTGAGTTAGCAAAGCTGGCTTTGGAGAAGGAAAAACTTAAAGTGAACAACACTGCTTTACAACGTAAACATGAAGCTCGATTTGATGTTTCCGGGTGTTTGAGGCTCATGCCTAAGTTTAATCGGGGTGATGTGAACTCTTTTTTTTTACTCTTTTGAGAAAATTGCCCAAGAGCTAGAATGGCCCGAGGACAAGTGGACGCTGCTTATCCAGAGTGTGCTTGAAGGAAAAGCTCAGGAAGCTTATGCAGCTTTAGATGTTTCTGACAGCAGAGACTATGACACTGTGAGGAGAGTGATTTTGACAGCCTATGAGGTGGTACCAGAAGCCTACAGACAGAAATTCAGGTCTCTGCAGTGCAAGTCAAGTGAGACTTTCCTCGATTTGGCTAGGCAACAGGAGGCTGTGTTTGATAGGTGGTTGGCCAGCACTAAAACGAAAGTTACAAATGTAACTACGGTTCTATGAATCCTGGATGACCGCCAGAGGCGGTGCTTAAAGCACTGGATATCTCCACCTCGCGCATGCGCATTTCGAGTACCAATAACAAAATAGTCACCTATGACCCCCACGTGACACCGGGTAGGCTATATCTTCCGGTGTCCTAAGAGGATCTGTTCCCAGAATCTTCTCGCGAAAACACATGGATTCTGAGTGACAAGATGCTCTGGCGGTCATTCAGGATTCATAGAACCGTAGTTACATTTGTAACTTTCGTTCTATTTCATCCTTACTGACCGCCAGAGGCGGTGCTTAAAGCACTGGATGACCCATACCAACAAGGTCACAAAGAATCCAACACCCACCTCACTCATCGGGGGCAGCAGCGCTTGGACACAGGACCACACCCATCGGATGGGGAGCGGCGACGTTGACACGATAAAAACGTTGCCGCTGCTTGGAAAGCGCACGGCCTCTGTTAGGGCCACTATGACACACAAACAGCTGTTCCGACTGCCGCATACCGGCAATAGCGGCAATATAAGCCTCAAGTGCCCGTATCGGGCACAGCAGCTCCGACTGACCATCCTCAGACAGGGAGTCAAAGCGTGCGAGCTGGATAGGCTGGTTAAGATGGGCACGTGAAAGCACCTTGGGTAGGAACGCCACATTCGGCCACAGGACCACCCCTGAGCCATCAGGGTTCCACCGCAGGCAGGTATCAGCCACGGAGAGGGCATGCAACTCCCCGACCCGCTTCGCAGAGGTAATGGCGAGCAGAAAAGCCGTCTTCATAGAAAGCCATTTCAACCCTACCTGGGTCAAAGGGAGGAGCGGACACGGCCTCCAGCACCAGGGGCAGGTCCCATGCTGGAGCCCTCAGGGTCCTAGGGGGACACAGCCTCAGAGCCCCTCTAAGGAAGAGGGACACCAACCTGTGGCACCCCACTGTGGCTCCGTCGACCATCTCGTGTTGGGAAGAAATAGCAGCCACATAGACTCTTAAGGTGGAAGGAGCGCGACCACCATCCAGCAGGGACTGCAGAAACTCCAGAACAGTGGCCACAGAGCAACGTGCTGGATCTACTGCCTTATCCACACACCAGTTAGAGAACAGCCTCCATCTGTTCTCATATTGAACCCGGGTAGATGGTGCCCTGGCATTCAGAGTAGTATGCCTGACGTCCGCAGGGCAAACCCTCAGCAGTGGGTCGGGCTCTGTAGCGGCCAAGCCCAGAGCTGGAGGCGACCGGGGTCCGGATGCCAAATCAGACCCCCCAGCTGTGAAAGGAGGTCCGTCCTGTAGGGGAGGCGCCACGGAGAGCTGCAGCAGAGCCTGCGCAGCAGTGGAAACCACAGTCTCCCTGGCCAAAAGGGGGCCACTAGAAGGAGCCTGTGGCCCTGCAGAAGTACCCGCTGGAGTGTTGGAAGAATCAGGGGCAGCGGTGGGAAGGCATACAGAGGACACTGCGGCCAATCGTGAGCCAGAGCGTCCTGGCCAAGGGGGCTTGTCACCTCCGTCCAGGAGAACCAGAGGGGGCAATGTGTCGACTCCGCCGAAGCGAAGAGGTCCACTTCCGCCCTGCCAAAAAGACCCCACAACGTCTCCACCACTTCCGGATGAAGCCGCCACTCCCCTGGTGGGGCGCTTCTGCCGCGACAGAAAATCCGGCCAGACGGGGATACGCCCAAGTCAACAGGCTCCGAGCTACCTGGAGAAGCTGTGTAGACCGGGTGCCCCCTTGGTGGTTGATCTGGGCAACAGTGGACATGTTGTCCGATCGAACCAGCACATGCTTGCCCCACAGGTGAGGCAGAAAGTGAACAAGCGCCAGATGCACAGCACGGAGCTCTAGCGTGTTGATATGAATGTGGTGCTGGGCCGGCCACTGCCCCTGGGCAGTCCTGCCCTGCCATACCGCGCCCCACCCCGAGAGGCAAGCGTCGGTCGTGACCATCTCCCGGCGGGATGGAATGGCGCCCAGGGGTACACCCACAGACAGAAACGACCTCTGTCTCCATGGGGACAGAGAAAAGAGGCACCGCCGAGACACCCTGACCTTCCGGTAGCCGTGCCTCCAAGTGGAGGCTGTTCAGCCACATCTGTAGTGGGCGCAGAGACAGCAAGCCCAACGGCACGACAGCTGAAGCAGCTGTCAGTTTGCCCAGGAGCTGGAGGAACTGAAGGAATGGCACCATCCTGCCACCCCTGAAGAGGGGAAGGCGGAGGAGGATGTCGTCTACACGCCGAGGCGACAGATACGCCCTCATAGTGACCGAGTCCAGGACCATCCCCAGGTATACTACCCGTTGGGATGGGTCCAGGACACTCTTTGAAAAATGTACTGTCAGGCCCAGCCGGGCCACATGCTGAAGCAGCCGAGCCGTATCCTGGGCCACCAGACACCGGGATGGTGCACAGACCAGCCAGTCGTCTAAATATGGCAGAACCTTCATGCCCTGCTTCTGCAGGGGTGCCAGAGCTGCCGAAACAACCCTGGTGAAAACCCGCGGGGAGAGGGAGAGGCCAAAGGGAAGAACCCTGAACTGAAAATGCCGGCCGCGAAAAGCAAATCTCAGGAAGCATCGATGGTGCAACGCAATTGGGACATGGAAGTATGCATCCTTTAGATCTACAGTGGTGAACCACTCCCCCCTGGTCACCACACGAAGCGTTTCTGACGCGGTCAGCATGTGAAATGGAAGCACCTTCAGGAACCTGTTGAGTCCCCTCAGGTCGAGAATGGGGCGAAATCCGCCACCTTTCTTTGTTACCAGAAAGTACCTGGAGTAGAACCCCCTGGGGTGTAGCAGAGGGTCCACTGGCTCGATTGCACCCTTGGCCAGGAGGGCGGACAACTCCTGGCTCAGAGCTAAGGCCTTCACCGGATCGTTGACAACAGTCATTTTGACCCGGCTGAAGGCCAGGGGCCGGCGTCGGAACTGCAACTCGTACCCCTGGGTTAAGGTGGAAACCACCCAGGGGTCTGAAGTACAGGCAGCCCAGTAACTGAGCTGCTGTTGGAAAAAACATCCGACGACCGGCCCCGTGGCCCTAGCGCCTGCCTCCCCCGCCTCTCGAGGCTCTGGGGGGGCGACGGTCAGGCTGCGGGGCACGAGGCTGCCGGGAAGGTAGGTGCCCGGGGGGCCGAAAGTCATCAACAGGCTGCTGAGCAGGCCGCTGAGACCTCCGCAGGCCACCAGGGTAACCAGGTGGCTGAGAGCACTGCCGGGGGACAGCCGAGGGGCCCCTGGGCCTGCTAGGAGCGGACACACTCCTGCGTAGACTGGATAGCCGCTGCCTGGTCTGAGTAGCCTGGGCAGCTCTCTCCAGCGCCTCCAGGGCAGCAGAACCAAAGAGCTCCCCAGGTTCTACCGGTACAGCACGAAGAACCTTCCTACATGACTCCGACAGGGACGACTGAGCAAGCCAAACCTGGCGGCGAGCCTGGACAATGGTGGACATTGTGCGCCCCAACTCCCTCGACATGAGGGCAAATGCCTGTAACGAGGCATCACTCAGACTCTGCAGCGACGGATCAATCTGCGCCTGCTGCAGAGAGGTAGAAAGGCCCAGCAGTAGGTGGGAAAGGGAATTGCCAATCCGACCCATGCGTGCCGCAGCATCATAGGCCTTTGTGAGAAGGTCGTCCGTGACCCTGCACTGAGGCCGGGGACACCTGGCATCCGGCCTCAAAGCCTCATCAGGAGCCAAAATGAGGGCCGCAATGGCAGGCTCAACTGGTGGCATACGGCCTAGCCCAACCTGTGCCGCATCCTGCATGGCAGCCAAGGTCCGGGCGTCTGAGGACGGATGGGAAAAGGCCCTGGTGTCCCTCCAACACGCATGAAGCTCCTTCAAGTACTCCTCTGAAGGAGGAACAGTGAGTGCGGTCGGGGCAGGGCTGCGCCTGAAAAAGGCGCTAGCCTGAGCCGCGTCTGTCTGTGGCACATCCAGCTGTAGGCGAGCAAGAGCCATACGCATGATGGCCCCGATAGAGGTGTCTGCTGCCCCCTGCAGAGAGCTCCGAGCAGAGGAGCAGGAGGCCTCCCCCAATGTGTGGGAGTTGTCGTCCTCCGGAACAGCCTCACGGAACAGGCCAGACGAAGCCGCCAGTGACAGGGCATCGTCCAGCACAGGCGCATCCTCCGAGGGGGGGTCAGGCTGTAGCCCAGCCGGCCCCCGACCAGCCCCAGGCTGAAGGGCCAGGAGGAGCGCCTTCATCTGCTCCATGTCGGCCGCCAAACCGTCCACCTTGGAGGACAGCCGGCCCCTCCCCTTTTTCTTGGGGGGGGGGGGGCACCCATGGCCGCAGCTCCCTCATGTCGAGGCCGACAACGGCGGGACTGATGTGGAGGGAGACCCGTCAAAGCAGAGGGGTCGTCAGCTGTTGCCCGACGCTCCAACTCTGCCAGCCTAGCCACCCTGAGCACCCAAGGCAGGAGGCCACAGTTCATACAGGCACTGTCAGTGAGGCCCTCTCTCAAATGTTCGAAGCCGAGGCAAGGAGGGCAGCGGTCATGACCGTCCTCAGACTCAAGAGGAGCCGCACAGGCGACACATGGATGGGCCATCACAGAGGTAGCCAATAATAGTGTTACTGGGAGCGGGCGTCACCAGCAAATAATCAATAATCAGACAATAATTAGCTGTGAGCGTAAGCGCTGCTGCTAACAGAAGTCAAATAATAGCGTTACCGGGAGCGGGAGCGAGAGCACTGCCTTCACCAGTAAGCAATCAACAACGGACAATTAGCTGTGAGCGTAAGCGCTGCTGCTAAACAAAAGTCAAATAATAGCGTTACCGGGAGCGGGAGCGAGAGCACTGCCTTCACCAGTAAGCAATCAACAACGGACAATTAGCTGTGAGCGTAAGCGCTGCTGCTAAACAAGAGTCAAATAATAGCGTTACCGGGAGCGGGAGCGAAAGCACTGCCTTCACCAGTAAGCAATCAACAACGGACAATTAGCTGTGAGCGTAAGCGCTGCTGCTAAACAAAAGTCAAATAATAGCGTTACCGGGAGCGGGGGCGAGAGCACTGCCTCCACCGGTAAGATACCCCAAACAGCAATGAGGCAAACAAGAGCTGGGAGCGGGAGCGAACACACTGCCTTCACCAGTAAATAATAAACAACAGATAATTAGCTTCGAGCGTAAGCGCTGCTGCCAAACAGAAGTCGAATAAAAGCTTCACCGGGAGCGGGAGCGAAAACACTACTTTCACCGGCAAGCCACACAAAAACAAATTGGTTAGACACCAATAACATTGAGAGCAAGGAGGCCAACGAGTGCTAGGATCGGGAGCGAAAACACTGCCTCAACCAACAAACGCCGACACAAACCTGACTCCACGCTGGTCCGGTCTCAGACGAAGATCAGCTAGCCACAGCCTCTGGAGGACGGGTTGCCCGCGGCTCCGACTGTCGTCACGAGGCTGCACGCAGCCAGCTGTAAACAAAAGTTTCCAACTTCCTTCTCAGCACAAAGTGCAACACGGTACATGCGCAGCGAGAAGATGAAAAGGAACAGATCCTCTCACGACACCGGAAGATATAGCCTTCCCGGTGTCACGTGGGGGTCACAGGTGACTATGTTGTTATTGGTACTCGAAATGCGCATGCGCGAGGTGGAGATATCCAGTGCTTTAAGCACCGCCTCTGGCGGTCAGTAAGGATGAAATAGAACTCACAATTTCCAAGAGTTGCAGCAACTTATGCTGGTGGAGCAGTTTAAAATCAGTGTACCCCGGCACATGGAAATACATCTAAATGAGTTGGGCATTACTGATTTAAGAAAAGCTGCTATGGCGGCAGATTCTTATGAGTTGATCCACAGAGAGTCACCTTGGAAAGGAAGATTTAGCAGACAGGATAGGAAGCAAGCTGCATTTGACAGGCCAACAGAAGCTGTTATGCAAAATATGCTCCCACCTCTGCCCAGTCTCCAGTGCCTGGGAAAAGGTATGAGAAACCATACTTTCCCAGAAGTGAGGTCATCTGTCATTACTGCAGGAAGCCAGGCCATATTAAGTCCAGTTGTCCCAATCTCAAGAGGAATAGTGGAGGAGGGAAAATTGTGGGCTTGATTAGTGCTCAGACTCAGATCAGTCCCTGTGAAGTGGACAGCCAGAATCTGCCATCTTGCCAGGTAGCAAAAGGGTTTGAAGGTTTTGTGTCAAAAGGAGCGGTTTCGGGTGCACCCCATGGTGAAATGGTCCCAATATCCATCCTGAGGGACACAGGAGCTACGCAGTCCTTAATGGTTCAAGGTGTCATAGACCTACCGTCTGCTTCCTCTTTAAAAGCTTCCACACCTGTGAAGGGAGTTGGCGGTGGTTTTGTGAGTTTTCGTCTGCACAAAATATTTCTAACATCTAATATTGTGAATGGGCCAGTAGTGGTGGGTGTCGTCCCCTCCTTGCCAATTGAAGGCATGTCCTTTGTATTAGGCAATGATTTAGCTGGTACTCAAGTTTGTGTAACACCTGTTGTGAGTGAGGAACCTTGTGAGGCCCCTGAGACCGTAGCTTTGGAGAGAGAGCATCCTGAGGTGTTTACAGCGTGTGTGGTGACTCGTTCTCAGGCTCGTACTGCTATACAGGGGAATGCTAATGAGCAAGATGAAGTATCTGGTGGTTTAGCTGATACTTTCTTTGCTAGGCTGGCAGAGGTGTCTCCTTGCTCCGAGTTTTCTCGGGAAGTGCTTATATCAGAGCAGGAAAAGGATCCCTCTGTAGCTCCTTTAAGACAGACAGCTGCTAGTGCTGAGGATATGAAGGATGTAGCTGAAGGTTACTTTCTCCAAATGGCGTCTTGTTGAGAAAATGGCGACCTCGTGATCGTCCTGCTGATGAGCTGTGGACTGTGATGACTCAAATTGTGTTACCTGAGAGTTTCAGAAGGGAAGTCCTTCGTTTGGCTCACGAGGTATCCATGGCTGGTCATTTGGGCATCCGTAAAACTCAAGAGAAAGTCAGTAGACATTTTTACTGGCCTAAGATGCATAAAGATGTGGTGTCGTACTGTCGTAGCTGTCATGCTTGCCAGGTTGTGGGCAAGCCCAACCAGACAATCCCAGTTGCTCCTCTCTGCCCTCTGCCTGTCATGGAGGAGCCTTTCTCTCGGGTTCTGATTGATTGTGTCGGCCCTTTGCCGAAAACTAAGAAAGGGGATGAGTATCTTCTTATCATTATGGATGTTTCAACCAGATTTCCGGAGGCTGTGCCGTTGAGATCAATCAAGACCAAGGTCATAGTGGAAGCTCTGCTGCATTTCTTTTCTAGAGTAGGTTTACCATTAGAGGTCCAACATGATCGTGGGTCCAACTTTACTTCTGGTGTATTTCAGGAAGTGATGCATGAGCTTGGAGTCAAACAAATCATGTCATCTGCTTATCATCCCCAGTCCCAGGGTGCAATCGAGAGGTACCATCAGACTTTAAAATCTATGATTAAAACCTACGGTGTTAGTTACGCAACTGACTGGGATGTAGCAATACCATTTTTGTTTGCTATCAGAGATTCTGTGAATGAGGCTACTGGTTTTAGCCCTTTTGAGCTCGTTTATGGCCACCAAGTAAGGGGACCACTGAGGATGGTGAAAGAGCAGCTGTTGCAGTCAGCTTCCCAGACAGATGCTCGGGGTGGTGTCCTGCAGTATGTAGCATCCTTCAAGGACCTGCTGCATGCAGCTTGTGACCTGGCCAGGAGGAATTTGGAAGCAGCTAAGGGAAAGATGAAAATCCAATATGACAGAAAAGCAGTGAAGCGGACTTTTAACATAGGAGACCAGGTTTTGGTGTTGTTACCCATGGGTGGACACAAGCTGGGGGTGAAGTTCTATGGTCCGTATAAGGTTGTCCGGAAGGTCAGTGATTGTAATTATGTTATTGAAACCCCTGATTGGAGACAAAAATCACGGCTTTGTCACATCAACCTTCTGAAACCTTATTATGCTCGTGACTCATCCGTAGTCTGTATAACATCTCAGGTTGCTGTGGAGGATGGGGAGAGTGAGGATGATGGGGTTGGTTCAGGTGAGGCAGTTACAGCTAGGCTTAGGAACTCCAGCGCCCTGGCTAATCTCAGAGAGTCACTCAGTCATCTCACCACAGAGCAGAAGGAGGATGTCGTACAGCTAGTGGAGCAGTTTAGGCCTCTGTTCAGCGATACACCTGGTTTGACAAAACTCATGATGTGGACATTGGTGAGGCAACACCCATTAAGCAGCATCCTTACAGGATGAACCCACAGAAATGGGCTCAGGTGAAATCAGAGTTGCTGTACATGGAGGAAATTGGGGTGGTTGAGCAGGGCTCGAGTGAGTGGAGTTCTCCTTTAGTCCTTGTTCCCAAGCCTGATTTAACTGTGCCCGAAAGTTAAACAACGTAACTAAAATTGATGCATATCCTGTACCCAGATTGGAGGATTGCATAGATAAGATTGGCAATGCACAATACGTGTCTAAATTTGACTTATTAAAGGGCTACTGGCAAGTGCCCTTGACAGAAAGGGCCAAAGATGTATCTGCATTTGTTACCCCTGAATGTTTGTACCGCTGTAAAGTCCTCCCATTTGGCATGAAAAATGCCCCAGCAACCTTTCAGAGGTTAATGAATTTGGTCAACTCTGGATTACAGAACACAGTGACATATTTGGACGATGTGGTTTGTTACGGTGCTTCATGGTCTGACCATATGGAACATATTGAACAGCTGTTTAACCGTCTTTAACAAGCGGGGCTGGTAGTCAACTTGCCTAAGTGTGAGATTGGAAAAGGGCAGGTCACATATTTGGGGCACCAGGTGGGTCAAGGCTCTGTTAGACCTAGGACTGCCAAAGTGCAGGCCATTTTAGATCTGCCTGTGCCAAAAACGAAGCGGCAGCTAATGCGCCTGTTAGGAATGTGTGGCTTCTATAGACGTTTTGTTCCAAATTTTGCAGCTGTGACATCACCACTAACAAACCTACTGAAAAAGGGAGTCAAGTTCAGCTGGTCAGTAGATTGTCAGAAAGCTCTTGAGATGGTTAAGGCTATCTTAGCTAGTGAACCAGTACTGGTTGCTCCGGACTTTTCTGCCCCATTCAAGCTGGCAGTGGATGCTTGTGATGTTGGAGTGGGGGCAGTACTACTGCAGACTGATGTGTCGGGTATAGACAGGCCCGTGGCATACTTCTCTAAGAAACTGAATCGCCATCAGAAGCGATATTCCACCATTGAGAAGGAGGCCCTGGCACTTGTTCTAGCAGTTCAACACTTCGAAGTTTATGTCTCTAGTGCTGGAGGTGATCTGGTGGTCTTCACTGACCATAACCCACTAACATTCCTGGCAAAGTTCAAAACATCTAGTCAGAGAGTGTTCCGTTGGAGCTTGTTTTTGCAACCATATAACTTGACCGTGGTGCATTTGCCAGGAAAAGAGAATGTCATTGCAGATGCCTTGTCAAGGGGGTGAGCGTATTAGTTGTGTATGTGAAAAGTTTTGGAGTGCAATAGTGCATCATTGCTGGCACTTAAGGTATTTGGGTTAACAGACTTATGAGACGTTTGCGTCACCTTTCAAATGGATAGTCGCAATCCCTGTGTGCTGTATTAATGTGATGGCTATATTGAGGTTTTAAGAAAGCAAAGAAAATTATTATAAAAATGGATAAACAGAATAATAATAGGAAAAAAAAACAAATAGGGTGGATCTGGGTTGGTTTTATTTTTGTTGCAGGGGGGGAGGAATGTTAGGAGTAGAGGGATTGTAGCTCCTCCTTTTCTTTCTTTTCTTTTCCCTCTGTTTTCACAAATTAATGGACTGGTTTTCATGACAGATCTAAGAGGTGTGGTTAAGCGGTGCTGAGGTTGAGATAACCTCACTTGGAGAGGGGTGTGGTCTCCTCCCCTGGAATCAAGAAAAGGAGACTCACCTGTGTGTGCGGGGGGGCTGAGTGGTGGCTTGAGTGAGCGCCACGCAGCAGGGGACGAGAGTCTGAAGACGAGACGCACCTGAGCCTCTTGAGAACCAGTCTGGTGCACGAAGACCCATCCACCATCATTCTTTTAAAAACTCTGAACTGAAAACCAAAGACGAAGCTCGCTGCTCCTGAGAGAGCACAGGTCTGAGCCGGCGGTGGTGTCGTCCTGGAAGACCAGCTATCTCCGGTAGGCCGACCCACCTCCACACTCCTCTCTAGGTGAAAACCAGTCCATCTCCGCTCTGCTTCTTTCCCAAGGTCTTTCTCCTTCTCACGCACTCCAGGTTAGGACTAGCATCATGTTACTTCTGTTTGAATCTCCATAGACCCGACTAGTCCGTAACAATAGCTAGCTGTATGCTGGCCACGTGTCCTTTTAGTGCATGTGAGCGCCCTCTTCTGGCTAGCTTGTATGTTTTTAAAATAAATGTCCGTCTTCAACAAAATTACTAAGGAAAAGCATTTGAACTATCAGATGCCGAGAGGCACTGACCAAGTTGACAAGTTAGACATTCTCTGATTGTAATTAATTCTAAAACATTTTTGGAACTTTGGAAAGTTTATTTGAGACTTGATTTGGTTAAGTGGCAAATTGACCTTTGACCTGAGTTTATACAACACGATGAAAAATATATATACGTACCTATGGGAGTTGATTATTTGATTGATTGAACATTTTATCAGTACATATTATAACATTGGGTAAATATTACAGCACCCGTTCCTATACAGTTGTGGTTAATAAACAAAATGAAAGAATTTGACGAGTTGGCAGTGAGATATCATTATCATGTCACAAGTGTCTGAGTGTGAATAAGAGCGAGCTTCCTGCTGAGACAGACTGACAGTGTAACAGGACGATGATGATGGTGTGATGAACATGTGCTGACAGAATCCATCAACCAGGCTGTCAGTTGTTGAATTCATGTCAATCAAGTGTTCAGGCTGCACTATATGACACACAGAGCTGTTGTCGTAGGCAGTCACGCAAATGAACAGAAATTGTCATCAAACATTTGAAACCATACCAGAAGCTAGAGATGACGGTCTGTCGAAGAGCCGGTTCATTGAACCGGATTAATTCACTGAGTCGTTGGATTCAAGGCTTCAAGGAAAAAATTAAGCGGTGAATTTGACTTTGTTCTTGTTTGATATACAACTTTATATGTGTATCACATTGAAAAACAGGAGTTGTACCAAAGGGACTTGACAGCTGCTATGAAGGTCATAAATTGGATTGTTGGGGGCAGATGAGATGAGTAGCCGGTTATATTCCATATTCCAGGTTTTGGTGCAGAGTGTAGTTTGTTAATGGAGTGGTGGATATGAAATCGGAATGCATAGTCAAGTCAAATTAAGTCAATTTAAAAAAAAAACAGGAGGAACAAACACATAGAAAGGACTTGTTGAGGCCGTATTTTCTTAGTTTATGGTTTTGAACATTTCTGGGAGACAAATATATTGAGGAGAAATGCCAAGCACCCTGACTCTAACTGTGGCCAGGGGCCGTGCTTTTCTGGTGATGCTGAGCTCATGAAGAGGGGCCAACTTGTTGTGGTTACAAACTGTAACTGACAAATAAACATCCTGCCTTTAATTAAACCATGGCCACTTTTGAAAAAAAAAATCAAACCAATTAAAGCCAGCTCTGTTTGTATGTACTTTTACAGTTGGTTAACCTTACTTTGGCCACAGCCATCCACAGATAACTAACCTCACTGGAAAAAAGATCCACAATATTCATCAGGATTGCCCATAACCCCATACTAATGGGAAATCCTGAATGTACCAGTATCCTGTTCATTTAGTTAAAAAGATCACAACCTCATCAGTCTGGTGGTCACTGGTCAGAGCCACAAGCCCCCAGATCAAAGGTCTAAGGGAGGAGGGAGTCACATTTTTTATTTCAGTCTATATAAATAATATCAATCTGGCTTGTAGCATTCAAATTTGACAGAAGCAGTGTTACAACTAAATCAAAAGTTAACAATCACTAAACATCACTAGTTCTCCCAAATCTGATCTTTGGGAGTTATCAGACACTGAGACTTTATCTAGACGTCCATTAAGTTCTACTTCTGGCACCCGACTGCAATGTCTGTCAATCCAATTTGCTACAGTAATTAACTCCCTCCTGTCTCTAGTCCCTCTCTAACTCTACCTCTCTAGCACTCTCACCCTCATACACCCCCTGCCTCTCTCTCTCTCTCTCTCTCGACAGGACCTGGAGGAGATAATGGAGGATGGAGGACACAAAAAACTGACATCAATTTAGAGCTGACCTGATGATGAACATGCGCGAGCACACAAGCACTCACTGTGATTTGGTCTGAGTGATTCACGGCGATAGCACTTAGCTTAGCATTCGTCTCCGCGGTACTGTTGTTGTGACTGCGGTACTGTGTTCAGGTTTGACAGTTGTGTCAGATTCATCCTGCACATATTGAGCCATTGAATGCCGAACATTCAGCTCATGTTGCTGTGGTCGAGCATTCAGTGATATCCGTGGTTTACATTCTCCTCTTTTTTTGGTGAGAAATTTTACAACCAACTGTCTCATGAATCCCCTCCAATATCAAGTTAATAATTCATGTTCATAAATGTGAAAGCAGGACTGTTCCTTTTCTTTTCAGGGGACAGTGTGCAGGATTTGGTGGCATCTAGCGCTGTGGGGACTATGCTCTTCCCTTTCTCTGCAGTAACTTGAGCCGCCGAGTGCAAAACTGTCATGACTCTGTTCACCTCTCTCAAATGCCGCCTTACTATAATAACACTAGCCGACTTTAGGAGCAGTGAGACGCCGGCTGGGTTTTGCACCCAGCGTGTCAGAGATCTATAGTGGCCTTCAAGTAACGTCCAAACTGCAGTACTGGCAGGACACCGGTCAAAGTAATCACAGTAAACTGGCTGAGTGCAATGAGGCATCCCACAGCAGTCTACAACAAACAGTTCATGAGTTCTGAAAGAGGTGGGGCTAAAGTGTAAGGGGCGGGGCTAGGAGTCTGAACGTCCTCAGGCCTGGAACCTCATCATGCTTGAGAAATGTGGCACAGATTGGAGAGTACCCTACAGTTTCAACAACTTCCTTGAATACTAAACTATTGATAACGTTTAATTGCAAAGGTCAAGTCAAGTCAAGATCGTATTACTACTCTATAGGGGGTGCTCGTGAGCCAATTTGCCATGGACATGTGCAAGACCCATATCACATGTGCATGTTTGCCATTTCTGAATGTGTTTCACAACTTTTCGATCACCAAAAGTCCCTCAAGAATAGCTGGTTGGCCTTCTGTCGTTAACGATGAGATTGTATTTCAGCCGCTTTCATCACTGTAGGAATTAGATGACATTAGTCAGAAAAACAGTATTTAAGTGTACTATAGCTAAAAGGCAACAGTGTAGTGTTGCAGGGGTGACACGTTTTTGTTGGGCAACTCAAGAAGTTAGTGTTGCACTATTTCTTGCCACAAAAACTGCAAGAGAACCAAGTTGTGGTTGTTTTGTGTTCTGTCATTTAAATAACTTTGAGCTGACATTTGCTTGCAGGTGTGACGGCCCTCTGCTGTCCTAGGGCCTGCTTTGTTTCTTCCTGTTGTCTGCAGGTATCTGAGTGGGGCGGGGCTTGAAATCAGGAGCACCTGGCCAGTCTCCTGAAGGTCTTAAAGGCAGGCCGTCTCAGTCTCTCTCGCTCTCTCTCACACCAGAAGGACCTGGCTTCCTCCGGCACCGTTGTGTCGTTTTGGCTTCGGCTTGATTATTCTAATTTGTGCACTTGACTTTAATAAATATTGTTATTCCTTACATTTATCCACGTCTCACCATCTTTTGTCATGACTTCACGAGCCAGTCATGACAAAGTGGGGGCTCGTCCGCTTGTTATCTCGTGTTTTCATTCATGTTCGTTCGTGCTTTGTGGCTACTGCGAGCGGTGAATTTAGGAATGGACTCGTCGGCTGCCGCTGTGAGTGACGTCAGCGTTTGTAGTACGGCTTTTGTTTATGAGTTGCCTGCGCTTTAAGTAGCGTTGTTTGAAAACTGTTTCATCAGGTGAGAGGGGTGGTAAGTTGTTTGTGTTAAGTTGCTGGTGAGGTTATCAGTGAAACTAAAGGTAAGGTGAGTGTCGGCTAGTGTTCACATCCTTACGGAGCCATTTTCCCCTGGTAGGTTGTAGCAGCGTTGCTCCTTTGGGCTTCGCTGGGTTTGTTTGTTTTTTCTAGTGCTGCGGTGTTAGTGGTTAGAGCTTGTCTCGGGAGCATGGCCGTAGTTCTCGGTTTGTTGCCAGAAACTGGTCGCTTTCCCAGGCCAGCGGTCTCCAGTGCATAAATACCCGCCGCAAAGCCGCATGAAGACTAGGTGTGAGTCAGTTTATGTAGTTCAGTCAGGACCACTTTGTCAAAAATAATCTTTATTTCTTGCACAGTTTTATTTGGCGGTATGGTACTGTTCTGGGACTCCCTGCTCTTCCACGCGCTTGCGTGGAAAGCCTGAGGCAGGAAGAGCACCTTCCTGCCCTTCATGAGCCATCATGAACGGCATAAGCAGGGAGCGCAGCAGCAAAGAAAACCCACAGCAGAGCAGCCAACATGAATACAATGACAGGAGGAGCTGGGGTGGAGGTGGGTTGCGAAGTGCCATCAGAGGAAGCAGGACGGAGGGTCGGGCAGGAGCAGTTTAAATACCCCGCTCTGAATGCAATTTACCAATAGGGAGCGGACACGCAGAGTCAGCTGAGCCATCAGCTGATCTGTACTGACAGCTAAGCTGTTAGAGCTTGACGTCGTGGCCTGCCGGAACTAACGCTACGCTTGATTTCAGTCAGGGCCACTTTGTCAAAAATAATCTTTATTTCTTGCACAGTTTTATTTGGCGGTATGGTACTGTTCTGGGACTCCCTGCTCTTCCACGCGCTTGCGTGGAAAGCCTGAGGCAGGAAGAGCACCTTCCTGTCCTTCATGAGCCATCATGAACGGCATAAGCGGGGAGCGCGTGTAGCAAAGAAGGCCCCCCAAAACAACATTGTTCTGGGACCCCCTGCTCTTCCACGCGCTTGCGTGGAAAGCCTGAGGCAGGAAGAGCACCTTCCTGCCCATCATGAGCCATCATGAACGGAATAAGCAGGGGGCGCACAGCGAAAATAAATAAATAAATAAATAAAAATCCCCAAAACAACCATACCGCCAATCCTGGAACCTGCTACAGGAGATGCCAGGAAGCTATCTAGGATGGAGATATTTTCCCTATAAATTTTAATAGGGAATAAACCACACGCTACCTCTTAATAATCACTATAATATAATAAAATATATAATAATAATATAGATGTAACCAATAATGCCTATGAATATTTATTACATCAATATTTACAGTGAGAGGCTCATGGCTATTTGAGCATCTAGAATAGCTCTGTTGCCAGGGCGCACGTAACGTTCGAAAGCGGAAGAAGACCATCTGCCCATAGCTTTAAGGGTGGACACAGGAGCGACCAATGCTGCTATTGTTGCTGCTCCTATGCGGAACGAATGGGGCGTGTAGCGTTCCGGAGGGAGACCGCAAAGTTGGCAAAGGAGGCGGAGGTGAGAGGTGAACCAGGCTCGTGACAGGGGTTCCCCTCTCTCCGTGATGAACAGCGGCTCCTGTGGGCTGGCTTGGGCGCGGCCTCTCAGATAGTGGACCATGGAAGACAAAGGACAAAAATCTGAGTTAGTTTGAGATATGATGACTGCTGTTCCCCTTCTCTCTCTATCAGTTTTGGAATGTTTTAAGAGGACACAAAAGTAATGACTGTGGACTGATACATCGCCTATGGTGAGGTCTTGAGAAGGATCGAAAGATCGTGAGCGTGTAGTGAATTCTCCGCACCTTAAGAACCCATAAAAGGCTGTGAGGAAGACAGTTTCTAATAGTGAGTCTGTATATGAATCAAAGCACCCGTTCCTTAAGTGAGAGATTAATTTATGCAGAAGTGGAGGAGTGAAAGGAAGACGAATGTCATTGCCTTGAGGTTTCTCTCTTTTAAAGCCGTTTAGCAGAAGCTTAATGGATGGATTCTCTAGTAAGCTGTTGGTGGATGGGTCCAGGCAACGCAGGTGAGACACCTGCGAGGAGGCCTTTGATGGAGGACAGCTGCATTTTTCGGGACTCGAAACAGTGAACCAGAAAAGCACATACAATGGGAATACTTAGGAAGAATAGGAAGAACACCTGAAAAAATGGCTCTGCTCAACACACGTTCACTCAGCAATAAAACTCTCATTCTGAATGAATTCATCACTGACAATAAACTGGACTTCTTCTGCATCACTGAAACCTGGCAAAAACCCCTGGACTATTTTTCACTTAACCAGATCACACCCACAGGATTCACATACACGGACAAACCCCGCCTTGAAGGACGGGGTGGCGGTATTGCTGCCATCCACAGAAAAGACATCAAAATCACCACCATCTCCACCCCAGCCGCCCCATCCTTTGAACATCTTGCCCTCAAACTCCCTGGTCCTACTCCACTTGTCATTGCCATCATTTACCGCCCTCCCAAACCAAATCCCACCTTTCTCTCAGACTTCACGGTTTTTCTCACCCAGCTCTGCGCCATCTCACCCTCTGTCCTCCTCCTCGGAGATTTTAATCTTCACATCAACGACGCCAACTGCAAACCTGCCACTGAATTCCTGGAACTGTTACACTGCTTCAACTTCGCACAGCATATCAACTTCCCCACCCACTCCCATGGTCACATCCTCGATCTGGTCTGCTCCACTGGACTCACACTAAACCATCTCTCCAGCATCAACCTCCACATCTCCGACCATCTCGCCATCATCATCGACCTCAACATCCCCATCCCTATCCCAAAAGATAAACGCAAAATCTCATTCAGAAATATCAAGTCCATCAACCCCTCAGCCCTCTCAGCCTCTCTCACCGGTGCATTATCCATCTCTCCTCCCCCCCTGTCTGATGATCCCAACAACCTTGTGGACTACTACAACAACACTCTTTCCTCCTGTCTCAATCTACTGGCTCCCACTAAAACCAAAACAGTCACCTTCACCCGCTCAGCTCCCCGGTACACCCCTGAACTCCATCAAATGAAATCCCGCAAACGACAACTGGAAAGACTCTACAATAAAACCGGCCTAACAGTTCACCTCCACGCTTACACAGACTTTCTCCATATATACAAAACTGCTCTCAACACAGCCCGGTCCACTTACCACTCACACCTCATACACTCTGGCTCCAACAACCCCAAGACTCTTTTTTTCCACAATCAACAAACTTCTCAACCCCCCCGATAACATCTCTACAGCTTTCACAGTGGAAACATGTAACTCCTTTCTGTCATTTTTCCAAAATAAAATCAACAACATCTACAGCAACCTGACCACCTCCCCGGCTCCATCAACCCCACCACTGGATCCCACCCCTTCACTCTCTCAGTGCCTGTCACAGTTCTCCCTGCTGTCTCCCATGGACCTACCTCAACTCACCAACGGCATGAAAACCTCCACCTGCACCCTAGATCCCATCCCATCAGCTCTCATCAAAACCTGTCTTCCATCCGTCACCCCACTCCTCGTCAAAATCATAAATTCCTCCCTCATCTCTGGTTCTGTCCCCACTCCACTCAAACTTGCTGCTGTCACCCCCATCCTCAAGAAACCAGGTCTCAGCCCCGACATCATGTCCAACTTCCGGCCCATCTCCAATCTTCCCTTTCTGTCAAAAATCCTGGAACGTGTCGTCGCTGCTCAACTCAAAACCCACCTCTCCTCTAATCACCTGTATGAACCATTTCAATCTGGATTCCGCCCACAACACAGCACCGAAACAGCCCTC
Organism: Eutrigla gurnardus; assembly: GCF_963514095.1. Lineage (NCBI taxonomy): Eukaryota > Metazoa > Chordata > Actinopteri > Perciformes > Triglidae > Eutrigla > Eutrigla gurnardus. Next base: position 8,029,250 of record NC_139922.1, read on the forward strand.
CTAAAAGTCACCAACGACCTCCTCCTCTCCTCTGACTCCGGCCGCCTCACCATCCTCATCATGCTTGACCTCACTGCAGCCTTCGACACCATCAACCACTCCATTCTCCTGTCCCGTCTGGAAAACTACTACAACATCACTGGCACTGCACTCTCCTGGCTCCGCTCCTACCTTACCAACAGACAGCAATTCATCAGCATTAATAACTGCACTTCCTCCACTGTTCCCCTGTCCCAAGGCGTCCCCCAAGGTTCGGTGCTTGGTCCTCTTCTCTTCATCCTCTACATCCTCCCCCTTGGCAACATTATTCGAAAACATGGTCTCCACTTCCACTGCTACGCTGACGACGTCCAGATCTACATCTCCACCAAATCCATCACCACAGCCACCTGCTCCACTCTGACCACCTGCCTCACTGAATTAAAAACCTGGATGCAAAACAACTTCCTTCAACTCAACTGTGACAAAACAGACATGATGATCATCGGCCCCAAATCCCTCATCAAAAACACCCACAACTTCACTCTCTCCGTCGACAACTCCACTCTGTCCCCGTCCCTACACATGCGCAACCTTGGAGTCATTTTCGACAGCAACCTCACATTTCAACAACACATCAATCACACCACCAGGACTGCCTTTTTTCACCTCAAGAACATTGCCCGTCTCCGCCCATCACTCACCTTCTCTGCTGCCGAAACTTTGATTCATGCATTCATCACATCCAGAATAGACTACTGCAATAGCATCCTCTACGGTTCACCTGCCAAAATCCTCAACAAACTGCAATACATACAAAACTCTGCTGCCCGCCTCCTCACCCACACCCGCTCCCGTGACCACATCACCCCTGTTCTGCAAAATCTCCACTGGCTCCCTGTTCCCCAACGCATTGAATACAAAGTACTCCTCCTCACCCACAAAGCCCTCCACAACCAGGCCCCTTCCTACCTCACCGACCTGCTCCACCACCACTCTCCCCCCCGTAACCTTCGCTCCTCCGACACAAACCTCCTCTCCCCACCTGTCAGGACCAAACACCGTACCTGGGACGACAGAGCCTTCTCAATTGCTGCCCCCTCCCTCTGGAACTCACTACCCCCACACATCCGAGCCTGCACGGACCAGAGCACCTTCAAATCACTCATCAAAACCCACCTCTTCAGAATCGCCTTCAACCCCCAATAACCCACTACCTCATCTGTACTGCATCACTAACTTGTTCTTAAATGTGCCTGCTCTTCAACCGTTTTATAACTTTATATTACTTGTTTTTAACCGTTTTATAACTTCACAGCACATCTTTTTAACTTATCTACTTAAGAATAACCTGCTTGTTTTAATGCACTCACTTGTAGCCTCCCTGTGTTTAATAGTACTTGTTTAAATGTATTGATTTTTAACTGTATATGTAAAGTGTCTTTGAGATCCCTTGTAAAGCGCTATACAAATAAAATGTATTATTATTATTATTATTATTTAATGTAGACTTCGCTAAACCAGAACGCATATAGCGAGCAGCTGACAGCATGTATTTTTCCAAGGTGGTGTCTAATCTAGCACCGTATGGTGGAAAGGGGGGCAAGGCAGGCTGGATGGCGCCGCTTCCGGACACAGACTGTGGAATTTCTGAAATTCAAATCGAGACGGAGCATCAGCAATCTTATTTATCCCCTATGGGGTTGATGCGTGATACGGGGAAAGGGGATTTATCCAGAGGTCCAATCATGAAACCTTTCCTGACTTCTTTTTCCAACAGCGTGTCAACAATTTCCGGCTCTTTCAAAGCAGACTGCAGATTACTACATGAATGGGACATTTTAGGCAACCACAATAAACCGGCCATAAATCCTTGAACCAGTCCAGTTAACAGATAATTCACAAAGCAGCGGTTTGGATGCTTCTTTAAAGCCTTCCCCAGCTCAGCCACGTTGATTGGGGTTGAAGGTTTTATTTTTACTTTCCCTTCCTCACAAGGCGGGTTCGTCTGGGGCACACAGACTTTGGATGACCGTCCCCGCAAAAGCTGCAAGCATGAACATATTTACAATTTACAAATCTGCACACGTTCTCATTGAAATTATGGCACATGGGAGTCCAAAAGGGTGTCACCTTAGACTCATCGGTTTTTTGACCTGCCGGCGGATGGACTACAGCCACAGATTTGGGACACATATTGGAAGAGTGTGAGAAAGAGCCGCAAATGGAGCAGGAAAGAGCTTGGCGGCCAGTGCAATGCCTGCTGATTAAAGCTAAGTCGACTACAGCCCAGTCCAGTCTTTGGTTAAACCTCTGAATGAACATGGCAGCCTTGGCAGAGAATGACTTATGATATTCATAAAACAGAGTTCCACCGTATGTCATGGCGAGATCTGCGATGATGGCCAGATAGGTGTCCAATTCTGCTCGACGAGATGGATAGACTTCACAGATTACATCTCGGAACACACCAAAAGCAACGGTAAATTCTGCTAGAGTCAGAGTTTTTGAAAGTCTAGGGTCACTATCCTTCAATATCACAGACACATCACCACAATCTACCACACGCTTATCACTAACATCCGAGCACAGCAGGATTTTCACTAAATTGACATCGTTACCTGCGAGGATCTGGCTTCTCAAATTGTAGGAAATAGCAGCAGCAGGAGGATAGAAAGGCACACCGGTGGAGATTGGGACTGCACTACCCAGAATCCTGCGCGGGATAGAGATGCCGTCGGCGGGCGCCGGAGTGACGTCACTGGCCAGCATCGAGGAAGAGGCAGCAGGTTCCCGGGATGTAAACACGGCGGTCTGGAACGCAGAGCTGGAGGATGGAACGGCGGCGGCTTCTAGGGTCTGGATCCTTGAATTCATGCTGGAAAGGGACGACTGAATGGACGACAGCGCTGCCAAGATAGCGTCGTTTGCTGGAGCTGACGAGGCGACTTGGGTGTGTTCACAGGCAGTGCGCAACCTGGCCCGGCCAAGGTGGAGAGTTTGGCTCCACCGGTGGTTACGGTTGGTGGGCCTAGTAATTTCACATTTGAGCAACAGAGGGAATTGCTGTTGTTGCAGTTGGAGCATGATAAAATGATTGAGCAACAGAGGGAATTGCTGTTGTTGCAGTTGGAGCATGATAAAATGATAAAGATGGCTGAGATGGACAAGCAGATGGCAGTGGAAAAACTCCACTACCAGACGGAGCAAACTAAGCTGTCTTTGGAGCAGTCCCGGCTTGAGTTGCTGAGGGCTGGGTGCTCCCGGCTTGAGTTGCTGAGGGCTGGGTGCTCGGTTGCTGGAACTTCGGGAGAGCAGGAGAGTTCCTCAGTTCTTCCCGGGGGCGGAGGTGAGTGCTTTGATGTGCTTGGCAATTTGCGGTTACTTCCGAAGTTCAATGAGAGGGATCCAGAGACGTTTTTTTCTCTATTTGAACGTGTGGCTGCATCAAGAAAGTGGCCGGAGTCTGCGCGCACGTTAATGTTGCAATGTGTTTTGACTGGGAGAGCTCAAGAGGCCTATTCGTCCCTGTCCTTTGTTGACAGCCAGAGTTATGCGGTGGTAAAGTCTGCTGTTCTCAAGGTTTATGAGCTGGTCCCCGAAGCTTACCGTCAACGATTTCGGACGTGGCGGAAAAGTGAGAAGCAGACGCACCAAGAGTTTGCCCGCGACCTGTCGGTTAATTTTACGCGCTGGCGCGCTGCGCTGGAGGTGGAGTGTTTTGAAGATTTGTGTGATCTGATAGTGTTGGAGCAATTTAAGAACTCTGTCCCTGAGAATATTGCGACACACATCGGCGATCAAAAGGTAAAAACTGCCATGGAAGCGGCTGCACTGGCAGATGATTATGTCCTGACGCACAGGCGTGCTTTTGGAGAGGGGCGCGCGCGGCTCTAATTTTGTTGAGTGCCGGCGTGTGTGATGTGTATCCTCCTGTTTATCCGAATAGAGCTGATGTGAGGGTTCGTGGCACGAGAGGTGTCGAGAAGGTTTGTAACTTCTGCAATAAAAAAGGTCACTGGAAAGCTGATTGTTATGTTTGGAAAGCTAAGGCTAAGCAGCCCATGACGCACGTGAAGGGTGCGTGTTTAGCAGTGTCGGCGCCCGAGGTGCCTGGGGTTCATTTGAGTAATGGAGTGTTACAGCGAGATGTTGCAGCTGGTGAACTTGATGCTTTCTTACCTTTTGTGTCTAATGGATTTGTTTCTTTGGTGGGAAGTGAGGAAAAGGTACCAGTTAAAATCCTGCGTGACACGGCTGCATTTGACTCTTTTATCCAGGCTTCAGTGCTGCCTTTTTCAGAGAATAGTGATACTGGGCTCACTGTTCCTGTGCTGGGGGTAGGCATGCGGGTTTTGCAGGTTCCGCTGCATAACATCCAGTTGTTCTCTGACCTCGTTCAGGGTCAGGCCATGGTTGGCTTGCGTCCAGCACTGCCGATTGAGGGCATTACGCTCATTTTGGGGAATGGTGTGGCTGGGTCCCGTGTTTGGGCGGATGGTTCACCACCACCTCTTGTTGTTTCCTCTGTCCCTTTAGTCAGTACACGTCCAGATGAATGTGCAGAAAAATTTCCCAAGGTCTTCACAGCCTGTGCGGTGACGCGCGCCATGGCGCATGCTGATGCTGTTGTTCACGACCGTGAGTCGAAAGGTGTGAGGCACGACGCGTCGGAGTTGGTTGCATTTTCTATGTCAAATATTCCTCTTTCAGTTTCTTTGGATGACCTGAAGACTGAACAGCGAGCTGACCCTTCTTTAGCGGCTCTTTATGAGCAGGTGCTTCCGCCAGAACATGTGTGTGAGAGCCCTCGGGGTTATGTTGTTGATAATGACATTCTTTTGAGAAAATGGGTTCACCACGGTGACGATTTTGTCGCCGACCCGGTCTTCCAGGTTGTGGTGCCATTTAAGTTTCGGGATGCGGTGCTGAGATTGGCACATGACGATGCTGGCCATTGGGGGGTCAGGAAAACCTATGACCAGGTCTTGCGACATTTCTTTTGGCCGCGTCTGAAGCGGGATGTTGCTGCGTACATCAAGACCTGTCATACGTGCCAACTCACAGGTAAACCCAACCAAGGAATAGCGCCCGCGCCCTTGTTCCCTATTCCAGCTGTCAGTCAGCCTTTCGAACACTTGATCATCGATTGTGTAGGGCCGTTACCTCCTTCTAGGTCTGGTGCTGTGTACCTCCTAACTGTAATGTGTCAGACTACACGTTATCCCGCTGCATTCCCATTACGCACGATAACGGCGCTTTCTGTTGTGCGCGCACTCAGCCAGTTCATTTCGGTTTTTGGCATTCCGAAAATTATACAGTCTGATCAGGGGTCGAACTTTTCGTCCCATTTGTTCTCCCAAGTCTTAAAGCAGTTGCACGTCAAACACAACAAAGCGTCTGCGTACCATGCGCAGAGCCAGGGGGCCCTCGAAATCACTGCTGCGCTCATACTGCATTCAGATGGAGGGAGATTGGGAAGAGGGTCTGCCCTGGCTGTTGTTGGCTGCTCGGGGGGTTACGCAGGAAAGTACTGGTTTCAGCCCGAATGATTTAGTGTTTGGTCACACAGTGCGAGGGCCGCTAGCTCTGCTTTGTGATCAGTGGAAAGAAACAGAGATTCCCAAAAACTTGATCGATTATGTGAACGGTTTTCGTCACAGACTGTATGCAGCTGGCGTGCTGGCCAATCAGAAATTGTCGTCTGCACAGTGCAAAATGAAGAAAATGTTTGACCGGCGTGCTGAGCGTCGGGTGTTCAGTGTGGGGGACCGGGTTTTAGCTTTGCTGCCGATAGTCACTTCTCCTTTGCAAGCTAAGTTCTCGGGTCCCTATGAGGTAGTGAAGCAGGTGTCTGAACTGAACTACATAATTTCCACCCCTGAACGCAGGAAAAAGACTCAGATGTGTCATGTGAATCTGTTGAAGCCGTATTATGATCGTGTTTCCCCTGACTCTCATCTCGCTGAGGCTTCGGAAATACAGTACATGGTAGATAATGATATTGCTGAACCCTCGTCATCAAGTTGGGCTTCGCCTTGTATCCTGGTGCCCAAGCCCGATAACACCTTCAGGTTCTGCACCGACTTTCGAAAAGTTAATGCTGTCACCCGGCCAGATTCCTTTCCGCTTCCGCGAATGGAAGACTGCATTGATCTGGTAGGACAGGCAGCCTTTGTCAGTAAGTTTGATTTATTAAAAGGTTATTGGCAGGTTCCGTTATCCCAGCGCGCACGTGACATCTCCGCGTTCATAACACCAAACGGTCTTTTTTCCTATAAAGTCATGCCTTTTGGGCTGCGGAATGCTCCCGCAACGTTTCAACGATTGATGACTAAAGTTCTGGGTGACCTGGAAGGGTGTGCTGTATATTTAGATGACGTGGTTGTGTTCTCTGACACCTGGTCTCAACATCTGGAGCGCATCAGGGCCCTGTTCAGCCGTTTGGCTGAAGCGCGACTCACCGTCAACCTTGCCAAGTGTGAGTTCGCAAGGGCGACTGTGACGTATCTAGGTCGGGTGGTTGGGCAGGGTACCGTCCGTCCTGTAAAGGAAAAAGTCCAGGCAGTCGCATGTTATCCTGTCCCGGTTACAAAGAAAGAGTTGATGCGTTTTCTTGGTTTAGTGGGCTACTATAGGAGCTTTTGTAGGAATTTCTCTGAAGTAGTTGCACCCCTTACTGATTTGTTGAAAGCAAAAGTAACCTTTGTCTGGTCCCCTGTGTGTCAGCAGGCTTTTGAACGTGTGAAGATGTTGATGTGTGATGCCCCGGTTCTTGCTGCCCCTCGGTTTGATCGCCCGTTCTCCCTGCAGGTGGACGCCAGCCATGTGGGGGTGGGAGCTGTCCTCCTGCAGGAGGACGACTTTGGTGTGGGAAAGCCTGTGAGCTTCTTTTCTAAGAAGTTCAATTCCTACCAGCTCAATTACTCAACAATTGAGAAAGAAGCACTGGCCTTGGTGTGGGCTTTAACACATTTTGATGTGTATGTGGGTTCTGGTGTTGTGCCTGTGGTGGTCTACACTGACCACAATCCTTTGACCTTCCTTAACTCTCTAAAAGGTCCCAACCAGAGATTAATCCGGTGGTCTTTGTTGCTACAGTCATATTGGTTAGACATTCGACACATTAAAGGATCTGACAATGTGGTTGCAGACGCATTGTCCAGAGCACCTTGTCAGTAACATTTCTAGTGTTTAACTTGTGTTTAACATGTTTGCCTCTCTGTGTCCCTGTCTCTCCTTTCCTCTCTTAAAAATTGCTTCCTTGGTACCAGGTTGCTGAGGGGACGGTGTGGTGATGGTGATAAGCACCAGAGGTGAATATAAAGCAGCAGGTAAAACAAAAACATAGTCCACTGGTTAAGCGGGTTAAGCCCAATATGGTAATGTATGATATGGAATTATTTATGATTTATAAATGTATGGCACTAATTAATGTGGTGAAAGAGGGGAATTGGTGTCAGTTTTGTTATTGTATTGCATTACTTGGTGACCCTGAGGTTGGGCCACCTTCCTATGGAGGGGGGTGTGACGGCCCTCTGCTGTCCTAGGGTCTGCTTTGTTTCTTCCTGTTGTCTGCAGGTATCTGAGTGGGGCGGGGCTTGAAATCAGGAGCACCTGGCCAGTCTCCTGAAGGTCTTAAAGGCAGGCCGTCTCAGTCTCTCTCGCTCTCTCTCACACCACAAGGACCTGGCTTCCTCCGGCACCATTGTGTCGTTTTGGCTTCGGCTTGATTATTCTAATTTGTGCACTTGACTTTCCACGTCTCACCATCTTTTGTCATGGCTTCACGAGCCAGTCATGACACAGGCAACAGGGAAGCTGCAGATATTTGAGCTTGCTCAGATCGTGCTAAGTGTTTGTTTTGTCCACAACGAGCAATAACACCAATAAACTGTCCTGTTGAGGAAGTTGCAGCGACGCCAGTGATCTGATGTGTCATTTTGTGCCACATCATTAGCTCCATTCAGACAGGATTAGTGTCCGTTGGGGAGTCAGGTCCTTTCATTTTTGCAAGCGTGATGTTAATCCAGTCCAGATCGTCCATGTCTGTGTTTTTCCACCTTCATCCTTCAAAACACTTCAGCCCCAAACCTGTGCCGTGTGCTGTGAATCAAACAGCATCTCAAGTCTCTACAGACTGAGCTCCTACTGCCACCCATGGTTAGTGGACCATTTGTCATGTTGTTTAAGTGTCAGCATGTTCGGGTGTGACGATGTTTGGTTGTGTAAACTTGATTTCTCCTGTAGGTGGATGAAGATGAAATTTCTGCATTGATCTTTTCTCTCTCTGGTTGTTTGTGTCTGATTTGCCAGACCAACAGTGTAAAACATACCTAAAGCATACCTGCCATTATTGTTTATTTGACCCCAAATGGATCATAATTTACTAAATGAACATCATGTTGTATTGAGGACTCAAAACGATGCAATAGAGAGCATACATTTATGTTTACAGAGTTTACTGTGATGATAAATCAAGCGAGAAGTCATTGGGAGAAACAGTATCCTTTCTTCTGCCAAAAATAATGGACACAAACATCTAAATAAATGAAGACTTCTCAGAGGATGTGCAGCTGAGGTGAGAAGAGCTGCTGCCCAAGTTGAAAGCTGCTCAGAGTGATGAAAACGCAGCCTGAAGTGTGATAAGCTGGCCATCATGCTCAATAGTGGACAAACTTCTCACTCTCTCAGTTTAATATTTGTTTTACTTTGCATTTTTTCACGTTTTAATGTTGCTTTGTTTGCTTTTTATGTCCAAATAACAAAACTACACCTTTGTGATTAATCCCACCATGGTTTGGTCATAGCTCACAAGATTGTCAGAAATGCTGTTGCTGGGAGGGTCCACATTTCTTTAGGCAACTGATACTTTTTTTTTTATTACAATTGGGATGTGGCTAGATCATGTCAGCCCCTCGTGAATATTCACCCCGAAGTAATTGAATGTGTCCACTGCTGTCCAGGCCCAGGCCTGTAATTCACAGGACTGCTCTACAACTGTCGTCTGCAAACTACACGTTTTTAAAAGTGTGTATTGCCACTCGGCCATGGTCTTGGCTTCCCCTCTTTCTCTCTCTCCTTGTCCACTCTGCATCGGAAAAATTAGGATTAAAGGATTAACAACGAACTCTGCCTGGCCGGCCCAGCAACACATCACCTCATGAGATTTCAGAATGAGCCTTTGAGCGAGACTTCCTCTCCACAATGTTCCCAGACACATATAATAACAATCTGAGCCAGTCAGTGTCAAAAAGGAGCATTACTTATTAATACTAACTTTATCCACAAAATCTCTGAGCTCAAAGCTGTCCTTAGTTCCAATCTTCGGCCAGGCTTGGAGCTTGTCTCTGTATGATTTTGCGATAGTGAATGGGTTTCCATATCTCTCCTCCAAAATCTCCCATGCAGCACCATAGGCAGATTCAGATGCGAGAAGGAAATAGCCATGGAGTGCCTTCTTAGCTTCTCCACCCACATATCTTCGCAGGTAATAGATCTTCTCCTTGTATGTTTTTCTGGTTGATTACTGTTTCAAAGGGCAATTTAGCTTGTATTTCAATGGATCCCCACTGAATAGGGAAGGCTCAGGAACTTGAATTCTGTTGGCACTTAAAACACCTGCCAGCACCTTAACAAGTTCTGCTGTAGTGTCACTTGTGGAGGTGTTCACAGGTAGTGGGATGGAAGTCATCGGTCTATGTTGAGAGCACTTAAGGGAACTGGTGCATTGCCTTCTGTAAACATCTTGTGTTCCAGCATGTCCTTTTGCTCTTCTGACGTTCACTTGATCATACACCTGCATTCTTGCTCTTGCTGCATTGAGACCTTTCACTGCCTCCAAATGCTGTATTTTTCTCCGCTTGAAATCCAAAGCCTTTTGTTGAGCTACATGCTCTGCTTCCAGCTGAACTTTAATTTTAGCTTCTTCTTCCTCTTTCTGCATTCTTCGCTGCAGTTCTTCTTCTTCTCGTTCTCATAGACGTTTCACAGCTGCTGCCTCAGTTTTCCTCCTTTTAGCTTCTGATTCAAGGCGCTGCAACTCTGTTCTATCTCTTGCTCTTGCAACACTCTCAGAACAGCTTGGCTTGCAGCAGCTCAGCAACAGCTCCATGTCTTTTAACTGAAGACCTGTTTGAATATTGTGAGTTGCTTTTCAAGAAAGAAGCAACTGGACCTGATTTGTAGGTACTTGAGTCAAAGAGAGAACCTGCTTCGGGCCAATCTTGCTTTTCGTCATTTGTTTTTTTCCCCATCCAGTCAACTTGAAGCTCTGGATACAATGAACTTGGACATCTCTACACACAGATCCACCTTTTGACGTGTGTCCTGATCTGGAGTTGAAATCTTACGCAGTTCATCATAAACAAGCTGCACATCTGCAGAAAGACTTCTGATATAGTTGAACCTTTGTTGGAGCCCTTTCATTTTTCCATCTTCCATTTCTCTACCCTTTTCTGTCAGGGTTCTTTTTCTTTGACTTCGTCTTGGCTGCTGCACTTCTTGCTCAGTTTCAGCACCCTCAGCTTCTTCTTCACTATCCCTAACCTGTGTTATAGGCTCTGTTACAGGCTACAATCTCATTATAGGATCTGACACTGACATTTGAAATCACTGCCTTAGATTGACTTACTTTGTAAGTCGATAACATAATGAGAACTGTAATCTTTAACACTCAATCCTAGACATTCAATATAAAATTGAAAACTGCCTGAACTTATTTTTCCAAAATTACACTTTAAATTGGAGATATATAAATCTCCTTGAAGAAAACGTATTCACTCTTTAAACTTAACTTCTTGACTGTACATTTAAATCATGCATTTCAAGTCACTTTGATGAGCAGCTGAGTGAAACATTAACCATACACACAACAGCAGCTCTCATCCTTCGTGCTTCCTTAATTGGCAGCTCATTAACGGTCAAGTCCAAATTTCCCACGTGGTAATTCTAACCAACTAGGGCAACGTTGAGGGGAGTGTCTTATGTCCGCACTTATTTGAGACCATCTGCACAGAAAAGCATGCGGAGGGAGGTACCCGGGAGTTCCCGCAAGTTTTTAAAGCCATGTGACATGTCGCAAAGGGAAGTTATCACCAGCATTTCTGACGTTTTTATCCCAGAATGCCTGGTTATGCGAGGCAAATGCATGCGCATGCATGATTGGAAACGCGCCTACTGATTCACCCGGCCAGACCGGAAGAAAGGAGGACTCGCTGCATGGATCACTCAGTGAGAGCTCCGCCACAACAACAGACCATACTCTCGTAGCCGTAGACAGATTGAGTGAATCTTATTATAAAATAATAAAAAAATATAATTTAATTTTAATGAAAATACTTTTTTTTACTTTGTACACATAATGACAAATAACATTAATATAATTAGAGTTAAAACAATTAATAATAATTATAGTGTTATCCATATTTTCCCCAAATGACAATGGCTTGTTATGTTTATTACAGTTCAGTCAGGACCACTTTGTCAAAAAGAATCTTTATTTATTTGCACAAGTTTCATTTGGCGGTATGGTACTGTTCTGGGACTCCCTGCTCTTCCACGCGCTTGCATGGAAAGCCTGAGGCAGGAAGAGCACCTTCCTGCCCTTCATGAGCCATCATGAACGGCATAAGCAGGGAGCGTAGCAGCAAAGAAAAACCCCAGACAGAGCAGAGCAACCAACAAGAACAATGGTAAGGTACATAACAGATGACGGGAGGAGCTGGGGTGGAGGTGGGTTGAAAACGCCGGCAGAGGAAGCAACGAGGGAGGTCAGGCTAGAGCAGTTTAAATAGCGCGCTCTGAATGCAATTTCCCAATAGGAAGCGAGCACGGGGAGTCGCTGTTGCTGCTGATTTAGAGCTTGACGTCGTGGCCTGCCAGAACTAACGCTACGCTTGATTTTTGGCGATTGACCCAGATATCACTCCGCGGTGAGGTTGTCTTGGTATTTGTCTTGTGAATTTCCTGTTTTATTTTGCAGTAAGTAACTCCCCTCTCTTTTCAGGTCACTTGCCCTTCCTCATGTGGCTCAGGTCTGACGTCATCCCTGATCCCTGATTGTTTCGACCTGTTTCCCATTATCCTTCTCTGTTAAATAGTCTGTCTTCGTTTGTCCTGTGCCAGTGCGTCTCGTCTCTTCGTCCTGTCAAGAACCTCCAGCCTCGATCCACAGCCTTGCCACAGAATCTCCGTCATGTTTGTATTTTTTTTTTTTTTCAGTTTATTGTTTCACAGCCTTGTTATTTTTCCTCCCTGTGGAGCGATCTTTTTTGTTTGTGCCCCTTTTTTATTCAGAATAGTGTTGTTTAGGTTTGTTGCCAAGTTGTTGTTTTTTTTACTAATTTGGAAGAGTACTCGAGAAATTCTCAAAATAAAAGCCTGTCTAACCCGTTCCTGTCCTCTCCTCTGTCCAAGCCTGACACCAGAGATCCATGAGTCACAGTGCACGTTACCTCAAGTCTCGCTAGAACAGTTCATGAGATTTGCACGGAAACACAATATTTCACAGAATATGTATATAACTGGCAGACTGGGGTGGTGGTCCCTCTATTCAAAAAGGGGGACCGGAGGGTGTGTTTCAACTATTGGGGGATCACACTTCTCAGCCTCCCTGGGAAAGTCTATTCCAGGGTACTGGAGAGGAGAATTCGGCCGATAGTCGAACCTCGGATTCAGGAGGAACAATGCGGTTTTCGTCCTGGCCGTGGAACACTGGACCAGCTCTATACCCTCCGCAGGGTGCTCGAGGGTTCATGGGAGTTTGCCCAACCAGTCCACATGTGTTTTGTTGACTTGGAGAAGGCATTCGACCGTGTCCCTCGTGGCATTCTGTGGGAGGTACTTTGGGAGTACGGGGTCGGGGGCCCTCTGCTAAGGGCTGTTCGGTCCCTGTATGACCGGAGAAGGAGCTTGGTTCGCATTGCCGGCAGTAAGTCAGACCTGTTCCAGGTGCATGTTTGGACTCCGGCAGGGCTGCCCTTTGTCACCGGCTCTTTGCGGACAATGTGGTCTTGTTGGCTCCTTCGAGCCAGGACCTCCAACATGTCCTTGGGCGGTTTGCAGCCAAGTGTGAAGCAGCCGGGATGAGGATTAGCACCTCCAAATCTGAGGCCATGGTTCTCGACCGGAAAAAGGTGGCTTGCTCCCTCCAGGTCGGGGGGGAGTTCCTGCCTCAAGTGGAGGAGTTTAAGTATCTTGGGGTCTTGTTCACGAGTGAGGGAAGGATGGAACGTGAGATTGACAGGCGGATTGGTGCAGCGGCTGCAGTAATGCGGTCGTTGTATCGGTCCGTCGTGGTGAAGAGAGAGCTGAGCCGAAAGGCGAAGCTCTCGATTTACCGGTCAATCTACGTTCCTACCCTCACCTATGGTCATGAACTTTGGGTCATGACCGAAAGAATAAGATCCCGGATACAAGCGGCCGAAATGAGCTTCCTCCGCAGGGTGGGGGTGCGCTCCCTTAGAGATAGGGTGAGGAGCTCCGTCACACGGGAGGAGCTCGGAGTAGAGCCGCTGCTCCTCCACATCGAGAGGAGCCAGTTGAGGTGGCTTGGGCATCTGTATCGGATGTCCCCTGGACGCCTCCCTCGGGAGGTGTTCCAGGCATGCCCCACCGGGAGGAGACCCCGAGGAAGACCCAGGACACGCTGGAGTGACTATGTCACCCGGCTGGCCTGGGAACGCCTTGGGGTCCTCCTGGAGGAGCTAGGGGAAGTGTCCGGGGAGAGAGAAGTCTGGGCGTCCCTGCTCAGGCAGCTGCCCCCGCGACCCGGTCCCGGATAAGCGGAAGACAATGGATGGATGGATGTATATAATAAAATGAAAGATAATGCAAGAAAAATAATGCAATGACAGCAATTACAGAAATTGTGTTCTATTACAGCCCACTCCACTGGTCGAAAAAAATGCAGATGAGAGACTGAGCCTATTTCTCACGTGATTTATTAACTTCATAAACATGAATTGATGGTCTCAATATCTAGTTTCATGTCTTCAATACAGCATAGTCTTCATTGAGTATTATGCTCCAGTTTAAAGTGAAATTGACTCTAAACTTTACAGACTTTACATTGGCTTTGCATGAATTCAGACTGAGAATCAAAGAGTATCGTGTGTGAGGAGAGTTCTACAGCTCTTTCATCAAAAGACAACTTATGTAAAGCTGCATTTAAGATGAATATCTGTGAGTGTGGGCCCTTCTGTGTCTACTGTGCATGGCTGTGTCTGTATATATATCAATACAGAGGACTGTTTGTACAGTACATGCATTGTCATGCCTGCGCAAGAACTGACGACAGTATGTTTGTGTGCATGACGTCACAATGTGTCACCTGCACACCTGTACACCTGTCCCCATTGGCTCTCTGCTGGATCATCTTTAGGCCCTATATATTGCAGCCATGATTCCTATATGCTTTTTGGATGGCTGTCCCTGTATCTGTCCATGTCCCTGTATCTGTACCTGTAGCTGTATCTGCCCCTGATCCACAAGCAACCCCTTGTTCACATCTGCTCTCTCTCTCTCTCTCTCTCTCTCTCTCTCTCTCTCTCTCTCTCTCTCTCTCTCTCTCTCCCTACTGTATTAAGGTAGCACAGATGACATTTAAAGTATATTCATATTCTCCTTGAATGCATTCTAATGAGTCTGCATGGAACATATGAAGGGGAGCCAAATCTGAATGGCTCTAGGCCCACGAAAAGATTATTTTTTTGTTATCCTATTACACAGTTTGTGGGTTGGCAGGCACTCCTGATACCAAAATGTATGTGCACAAGCACTAAAGTGATTTTTTTCATGCAATGCCCATTGAATGTTATTACAAAGTTTTAAGAGCAACGTTGTGTTCAGTTTTTAATGTATGTTTGCCACTAGGGGGCAGCAAAGCTTCACATCTTCTACTTTTACTTTCTTCACCAGCTACGAGCTAACTTTGTTTCTCTGTTGTTTGGTGTTGGGCAGGAAGCACACTATGGGCTTAGCAGAGCTAGTTCATGGAAAAATAGTAGCCTGCTGCGGATGGAAATGAGATATGATGAATGACGATAGTGCTGAGACCTGAACCATCCATCCATCGTCTACCGCTTATCCTGTATTCAGGGTTGTGGGGGGTCTGGAGCCGATCCCAGCTGACATTGGGTTAAGGCAGGGTACACCCTGGACAGGACGCCAGTCTATCACAGGGCTGACATGAAGAGACTAACAGGTAACCAGTCTATCAGGGCTGACATGAAGAGACAGACAGGTAACCAGTCTATCAGGGCTGACATGAAGAGACAGACAGGTAACCAGTCTATCAGGGCTGACATGAAGAGACAGACAGGTAACCAGTCTATCAGGGCTTACATGTAGAGACAGACAGGTAACCAGTCTATCACAGGGCTGACATGTAGAGACAGACAGGTAACCAGTCTATCACAGGGCTGACATGTAGAGACAGACAGGTAACCAGTTTATCACAGCTGACATGTAGAGACAGACAGGTAACCAGTCTATCACAGGGCTGACATGTAGAGACAGACAGGTAACCAGTCTATCACAGGACATGTAGAGACAGACAGGTAACCAGTCTATCACAGGGCTGACATGTAGAGACAGACAGGTAACCAGTCTATCACAGGGCTGACTTGTAGAGACAGACAGGTAACCAGTCTATCACAGGGCTGACATGTAGAGACAGACAGGTAACCAGTCTATCAGGGCTGACATGAAGAGACAGACAGGTAACCAGTCTATCAGGGCTGACACGAAGAGACAGACAGGTAACCAGTCTATCAGGGCTGACATGAAGAGACAGACAGGTAACCAGTCTATCAGGGCTTACATGTAGAGACAGACAGGTAACCAGTCTATCACAGGGCTGACATGTAGAGACAGACAGGTAACCAGTCTATCACAGGGCTGACATGTAGAGACAGACAGGTAACCAGTCTATCACAGGGCTGACATGTAGAGACAGACAGGTAACCAGTTTATCACAGCTGACATGTAGAGACAGACAGGTAACCAGTCTATCACAGGGCTGACATGTAGAGACAGACAGGTAACCAGTCTATCACAGGGCTGACATGTAGAGACAGACAGGTAACCAGTCTATCACAGGGCTGACATGTAGAGACAGACAGGCAACCAGTCTATCACAGGGCTGACATGAAGAGACAGACAGGTAACCAGTCTATCACAGGGCTGACATGTAGAGACAGACAGGTAACCAGTCTATCACAGGGCTGACATGTAAAGACAGACAGGTAACCAGTTTATCACAGCTGACATGTAGAGACAGACAGGTAACCAGTCTATCACAGGGCTGACATGTAGAGACAGACAGGTAACCAGTCTATCACAGGACATGTAGAGACAGACAGGTAACCAGTCTATCACAGGACATGTAGAGACAGACAGGTAACCAGTCTATCACAAGACATGTAGAGACAGACAGGTGACCAGTCTATCACAGGACATGTAGAGACAGACAGGTGACCAGTCTATCACAGGGCTGACTTGTAGAGACAGACAGGTAACCAGTCTATCACAGGGCTGACATGTAGAGACAGACAGGTAACCAGTCTATCACAGGGCTGACATGAAGAGACAGACAGGTAACCAGTCTATCACAGGGCTGACTTGTAGAGACAGACAGGTAACCAGTCTATCACAGGGCTGACATGTAGAGACACACAGGTAACCAGTTTATCACAGCTGACATGTAGAGACAGACAGGTCCATCCTGCATGTCTTTGGACTGTGGGAGGAAGCCAGAGAACCCGGAGAGAACCCACGCTCACACGGGGAGAACATGCAAACTCCACACAGAAGGAACCCAAACCGGGGATCGAAACTGGGACCCTCTGGCTGTGAGGCAACAGTGCTACGCCACCGTGCAGCCCTGAGACCTCAACCATACAGTAAAAAGGCCATAAAATGAGACCATGATCTTAAAAGGGCAAGTAGAGCTGCAGAGGTGGTGATAATGACCTGTGGGTGTGTTATTACAAGCTAGGGACCACTTTCCTGCTGGTGACATTTAAATGAATGTCACTGAAAATATTGATTCCTGGGGTCTGATTGGATGCACAAGACTGCAGTTGAGTAAGTCATTATATCTGTATGTTATTGCACTCTCTGTGAGATTGTGTACTTGGCTGCTTCAAGTATGAACTATTATCAGCAATCTACAGTTTACTTTACTCCAATCTATATCCGAGCTGAACAGGGGACTTGCTGATTGCAGCATAAAGTTGTGCCACAACAGGAACAACAGAAATACACTATACTTAAGGTAAGAAAGGTAATTAAGAACACTGGAGGAGCAGAGGGGAGTGAAGGAGTATACATGCATGTGGAGATAAATGTTAAAGTAAGTGTGAGAGTGTGTGCGTGTGTGTGTGTGTGTGTGTGTGTGTGTGTGTGTGTGTGTGTGTGTCTGTGCGACCCGAACAGCATCTGTAGAATATAAACAAGTTACAAATAACATATTACATCACTTGTATCCTATCTTCATAATTAAACCCTGCACATAGGGATTTATTCTGGATAAATCCTGGTCATTATTTTTCATGTATTTATAAAAATGGGACAGCTTGACCTGACTCATATCCCTCAGAAATAAATACCCCAAATTAACCAGGAATAGCTCCTCACCCATAAGGTGTACCGGTATATGCATATTGCTGGTCTCCTTTGAAAAGTAAGAAGTGGAGGAAAATAAATCTATTATACACATTTCTATTACCATTCCTGAGTAAATGGAGACCAAGGAAAATAAGACTTATATCCTTGCCTTTTATAATATAATATTATTTTGAAGGCAGTATTATAATCAATATGATTAATAAAAAAAACATCAATGGATAATGATGCAACTAAATGTCTACTCTCATCTACAACTGGAACTGTACTTCTGATTAAAAGACACTGAAATACAACATTTATAATGCAATGTATACTCAGTATGTAACATATAGCTACAACATGGAGACTTTTACTTCAAAACACTATTTGATAACATAAATCTCCCCACAACATTGAAGTAGTGAAATATTACAATGCATACAATGTATATTGTATAAATATTGGTCATTATTTAAGTATGACTAAAGAGCTCTATGCTATAAGTAATATAAATGGAGAACCGTTCTCATTATATTCCTCTGGATCAGAGGATCAGAATTATGTCATATGTTGTTGCTCTCTATCGCCACCTGGTGGATATAACCAAGTCCTAAAAGTCAGATCTTGCTTTGAGCAGAAATGCCGTCTCAGCCTGTCTTCTCTCCCAACTAGTCTCTTTTGGCAAAACAGTGGAAGAGTACACTCTTTACAGTAGCTATTTTACAAGACGTTTGATATTAAAATGCATAAAAATCTGTACGTCATTTGGGAAAAAGAAAAGATCCCACGGACATCCTATTTTTTTTTTTATCTAATGCCTTCGCCAACTGACTTATCATTCTGAAACCATAACAACATATATTGACTCATTTTTAGTCCTGAAGAGTCCTAAAAAGAGAAGCCCCATAATAATACTTCAATCCATCCATCCACCGCTTATCCTGTATTCAGGGTCGCAGGGGGGCTGGAGCCGATCCCAGCTGTCATTGGGCGAAGGCAGGGTACACCCTGGACAGGTCGCCAGTCTATATATATATATATATATATATATATATGAATAATAATTCAATACTCTGTATGATTATAAGGCAAAAAGAAGAACATTTCGTCTATTGTAATGTAATTGAATAAACAACATATCATTTTAGGTTTTTTTAAATTGTCTCTGTCACTCTGATCTCCTTTCCTCCTCCTTTTCTACGTCTCTAACTCTCTTAACTCCATTCGTTTATCACTGAAAAAAATCTATATGTTCATAGTCAATATGCTAGTTGCTCACTGTGGCAACATGACTGAAGAAACATAACACGACACAAGCCATGACAATGTTAGGATGGACCTAGGTGGTATGGATACAGCCAGTAATAGAGCATGTGCTCCCATTGGTTTGCCAGCAGAGACTGAAGGGAAATGAAACATGAGATTTCAAGCTCCACCTTTCTACCTCATACAAATATAATTCAATACTTTCATTGTCCTATTCAATACGAACCATTGATTTGTTTTTGTCCCAGAAACAACTGAATACTGTACTGGAAATAGATCTTAGAATTGGATTGTTGTGTTTCAGGCATTTTTTAAATTTACGTAATACATTTACTCTGGCTAGCACTGTCGCCTCACAGTGAGAAGGTCCTGGGTTCGAGCCCCGGTCTGGGTTCCTTCTGTGTGGAGTTTGCATGTTTCTCCCTGTGTAAGCGTGGGTTCTCTCCGGGTTCTCCGGGTTCTCCAGCTTCCTCCCACAGTCCAAAGACATGCAGGATGGACCTGTCTGTCTCTACATGTCAGCCCAGTGATAGACTGGTTACCTGTCTGTCTCTACATGTCAGCCCTGTGATAGACTGGTTACCTGTCTGTCTCTACATGTCAGTGATAGATTGGTTACCTGTCTGTCTCTACATGTCAGCCCAGTGATAGACTGGTTACCTGTCTGTCTCTTCATGTCAGCCCAGTGATAGACTGGTTACCTGTCTGTCTCTACATGTCAGCCCTGTGATAGACTGGTTACCTGTCTGTCTCTACATGTCAGCCCTGTGATAGACTGGTTACCTGTCTGTCTCTACATGTCAGTGATAGATTGGTTACCTGTCTGTCTCTACATGTCAGCCCAGTGATAGACTGGTTACCTGTCTGTCTCTTCATGTCAGCCCAGTGATAGACTGGTTACCTGTCTGTCTCTACATGTCAGCCCTGTGATAGACTGGTTACCTGTCTGTCTCTACATGTCAGTGATAGATTGGTTACCTGTCTGTCTCTACATGTCAGCCCAGTGATAGACTGGTTACCTGTCTGTCTCTTCATGTCAGCCCAGTGATAGACTGGTTACCTGTCTGTCTCTACATGTCAGCCCTGTGATAGACTGGTTACCTGTCTGTCTCTACATGTCAGCCCTGTGATAGACTGGTTACCTGTCTGTCTCTACATGTCAGTGATAGATTGGTTACCTGTCTGTCTCTACATGTCAGCCCAGTGATAGACTGGTTACCTGTCTGTCTCTTCATGTCAGCCCTGTGATAGACTGGTTACCTGTCTGTCTCTTCATGTCAGCCCAGTGATAGACTGGTTACCTGTCTGTCTCTACATGTCAGCCCTGTGATAGACTGGTTACCTGTCTGTCTCTACATGTCAGTGATAGATTGGTTACCTGTCTGTCTCTACATGTCAGCCCAGTGATAGACTGGTTACCTGTCTGTCTCTTCATGTCAGCCCAGTGATAGACTGGTTACCTGTCTGTCTCTACATGTCAGCCCTGTGATAGACTGGTTACCTGTCTGTCTCTACATGTCAGCCCTGTGATAGACTGGTTACCTGTCTGTCTCTACATGTCAGTGATAGATTGGTTACCTGTCTGTCTCTACATGTCAGCCCAGTGATAGACTGGTTACCTGTCTGTCTCTTCATGTCAGCCCAGTGATAGACTGGTTACCTGTCTGTCTCTACATGTCAGCCCTGATAGACTTGTTACCTGTCTATACACTGGTCCCCCCCCCCCCACGCAACCCTGAATACAGGATAATGGATGGATTTACTCTGGCTAGTTTGTGTTTCCATGTGATTCAATTTGAGAATCATCTGCATTGTGTTGTTTTATTGATTTGCCAGTTCTCTGTATGCTCCGTTGAGATGAGAAATAACTTTACATGAAACACAGTATTCAGTAGAAAAAAAAGACTGAGACAAACAATCAAGCCCTAATTCCTGCAATGGAAACAAACAGTTTAAGATAGCAAACCCACTCAGGCGTTAATGCAGAGTAATGTGAAAGAAAATCATGTTGATTTTGAGACAGACTGGATCATTCAGTTCTAAAGCTGCTCTCGGTTCAGGTTCTGTGAGGACACGTTAACTGTTTGGAGCGTAGGGAGCATCCTGACTGCATCTGCTGGTCAATCTCCCTCTGCAAAAACGCAGGCCACCTGCATAACCTCAAACAGCTGCAACGTGATATGCAACGTGAGCTACCCTGTGGTGACAGAAATAACTGCACATTCAACAGGTGTCTGCTTTAGATTATTTCATATTTTTTTTTAGCATCATCTCAGCTCATTTTAGATACATTATCACGCAAGAAAGTATTCACATTTACGATTTACGATACACCAAAGCCTTGAATGTTTTCATGTCACGCAAGCAGCTGACATCGGAAATGCTTTTGATAAGACGTCACACCCCATTCACATATCAGAGGAGGTTTGTGCCACCAGATATGATTCACAACTGTGTAACCGATCAAAGGTTAACCTCTGATAACATATGGTGCTGGAGACTAAAGCCAATTCCAGTCAGTGTCAGCAACGGTGTTCGAGCAGGGGGAGGCTCAACTGAAAAAAAAAACTACAAAACAAAACAGATTACCTTCAATGTTTAAAATCAGCTATTTCTTTAAACCTCAAAACCTGATCATCAATATTACAGTCAGCCAGTCACCTGACTCAAAGGAGGAGAAACGTTCCTTAAATCCAGGGATAATAATTATAAGAGAATGAAAAATTTATAAAAATAAGAGTATACAGTAAGGTGCAATGGACCTGGCAGAAATCACTTGTAGGTTTGAATGAAACCATTTTTTGAGAATTTAAAAGACACATTTTTGGTATATTCAGGTATAATGCTTCACTGAGAAGAAGTCGCTGACAACTTTAATTACCAATGAGAACAGCTGGATTAACTGAACGTGTAATGTATTTATCATCATTGATAGTTACTTTATTAAATTTAGATGGTCAAATGCCTACAATTAAATATTCTCAAATCTTTGTTTTGACCATTTGATTGCTTGACTCTGAACCCCCCATCATCTCTCTCTCTCTCTCTCTCTCTCTCTCTCTCTCTCTTCCTCCCTCCCTCTCTGTGCTTGGTGTATGGCGCCCCCTCCTGTTGCTCTTAGTCCATTCACAATAATCGGAAGCATAATTGGCAGTACATTCTCAACATGAGTTTGATGCTTCCTGAAAAAGAAGGAACCATAGTTCACAGAGGACCCCCGGTGTTGTTATTCACCTCCTTTCTAGGTAACTGTGTTATTTCTTCACTCACTCTTCCCCCCCTGTTGACCCATTATTGGCAGATTAGAAGTCCTGTGAAGAAGATTCAGCTGTGAATGTGAGTAGCAGAATTTTGAACAGCCTCAAAAAAACTTTCTCTAAAAATCAGCGGGGGGAGGAGAGGAGTCAGAGGCCCTGTGGTTTGAATTTGTAGCCATAAATATCCTCCATGTCGATCTGTGGTCAGCATGCAAAGCAGGACAATTCTGAAAACTGTTATCTGTGGTCACTTGATTTCTGTACTTGTCATTTCATCATCAGCATCTCTCAACAAACTGCATCTGTATTATTATACTGTGGACAAAGAATTAATACACTAAAGATATTGTTCACATAATTTGTTGTCTAATTAGGTGTAACTTTGCAAAATAGTAAATTATTATATGAAGTCTAATGTTGACTCAATTTAAACACTACACATAGAAGTTTATTGTGATGTTGTCTTAAGTTATTAGATCTTTCTATATGTATTATCACATTTGACCAAGTGTATGTAAGTGTACGTAATGTATGTAACCTTGTGTTATATATATATATATATATATATATTAACGATATTTTAAGCTGTGTAACAACATTTACAACACACAATAGTTAATATGTAGCTTATAGTATATAAAGTTTTATTACAGAAAACTCCTGGGTCTCCTGCTTCTTGGACGGACGTGTGAATGCGCGCATGCGCTCTGCCGTCTCTGTCCGCCAGGGCGGTGATCTCTCTCTCTCTCTCTCTCTCTCTCTCTCTCTCTCTCTCTCTCTCTCTCTCTCTCTCTCTCTCTCTCTCTCTCTCACACACACACACACATACACGCGCGCGCGAGCGAGCGCGCACGCACACGCACACGCACACGCACACGCACACACACACACACACACACACACACAGACAATCTTTCTTTCAGTCCCTCTATCACTCTCTGGGAAAAACCCGAGCAGGAGGAAAGCAGCAGAAGGGGGTGGAGGCGGACTCCTTCTTATTCTTTTTCCGATACAGCGGCGGCGGCAAGATATTTAGGAAAATAAATTAAAAAAAATTCACGCACCAACCCCACCCCCCTCCGGTGCGGAACGGCAAGAAAAAACACACGGATGTGCCTCCGAAAGCGCGGCGGATACCACCCTCCGGACCTTATTAATGCCAAGATTGTGAGTATCTGATCGGCTGCAGAGGCGAGCATGAACGCGGGGAGGGGAGGGGTGCTGCTTCCAGTTCAATTCCCCCTTCCCTCGTCTTCAGTCAGCGGTGGGGCTTTTCCTCGCTCCGCGGTGTTCAGGAAAAGGTCGTTCTCCGTGATTCCTTCCCTCCCTTCCTCATTTCCTTTCTTAACTCCTTGATACCTTCTCTTAAGAACTGTAAGCAGACATGCAATGTTTTTTTGGTGGGGGGAGGAGGAGGAGAAATAGTCGAGCGAACCCATGTCTTGTCTTCTTTTCGTTTTTTTTCTGGTTATTTTAAACGTGTTTCTTAATGACACCAGCAGGGGTGTTTCAGTCCCGTGCTCAGTAGCTTAGCTGTTTGTTTGTTTCTTTTTTTTTGTTTTACATAAAAAAGGAAGAAAACACTAGCTGCTCATTAGTATTAAACTTAGAAAGGGCTCAAATGTATGTATTCGTTTATTTTAATTTTCTTCTTTTCTGTATGTTCTTTAAGTACATTCTTCAAGTCCTGTAGGTGAGTTTGAGGAGAAAATCAACAGAGAACTGACTGTTAGCTTAATGTTCGTAACTGTGAAGCCTCCGAGGCATGGTTCGTAGGGAAGAACGGGTTCAGTCGTAACACAGGTCAGCAATGCAAACAAGCATGCACGACACTTCAATTTTGTATCAAACTTCATTCATTGAAGTTAAATCTTAGTAAAACATTTGCAACATTTTTTGTTTCCGTAAATTGTCTGCACACTTTGACTAGACTGGGCTTAAACCTGTAGGCCTACATTCAAAAATGGAAGGGAGCTATTCCAGCTTGATTTTTTTTAGCTAATTCAGTTTGATACAATTCTTCTCTGGTAAAATTAAAATTGTAGCGGAGACTGGAGTTGTCCGGTTTCACCGATCCGGTTCGGTGTACGGGGCAAAGCTGGTTTGATTTATGCAAACCGGTTGAACTGGCATTTGTTTGTATGGCATGTTCTGGAATATTAAAAACATCAGCAGCATGCGCCGACAGCGTCACAACACTAAATCCAACTTGTATTGCATTAGTAATGACGTTTTGAAGACATGTTACTAGGCGACGCGCCACTGGAGCATTTAACAAGCTGAGAAGCCTTCATCCAAAGAAGATAAAAAGCTGGTAGTTGCTTGAACGAGGCCACCATTGTATGGATCAACATGTATATGATGCACACCACCTTTGCTTGCGGTTGAAGTGTCATGTAAATATGCAAGACAAAGCCAGTGTAACGGCCTCTCTGGTTCCGCAAAGCCGGGTCGCTTTGTAAAAAGAGACACTGTTGCGGTGTTTTGGAGCAACGCAAAAACTTTATAAACGGTGTCATCGGGTTATGTTTTTATTGTTACCACTGGTGCATTGCCAGAACTTTCCGGGTAAAACTCGCGCTCCAGAGTTTCTGTTCCATGTGCGCAATTAGCGGACACAAACAGCTGTTTGGGATTTTGAAACCGAACCGAACTCTCTGTACCGAAAAGGTTCGAGACTAATTACCATATGAGATAGACCGTATCGCCGGAGCAGCAGTTAGGAGTAGGGTTGGGCATCGTTTGGATTTTACCGATTCCGATCCCGATTCCGATCCTCTGTTTCGATTCCTGTTCTAAACGATTCTCGATTCCGATTCTTTGAGGTGCAGGTCAACAGGTCCAGTGTTGCCACAGTTACTTTGAAAAGTAGTACTCTTGACTTCACTTAACTTAAATAATTGTTTGCATATTGTAATGGCAGTAACATCATGAATGAACATTTTATGAATATTGAACCAGCATTAGAGCAGCAAGGAGTGTTTTTTATGGAAAGGATGAACACAGTCCTCAAGTATGAGCGGCGTGATGATGAAGGGAGGGGGCGGGGCCAGCAAGCAGCGAGACATTTCTCCACTAAACACTCAAGAGAGACTCCGTTCGCATTTCAGCACAGACTGAGTTAGCAGGAGCTCCGTGAAATCGAGAACTCGTCTTGTTTATTCACACGCTGCGCCTTTTCACCGTCACCGGGCGGGACCGGCTCTTTTAATGTGGTTGTGCCATGCTGTGACTCTAAATGTTTTTTCAAGTTTGACGTTGTATTCTTGAAAGTAGACAACACTTTGTTGTTAACACAGAGTGTACAACAAACCTTTATGTTGCCATCTTTTGCTGAGATGAAGTCGAAATAATGCTTGTATTTCCAGGTGGAAAATGCGTATCTCTCCCCCTCCATTGTTTACGTTTCTGCCGGTAAAGCCGACTACACGCGACCGTCCGTGAAGGGGTCGGCTAACATACGTCACCACCGAGACGCACGAAGAAAGCAGATCTTTTTTTTTACTGACAAAAATAGTAACGCGCCGTGTATTTGGATAAGTAACTTTAATCTGACTACTGGTTTGGCAATAGTAGCGCGTTAGACTACTCGTTACTGATCGTTCTATCGCGGAGTCTCCGCACGCCGGGCGGAGTAATACAAACAAACTAGTGCGAGCGGAGTAAAACAAACAAACTAGTGCGGACGTTTAAGAACCAAAAAAAAAAAGAATCGCAATTCCAACAGCTTCTTAACGGTTCCGGAACCGGAGGTTAGGATCCGGTTCCTATTTGGAACCGGATCTCGATGCCCAACCCTAGTTAGGAGTATGGCGAAGGCTAAGTTTCTGTAGCAAATGCTCTAGATAAAAATGAAATTCATAGTTCACAGAAAGGAGTTAAACAAACAGCGTGAGCGGAACTTTAGTCTGTCGCCCGTTTCACCATTGTTCTGCTTTCCCCAACGTTACATTTCAAGTCATGCGGGGCACTTGGTACCCCACAATCGATTCATTCGATATTTGAATATTGTATAATATTGTTGAATATTTGTTAATAGCCCTATTCAGTAGGTCCCTAAAATGGGATATAACAATCACTAACCCTTTTCTCTACTGATAGCCAATTATGATCCATCAATCATACATCAGTTCAGTTGTTGCCCTCACCTCAGCATACATATATTGCAAATGGCGTACGGCTAATTGTGTCTGGGTGCTTGTGATCTGTGGTTGTTGATTACTTGCGTCAAAGGTCAGACTGTGCATTCTGCGTTCAGCTCCTTGCAACGAACAATGACCAGCTTACCATGACAGTTTGGTAACAAATATACAATCGTTTCAGCTCTAGAATTTTTTTGTATTGGCTACCGGTGACAAATTGTTAGTCACCAAGTGCTGAACCATTGATATTTTTATTTTATTATCTGCAGCAGATTTTTTATCCAGCATATTTAGTAGGGATGGGTAAAAATATCGATTCAGCAATGCATTGCGATTCTTTTCCCCGCAATTCAATATCGATTCAGCCATTTTCTGAATCGATTCAAGCCCCTGGCCAGTGGGGGCGCTGTGACCGACACCCTCGTGTGATTTGCGCTGTACGGACGGGGGCCGCACTAGACCAAACTATTACAATATGGCGACCGGAGTGAGTACAGCGTTCACACCGGCCACGGAAGCGCCGCGAATAGGCGCGGAGGGTAGCCCGCTTCCTTTCGGCGCCCTTGTTAAGCGATAGTGTAGTTCACACCAGACACGGAGTGCCGCGAATAGGCCGCGCCGTGAAGCATTTCGGTGTCTGCTCTATTTTTTGCGCGTGCCGCGAGCGAACGCGTCAGTTCTGGCAGGAAATCACACAAAGAGACACGAGACAATCCGGTCAATTTTCTAAATAAAAGCAATTTTCAAAATAAAATACCGCGATTGACAAATGCGATCATATTTGTGTATCTCAACTCGCACTGGGAAACAGGAAGAGAAAATACATTTAATAAATGTGAAGAGTAGATAAACAAATATGTGCATTTCAACGGTATATCTGCACTACTACTGTCTACTACCATAGCTTCCGCGGCCGGTGTGAACCCGTTACATGCACTGTAGTTCAGTGTTTAAGCAATGTTCTGTTTTATCATGCCATGAGTTATACCACGGCTGTTCATAAGGCATGAAACTAAATAAATTATTTCAAAAAAATGATCTGGTACTCTTACTTGTGTATTTCTACTTGATACTGAATCGATATCGAAGCATTTCAATCAATATCAAATTGAATTGATATTGAATCGAATCGTGACCCAACGAATCGAAATCAAATCGAATCGTGAGATTCTAAACAATACCCAGCCCTAATATTTAGATAGACTTGACATTGGATGCGATTTTGACACATGAAACCCCTTTGGGAATCTTAGAAAATACATTGAGCTCTATAGCAATGCCACAGGCTATTTTCAAATAAATAGTGACATTTTACAGTAGATGCTGTTTGCATACATTTTTTACTTTGTAACAAAACCATAAACTCTGACAGGGTTATAGCCTTGCTCTAACCATATTACACAGACAATTCAACCCAGGCCCTAGTTTGTTCCGGGCAGATTCAATGACACATTTAAAAAGCTCCACCAGCTGACTTTTGGACCAGTTAAGACAAAGATATCACTGTGAGAGTTCTTTAATCTCCCTACAGTGTCTTTGCGGTTTGTGAGCTCATAGTGACCTTGTTGTACTTGATGGTATGTTTATGTATAAACTGACGCTATGAGGTTCCTACATGCTATTCCTAGGGCAGTCCAGTTACAGTCTATACGTTATCTTGTTTAGCACAGTGTACACTAGAACTAGGGATGCAAACATCGATTATCGATTAATTGTCGATAACAAATTACTCGATTAAAATAAATTAATTGCAATTAATTGCGTTTGAACCAGTAATTCCCCGCCTGTCCACGTGAGAGCACGCTTGACGCCAGACGTACTTGACGCACATGCGCGAACACAAGCAAAGCAGGGCTCTGACGACAACAACAACAAGACAACCGAGAAGCGGGACCCTGACAGCAGTGTTTCCCACACATTGACGAGACTATGGCGCACCGGCTCTAATGATGGGCCTAAACAGGAGGGCAGCAGCGCTTATTATAATGGGAATTCCTCGCGGCTGGTTTGGCTCATCAACGTTCTGTTTTCCCCCGTCGCCATGGCAAGGCATCTCCCGCGCCTACCCTCCCTCACATGTGCGAGTTTGACAGCGCATATAGCCCCGTTCACATACGTCGCTACTCGCCCGTCACTCGCTTTCTCGCTGAATTCTACTCGCTGGCAAAAAAAAATCACTGCCGCCAACGGCGAGTTCCAGCGGCAACTCTGTGGAACTCCTCTGTTGACGTCAACTGTCAATCATCTCTATTCTACATCTCGATTGGTACTCGCTTCACTCGCATCGCAGAAAGTTACATTATTTTCTCTCCGTCCCCGCCCACATCGCATCGCCTGTCCTGACCACATTCCGCTAGAACACATTCACATTCATTGACAGCTGTCGCTCAGAGATGGGCGAGTGGCGACGTATGTAAACGGGGTCAAAACCAAAACACCAAGGAAGGCTGAGGAATATTCACCCACTTATATTAATAATAATAATAATAATAATAATAATAGTCATAATAAACTAATAGTTTAAAGGCTCAGCACTGTGTTTTAGTCATTTTTGTTTTCATCTTTTCTTGAATGCTTAAACTCCTCAACCCCATTTAGTATGTCAACATTTGTATCAGTACCAGCAGTTTGGAAGAAATTGG
This sequence comes from Eutrigla gurnardus, assembly GCF_963514095.1. Classification (NCBI taxonomy): domain Eukaryota; kingdom Metazoa; phylum Chordata; class Actinopteri; order Perciformes; family Triglidae; genus Eutrigla; species Eutrigla gurnardus. The sequence goes on from NC_139922.1 coordinate 8,058,146, forward strand.
TCAGTAATTGATATGTCATATTTTGGTTCTCAAAATTCACCAAATTGATGCATTAAAATGAAATTATTCAAAATATAATTAGCATTTTTCTTTATATCATAAGGAAGATAGCATTTTATGTTACGTATACAGTAGATAGAACCTATTCAGAGGGAAATTCAGCTTCTCAGAAGAATTGCCGCTTATCAATTAATCGATCATCGATCGATAAGATGAAACAACTATCGATTAATGAATTACTCGATAATTTGCATCCCTAACTAGAACGTTTAATATTTTTTTGGGGCCTAATAAAAGTTTCTTATTCATGACCATTTAATGTGTCACTTCTGATTAAGCATATTTAGGAGGAAGAGACACAAAAGCAGAAATTAGTGTGTTGCGTTAATGTTTACTAAAATTGAGCAGAAATGGTATTTTACAGCTAGTCCTTCCTTTCGGTCTCGTCACTGTTTCGTAAATGTCTTTTCAATCATACTGGACAGCGTAGGGTGAAAGTCTTGCACAGGAAGGTGCTTTTAAAGTAAAAAAATAAAGGTAGAAGGATGTATCAGACAGTTTTTGTAAGCAGGATCTCTCCTCTGTTTTCTATTTGGTGCTGGCTATCAAACCCCAATCTCCTTTTATCCTCACAAATCTTTGTGTTTAGAGGTCCTTTCTCCAGTCAGTTTCGAATTACACACAAAAAAATCCTCTTGAAAGAGAAGTGAGAATTGTTTGTAGGTGCTTCGTTAAGGTTCGATTTCCTGCGTGACTGAACAAACCCAGCTGAAGTTTGATTAAACAGCTTTAAACACATTTAGTGTGAAAAGATCTAAAAATCAGAGGCATCCACATTCCTCCACTATATGATCCCATTTTTGGTGGGCATTTTCCAACAGCAGGAGTTGTATGTTGCCTTACCATGGAAAACAGGATCAACAGTATCCTCTCTCAGAAATAGAAATCTCTACCAAATTTGGGGTAGAGAGTCCCAACCATGAGATTAAGAAACGCACCACCTCTATGCTGACTTAAACCCCATCAGGAGTCTCACAGTTTTTCCTTCTTCTTGTTGCCAGTTGGTACACGCTTCCTCTTCCTCAGTCTTTCTTCATTGTGTCTGTTGCTTACTTCCTCTTTTTTAAGTTGGTCATCGCCTTCTCTTCCTGCGTCTCTCTCTCTCTCTCCCTCTCTCGCTGTTTCACTATTTCTGTCTCCCACTTTTCAGTTTGTCTCTCTTTGTTTGTTTCTGTCTTTCTGTCTACATTGAATGGTGTGTGTGTGTGTGTGTGTGTGTCTGAGGTTGCCATTTACCGATTTGTATGTCTTCATCATCAGGCGGTCACTCGGTGTTGTTGGTTTGATGTTTCGAGTCAATAAAATCCACACAAAAATAGCATTCCCATGTCATCACTGATGTCAGATGAAACCCTTTTGTTTGTCCAGGCTCCTTATTTTTAGTTTGATTTTGAAAGGATTGCATCAAGAGGTCAGAGAGTTTTTTCAGCCCATGATGGACCTTGTCATTCTATTAATCACTCGTCACTCAACAAAAAGTCACCACAGTCGACATAGTTAGAAGAAGTGACGCAGTTCCTGAGTTCCTGTAGACCACTTGAAAAGCAAGCTGCAGGAATGTATGGCTCAAACTAGTTTCAATAACGATTCATGTGCTTATTAGTTTCTTTATGAATTGGCCTATAAAATTCCCTTCGGCAGGATCGACCCAATTGCCAGGGGACAGCGGCTTTTAAATAATAGAACCTTTCATATTTTTTTAAATGTTTTTTTAATGTTAAGCGAGTGTGAACATTGTATTAAAAATAATGATGATATTTAAATCTATTTAATAGCAAAATCTCTTCTATTAAAACATTTCCAAAATCCACAAAAGGTTATCTAACAAATTATTCTGCTTCAATTCGATTCATATTTATTGACGTTTAGCCTTTCAAAAACAACATTTTCACTGCGGTCAAAAAATCACAAACAGAGGCGTGAATTTGTATTGACTGAGGTGGTGTTGCAGCAATCAAATAGCACCATGAGTAACACAAGCACAGTGACATACCATTTGATACAGCCCCATCCATAATGTGCACACAATAGGGCTGAACGATATGGACAAAATTTCATATCTCGATATTCATGCCAGAGATATCGATATCGATATGATACGATATGACTACGGGTTCGGTGAAAACCAAATATTTTTCAGAAAAATAAAAACATCATAATACAAAAGAATGTGGAAACTGCAGTTTTATTGATGATAACTCACTGCCAGTCATCAACATTAACATAAAGTCACCAATCAAATAAATAAAAAAATCAAACATTTTAGACTGTGTACACGGGTACCATGTCTTTTGCAATGTGGTATGTTATAGCGTATGTAATGTCTTTATGTCTGGTCGACGCCGACTCATACGGTGTAACGCTACTGAACGCATTGCAATACACTCGGTGCAATTTTCGCCAAACACGACCTGCACAACACCCCGCTCTGGTTCATCTTATGAAATCCAAAATACCTCCAAATAATGGAGGATGATTAATGTTTTGGCACCAAATCAGATTCGGCACCGCTACTGGCCGCATTATCTTCCGCACTCGTCTCACTTGTCAACTTTCTTTTGGATTTCCCCACTGTGTATGTTGCGTCTGCGTCTTATCTCCGTCTGCCCCACCCTAAGGCGGGAGTCCCGCCCTCGTATGTTCGTCATTGGTTGGCTTCGTCGATCCACAGCAAGCATGAAATAAGGTTTGTGGTTGGCTGGCCATAGCGGTGCATTCAAGGGCAATCGTAAAAATTAATTTTATTGTGACTGCCAGAGCTTTACATGCAGGGCGAGCGCGGGGGAAATCTATATCGTTTATATCGTTGCTTTTTCGATATTAATATCTTGAATGTTCTTATCTAGATAACGATATGATAACGATATATCGTTCAGCCCTAGCACACAATCTTATGGAGCGCAGAGCATAGTTTCATTGAGCAAGCATTTAGAGAGCATAGATGCAGGGTGTCACATCCATGTAATTAAGGATTCTAAATTAATTTGTGCTGTGGCTCAGCGGGCGGGCATGATATAAGGTTATCCTCATAATATCTAACTTCTGATAGTAAGTTATTAAAATTGCCCCAATAACAGTGTTGAAATAAAACAATCGTTGATCATCCGTTCAAGTATTGCATTTAATACGTTATCCTGATGTCATGTAGTCACTGCCTCAAAATCTTGGTAATTTAATGTTCCTGGTTCGATTCCAATCAGGGACTTCTGTGGTATGTCACGCCTCCCTCTCTCTCTCTCTCTCTCTCTCTCTCTCTCTCTCTTAAAAAAAAGTTTCACTTCTACTGGGGAGTGCCAATGTGGTCTTAGGCATGAGGATTTCTGGATGAAGTCTTTAAAATTCACATTCAGCGTATTCAGGGTTTCCAGTTGGTCACCAGAGTAGAGTGAAGAGAGATGAGGAGAAAATAAATAACATATGGCGCCATGACATAAGTGTCCACTAGTTATAAGCTCAGTCTTACTTTGCAGTCTTACTTTGTTTATAGGGATAGTAATCTGAACTTGTGTATATTTTTAACAGTAACAGTTCATCTCGGCTTTTGAAGTGTTGTTTGACTGCCGTAGTTATGAGGTTGGAGGCCAAACTAAATTAGTCATTCCTGTTTCTCCAAAATTGATTCTCAGCATCAGCTTTCCTCATTGAAACTAATTGTGATTGAAAAAAACACTGCTCCTGCCTTATACTTTCAATCTGGGATTCAAGTTGCTAACTAGCCTTGAATGTGTCCATTATTTTATAATGTAAAGCCCTGTTTTGTTTGAAAATTTGTTTTAGGGTGTTTTCACAACTATACTTTAGTTTAACATAGTTTTTTTCATTGAACATTTTTAGTTCACACTGACTTTTTACAAATTAACCACGAGGAGTTATCATGAAGTTATGAAGACTGACATGTAATTTGTTGATTGGACATTGTCAACCTGGGTTATCAGGACACAAATCAGGAAGTAAAATACTGGTGAATGGAATTAGTTTGTATAGCAATGCTTTTGATGTAGACTATGTTCTTTGATTCAAAGTATTAATACTGATTATTCAACTACAAATCTACAGCATGTTAGGGGAAAATCACCCACACTTAAATAAATATCAAGAATGCTTGCTTAGTATTTTAACTTTTGAAATCATGCTACATATCTGTTACCATAAAATCCTGTGGTTTCCTGCTCGTTTGCTTTCCCACCATAAGCAAACCACACCAAAGTCAGCTTGAAAGCCTTCTTCAGGCGGTCTGGGTTTGCTTATCTGGTCTGCCCACAGGTTTGATTGACAGCTTTCACACCAGCCCAAATGAACCACACTCACTTCACAAATGGCCCTGAGTTCATATACCGAACCAAATGGTTCTTGGTTTGGTCCAGTTTTCTCTGGTGTTTAAGCCCTGACCTGGTGTAATATTTTGTGGTTATTTAGTCCTGGTTTGATCCAGTCTTCAGTAGTATTTTACCCTACGTTTTTGCAATATTCGTTGATGGTTAAACCCTGCTTTTGTCCATTATCCATTAGGCGGTGCAACAAATAATGAACGTAGTCAACAAAAATTGATGATCAAATTCATTGCCAGTGACTCAGGACTGAAAAAGTTGTGTCCCTAGTTTGCTCGGACAGGTTGTTATGGCACTTAAAGGGATAGTTTGGAATTTTGGACATAAGACCTATTTTCCAACTCAGCCGGTGTGTTCGAGACGTCTGGAGACGTTTTCAAGACATTTCATTCAGTTCTGCTAGTTGCCGAGTTTGCTTGTGCTATGGCTAGCGCAAGTCAATGGTTCTAGTTAGCATGGCATTAAAAACACTCATACCGACTCCTCAGTGCACCCGAGGCAAATCAATTGTAACGGCAGACTATCGATGTACATCTGTGTTGATAGAATGTTTGAAATAAAACCAACCTTGCATTTTTAAGGATTTATGTCTCAGCAGCAGCAGCAGCAGCGTGTCATACTTCCTAGTAGGCTATGGCAGCGGCGGACTGATATCACCTAGCACTTATAAGTTACCGGTTCTATAATAGTTTGTTTACCTGCTGTCATTGCTACAGACGCAGAGTAACCTGCAGTGCTAGTTTCTTCAATCTCAAGGAAATGGCCACTTTTGGAGAATATACTGAAACTTTTGAAATCTCTGATGAGTTTTTTTCCACCCAAACCCAACCGTACCTGTACGAGCCTGAATATACAGAGGAAGAATTGCGCGAGAGGGAAGGGCAGAACGTGAACGAGCGTCTGTGGAGACTGAGATAGCCCCCGCTGGAGCTGAGAACCGGGACCGAACAAACGGAGACTGGTGATGCCAGGAGGGAATCCCCCGCAACGTGTCCGAGGGTTTACGGTTCTACGGACGGAGCGGAACTGCGGGTTCGCGGTGCGTAATTGTGGGTTTGCGGGCCGTGTGCTGCCCCGTGTTTGCGTGAGGTCCAAGCGCTTTTCAGACAGCCTTGGGGGCATAAGGGCCGACTAAAGGCTACTGTGTCCCACCGGGCTTCTGTCACGCGCTTCTCTGTTGCAGTGTTGTGGTTACTTCACAACTAACTTGCGATGCAAGGTTAGTTTTGTTTCAAATATTATTCTATCAACACAGATATGTAGATACAGATATGTATGTGGGAGGTTTAGCTCAGGAGGTAGAGCGGGTTGGCTGGTAACCGCAAGATTGCCGGTTCGATTCCCGGCTCCTCCTAGCTGAGTGCCTGGTGTCCCTGAGCAAGACACCTCACCCCAATTGCTCCTGACGAGCTGGCCCTGCGTGGTTGACTCCGCCGTCGGTGTGTGAATGTGTGTATGAATGGGTGAATGTCAGTCATTACTGTAAAGCGCTTTGGACAAAAGCGCTATATAAATGAGGCCATTTACCATTTATATGTACATCGACAGTCTAGTGTTTTAATTGCCTCGGGTGCACTGTGGCGTGGGCAAGACTGTTTTTAATGCCATGCTAACTAGAACCATTGACTTGCGCTGAATGAAACTGAATGAAATGTCTTGAAAACGTCTCCAGACGTCTCGTACCGGCTGAGTTGGAAAATAGGTCTTATGTCCAAAATTCCGAACTGTCCCTTTAAAGCACAGCACCCCAGCATGCAAAACACTAATCTTGTCGGTTGATGGTTAATCACCAGTTATCGAGAGTCGGTCAGAAAAAAAAAGAAGCTAAATTAGCCTACCTAGTACAATTAATAATCGTGGTAGTCGATTATTCTTTTCAATGATACAACCATCAAAACAGTTGTTAGTCACAACCCCTAATATTCAGTGGTGCTAAGCTCTATGTTGGTTCAGCAGTTGTTGGTGTTGTAAGGGATGCATTGATGCAACTTTTCTTCTCCAGATATGATACCTCAACTCTAGGGATGCTCCGATCGATCGGCCGCCGATCGTTATCGGCCGATATGGACCCTAAACAGGTTGATCGGTGGGCCCTCAAAGTGCAGATCAGAAAAGCCCAAGCCCGACCCTGTGTCCTACACAGTCATCAACAGTATTTTCAGTCATAAAACGGCTCGATAGCGGGGGAGAACCGCGTTGAACACTGAGCGATAATGAGAGGGACTGCCTATCGATTAAAGTGAACTTGATTATAAATACAGGACATTGAGAATTAGTATTATTATTCTCCCATCCATTCTGTGATCTCTGATCGGTATCGGTATCTGCAGATTTATGATTCCTGTGATCGATGATCGGGTCGGCCCCCAAAAATGCTGATCTGAGCATCCCTACTCAACTCCCCAGTACTGACCAGATACAAGTGCCCCCATCCCACACACTCTGTATACCTCACTACGTAGAACTCATTGGAATCATTGTAACATGAAGCAACACAAGGCCAAGGATGAGAAACTGAGTTGACAGCTAAAAGTGAGTTAATGAAATTCAAATACAGACATTCATAATGACATCATGGGTGGTACCCACACTACCGAATAAAGTCAGTATCAACACTGATGCTATTAAAGGGATGCACCATATTCAATGTTAATGTTAATGATTTGGTTAAAGGATTTTTCATATGTGAATGTGACACGCCATCTTTTAAGGGAAGTAGCAGTGGCCAACCATGATGTGCCAACAGAAGACTTTCTGTCTTGATTCCATCATCTTGTTAAAACCTCCCCAGAATGTTTGCATAAGAGAAGTTCACGGAAACACACACTGATTCACTTTTTCTATCACTGAGCTTTTCGGGAATTAAAACTTGGTTCAGATTTAAAAAAATGTTTGAATTAGAACACACACTTACTATGGCTTTTCCCCCCCTCTCTCCTGTGTGTGTTTGTGTGTGTGTGCGTATGTGTGCGATATCGCTTGTATACATCTATGTTTTTATGGATTAATGCACCTACCTCTGGATTTTTGGTGCATTTTGTGGTTATTAAATCCCGGGTGTGCTTTTACATGCGTGTAAATTGTGTTTTTGGTTCATGGCTTCATGTTGTCGTACAATTTCACACATATTCACGGATGACTGTTTATGTTTTTGTGTTGAATTGTATTGTGCTTGTGGATGCTTGTTTTGGGCTCATTCGCATGGATGCATGCGTGTGTGTGTGTGTGTGTGTGTATGTGCATGTGTTTGTTCATAAAGGAGAGGTCCGAGGCAGAAGGGGGGATGACATGTATGTGTCCGGCCTGCTAACATCGCTGACGACTCGTACACTAACCAACTGGCCGCCCTCCCGACATGACGGACATACTGGTAAACCAACTGCAACTTTTCCTCTCTCTGTCTTCTAGATTCCTTTTCTTGCATATTTCTCTATTATCTCTTTATGTTTCGATTGATTTCTTTTAGGGATGCAAATTATTGAGTAATTCATTAATCGATAGTTGTTTCATCTTATCGATCGATGATCGATTAATTGATAAGTGGCAATTCTTCTGAGAAGCTGAATTTCCCTCAGAATAGGTTCTATCTACTGCATACGTAACATCAAATTCTATCTTCCTTATGATATAAAGAAAAATGCAAATCATATTTTGAATAATTTCATTTTAATGCATCAATTAGGGGAATTTTGAGACCAAAATATGACATATCGTTTCCTTCTTACAAACGGCTGGTTCCGATCCAAATGTTGACATACTAAATGGGGTTGAGGAGTTTTCAAGTTTTCAAGCATTCAAGAAAAGATGAAAACATAAATGACTAAAACACAGTGCTGAGCCTTTAAACTATTCGTTTATTATGACTATTATTATTATTATTATTATTATTATTATTAATATAAGTGGGTGACTATTCCTCAGCCTTCCTTGGTGTTTTGGTTTTGACTAAAGCCCCGTTCAAATACGTCACCACTCGCCCATCTCTGAGCGACAACTGTCAATGAATGTGAATGTGTTCTAGCGGAATGTGGCCAGGACAGGCGATGCGATGTGGGCGGGGACGGAGAGAAAATAATGTAACTTTCTGCGATGCGAGTGAAGTGAGTACCAAGCGCGTACCAATCACAAGGTAGAATAGAGATGATTGACAGTTGCCGTCAACAGAGAGTTCCACAGAGAGTTGCCGCTTGAAACTAGCCGTCGGCGGCAGTGAGTTTTTTTTGCCAGCGAGTAGAATTCAGCGAGAAAGCGAGTGACGGGCGAGTAGCGACGTATGTGAACGGGGCTATACGCGCCGTCAAACTCGCCAGCTGAGGGGGGGTCGGCGCGGGGGACGCCTTGCCATGGCAACGGGGGAAAACAGAACGTTGATGAGCCAAACCAGCCGCGAGGATTTCCCCTTATAATAAGCACTGCTGGCCTGCTGTTTAGGCCTATTATTAGAGCCGCTAGTTAAGTCCATTTGCCTTGATAAAATAATTTTGGGCGAACACCGAGACTATGGCGGCCGAAATTAGACTACGGCAGTGCGCCATAGTCTCGTCGTGTGGGAAACACTGCTCCCACTTCTCGTTTTGTCTTGTTGTTGTCGTCAGAGCCCTGCTTCGCTTGTGTTCGCGAATGTGCGTCAAGTACGTTTGGCGTCAAGCGCGCCCTCACGTGGACTGGCGGGGAATTACGGGTTCAAAACGCAATTAATTGCAATTCATTTATTTTAATCGAGTAATTTCTTATCGACAATTAATCGATAATCGATTAATTGTTTGCATCCCTAATTTCTTTGTTTCACTGGGAAATGTCGCCTATCTCTTAGCAAGGGAACTGGCTAATGTTGATAATAGAAATATCAGGCCATTCTCAGCTAGAGTTGCCTCCATTACATCCTAAAATGTTAGACTGGGTGTCAGCAAGTGTGAAAGTCTATGCACCGATCCAATATCATGCGATAGGATTTATCAGCTCATTTACACCACACAGGAGCAACAACACATGTCACTCGCCACCTGATCCGTACATCCTACCCGTTTGGAACTGCACATGTGCAAACTAGTACTACACACCTGTGGTTGAACACTTGTGCACCATATTTCTTTCCCTGAGGATGCTATCTTTTGAAGAAATTGCCTTGGCTACATAAACAAGCTAACAGCTAACATGGAACTTACATTATGAATTGTTCATTGGTCTATTCAGTAAAAAGGTAAATGATTAAATGTTAACGTGTTCAAATGTATGAAACTTGAATAAATGACTACACTTTGGAAAGTTCAGGTATCTGAATCGGTGTCGGAAGGGAGAAATTGATATTGGATCGTCTCAGAACTCAACATCAAACTTGCATCCTTGCATATTTATTGAGCTAGTATGACCTGAACAAGGTTTTTTTTTAAGCCAATTTTAGTCCAGTCGGATATTTACTTATATGTTGGTTCAATATGCATCTCCCCAGTGCCAGGAGTGGAAAAACAAAATAAAAGTTCCAGTATTCCCCTTATTCATATGATGGCAGCGTTACAAGGTTTGCTAAAGTATTACATTTTGCAAAGAAGAATAAGGATTAAGACAAGGCAGAGCTGTGGAGGGACATTCCTATCTCATGGTTGGCTGGATCATTGATGTAGCTTCAGGGATACATAGTCAGATTTGTAAAGTTTGGTATTCTTGTGAAAGAGAGAGACGTTGACAAGTCTAGACTGGACTCTAAGGGTGTCCAAGTCTAGAGGAAAAAGGAATGTAAATGTTGGGTTTTAGCAGCTTTTCCCCTTTAAGCCATCACGGCATGAATGGGCCCATGCAGTCATGACAGCTAGGGTTGGGTTGTTTTGTGTGTGTGTGGGTGTGTGGGTGTGTGTGTGTGTGTGTGTGCATGTGTGTGCAGACACCAGGTCTGATTCATCAAGTTTCAGAAAGAAACCAAGAAGCCCTATTTGTCACAATACCACTGACTCCGTTTCCTGCCTCTCTCTCTCACTCTCTCTCTCCCCATCTTTTCCTGTTGCATCGGGTTCTTTTCGTCTCTCTTCTTCCTTTACTGGAGTGAAGCCGTGTTGATTGATTGAAACTTTGTAGCTATTAGCGAACAAGCGGGAGAAAATAAAAAGAAGGACCCATTTGTTCTTTCATTCAGTCATCCGTCACTCATCCACCATTGAATCGACTCGTCCCTGGTGAGCTCTGCTGCTGAATGGTGTCTGTGTGCTGCCTGTTTAATATGCCAGTTATTAAACAGGGTTGTGTTATCTCGTACGCTCTTAAAAGTTGTGACTTAATAGCTCAAGAGACAGGCAGTACCGGGGTTAGCAGTTTTATTTGCTCTCTGTCTGTCCATGCAGTGGATTACGAGTGTCTTCCTCACTGAATGCGGCTTCGTGGCTCAAATGTATGTGATTTAATAATGCCTCTGTGGGTTATTGAGGACATTCGTTGTTGTCTCCCTGATGAAAATCTTTCAACACCATGTTAGATGAACTTGCTGAAAATGCTTCGTCATCAAGCTTAAAACAAGACTGTTTGTCTCAGTTCCTGAAAAGTGGACATCTTGGGGATATGCAGTTTTGCACATATTGGCTGGTAAATGCACATGTTCCAAATCAGAAAGTTTCAGGTGAAATGTATTGCTTCCATGCAGGCATTGTATCTATTTAGTTGATTGTTTCTAGCGATGAACAAGATTTCTGCGTTTAAATAGACAGCAGGTGAGCTAGTAGCATTAGCTGTTTGCCGCCGGTGGGCAGCACAGTCCTGCTTGGCTAAATAATGGAGCGAAAGGCTAACGTTAATGGAAATTGCATTGAGTTACATTCTGCTGTGTTCAAGATCTTTTCCATAAAAATTAGTAATGGGCAAAAGTAAACTTAAATGTTTTCATGATGTGGCCAAATGCAGAACCAAAACCAGTATATAAATGGAAATGAAGAAGTTTCTCACCGCTAACTGGGCATCGGAAATCGTGGAATTTAACTGTTATTGGCGAGGCAATTGCTGGGACTGGGAAATGTATGGGGGATCTATTTTGAAGTGTTGCTTCAGGATAATGAATGTGTTGGAGGAATGGCAGTGGAATAATCTACTGTAATTTGGTGTTTGGCATCTGCTCATAAACCTTCAGCTAAAGTCCAGTAGGGGTACAACAAGCACAGGAGCATAGGTTTACATAACGAGGCTGTCAAGGCAGGTAAGATGGTGTGAGAATGTTTTGTAGTCTCACTAAACCATCTTTTTAAGTTACATAAAAATGTATTTACTGAAGGATTCTATATTGTAGGACAAAACATTCTGATTTCCTAAGCGTTAGTAGTTTTAGTTGCGTATTGTAAGCTGCTTAGCCATGAATTAAACAGGCCATAATTTGCTTTCTCTGTTTTATATTGCTGTGAAACAAATCTCCTTCAAACAACTGTATTTATTCAAGTTTGTTGCCAAAAATTGAATTTGCCACATTTTACACATGGAGCCATTTAATTTACCTTTAACCAATACTAATTTTTTATTTGGAGCATGAATGCATCATAGTGTAACTCTAGAAGGTCTGCATGTTAGCTGTTAGCTCCGGTGCTGCCAACGTTACTAGCTTTCAATTTCAACATGGATGTTGATTGTTCTTTATAATACAACATAATCAGGGATTGACGGTGAAAGCACATACTGAATATTGGCCGACAACAATCGTCAGTAAAACTTAATTTGATAATATTATTAAAATGTGTAATTCATTTGCGGTTCACATGTATGCCGAATAAGTGTTTAATGTTTTTCAGTGGGATGTAAACATCCTCTTGTTGTGGTTGGGGAACTCCTCTTGAAAATGGCGCGATGTAGCTTGTATGCTTGTAGTAGTAGTGTGTGTGTGTGTGTGTGTGTGTGTGTGTGTGTGTGTGTGTGTGTGTGCGCATGTGTGTGTCTGTGTGTCTGTGTGTGTGTGTGTGTGTGTGTGTGTGTGTGTGTGTGTGGTTGTGGTCAACGCGTATGTTGAGCATCCCAGTGTGTACTATAACTTTGAATGCACGTGCAAGCAGTTGTAGCTTGTTTGTGTGTTTCCAGTCGGTGTGTGTGCTTCTGTGTGTTTAGCCAGGCTTGTCCATATAAGGTGAGGAGGGGAGATGCATTTGGGAGCTTGACAGTGCGTCCCTCTGGTGAAAAACCTTGAATCTGTCACCACAGAGCACTGTTAGGGTGGGTTTATAGCCCTACTTACTGTGTGTGTGTGTGTGTGTGTGTGTGTGCGCGCGTGCGTGCGGCTGTTGTTAAAGTAAGAGAGAGTAGTGTGAAAGCGAGGGAGAGTATGTGACATTTTCAAAGAGAGCAAATGAAAAGAGACAGATCAAGAGCAAGAGCAGAGAGCACATTGTACAAATCATGTGTGTGTGTGTGTGTGTGTGTGTGTGTGTGTGTGTGTGTGTGTGTGTGTGTGTGTGTGTGTGTGTGTGTTAGTTAAACAGTGCAGTAGAGAAGCTTTAGCAGTGCTGAAACATGTCCGGGCAGGAGCTTGGAGAAGCTCGTCTTAAAACATTTTTCTTTCTTTCTGCACCGGATCCGGGGCATGACTCACTAAAATTGACCTGACCTCCAAAATACCACATTAAGACACCAACACATTGTGGAACACCATAGAACAATCCATGCTGTGATTTGATGTAGTAAGATTTTGACATTCTGAGATTTTCTGCAAGAATTGCACTTTTCGACAATTGGTTAGCAGGCTGTTCTGTTGTGGAAACTGATCCGACATCCCCTTATTGTCAACATACCTAGAGAAGCCATGCTTCCTCTGTAAGCCCTCAACCTGTAGTTAGTGGTTGTAAAGAGTCATGGAGGTGTCATTATCCTAGAGGTCACTGCAGGTAATTTTATACAGTGAAGTCAAGTTTCAAGAACTACAATAAAATGGCTACTATGGGGAATAACACATCACATGTTAGAGCTGTCAATATTCCTCTTTAATACTATTCAAATTTCATTTAATATTGTTTTCAATATTCAAATTATATTCAGGTTGCACGGTGGTGTAGTGGGTAGCACTCTTGCCTCACAGCAAGAGTGCTACCCGGGTTCGATTCCCGGGTCGGCCCGGGTTCCTTCTGTGTGGAGTCTGCATGTTCTCCCCATGTAAGCGTGGGTTCTCTCCGGGTTCTCCGGCTTCCTCCCACAGTCCAAAGACATGCATGGGGATAAGTTAATTGATGACTCTAAATTGCCCGTAGGTGTGAATGTGAGTGTGAATGGTTGTCTGTCTCTACATGTTGGCCCTGTGATAGACTGGCGACCTGTCTAGGGTGTACCCTACCTTCGCCCAATGATAGCTGGGATCGGCTCCAGCCCCCCGTGACCCTGAATACAGGATAAGCGGTAGACAATGGATGGATGGATGGAAATTATATTCAAATATTTAATGCTCGAATTCAGCCTATTATTAATATTAACTACACTACACAGGCTTATACGTTGCCTATGCCATTATCAACAATGTGGTTGTTTTACTTCTTGTCCACTAGAGGGCGTTCCAAAACATAACCAATACATATGTTGACTTACCAACAGGTGACAGCTTCCTAGATAAGTAATAATTAAAAAGTAAAACAATCACATTACTGTTCTCCTTGGGACACTGTCCCCGTTGCCATGGCTACGCCCTCCTCGTCTCACCGTCAGCTCTACTTTCACTTCCTCACGTACATCCTGCTGCTGGTCTCGTTCCAGATGAGTAAGCCGATGGATACGTGGGTCAATCTAGCTAGCAGTAAGCAGCATGAATGCATCTTTGTTATGACGTCAACGCTTCTAGAGGTTCGTCGATATCTTTGTTTCATTTCACCGAGTGCTGCCAGCGGCTATCTCCCCGTGCACCGCTGTCGGCTATTTCTGATTGAGACTGTGATTCAGAAAACTTTATTGTTCATCAGACTTCACGTGTCAAAAGCATCAGTTTATGCGGATAGGCCAAGGCGAGGAGGGTGAGATTTGCTAACGTTAGAAAACACGTTTCTAAAAAAAAATTATACTCAATTCCCGAAGTTCATTCCAACAGCCCTACTACAAGTGGCTTCATTTGATCCACAAGAGTCTCAGCTTTCCAGTTATACTCAATGTATGTCATTCCAAGATTGTTTAGGGACGCTGGTATGCAGAAACCATCTTGAATAGACGGAAAGGTTCCAGTTTCACATGATACCAGTGCCTTCACTCTAGCTCTAATACTGAGCCTGCTGAAGCCTCTGAAAGACAGTAAAGTCAGTGGAGGACGCCGGCGTCCGCAAGGATTGTAAGAGGTTATAGAGAGCAGGTTAACGCTGACCAAAATAGGAACACACTGGAACTTCGGTCCATTTGAGAAAACTTACTTTATAACTGAGGGAAAATGGAATAAATTAAGGAACTACAGCTGGGAATTTCCTGATCTGGGACATTTTACTCATCTAGTGCTGAAAATAAGATATAAGCTATGCAAAGGTGATACACTTCCATACAACACAGTCTGTGAGGTGTGTGTGTGTGTGTGTGTGTGTGTGTGTGTATGTGTGTGTGTGTGTGTGTGTGTGTGTGTGGGTGTGTTGTGTTGTGGATCGTACTGAAACCAAAGAGAAACTCATTAAATGCGACTTGTGTGATTGTTACCCTTTAACAGCAATGTGGAATGTCTGGTTCCGAACAATATTTGAAGATGTCGCCTTCTATTTACAGAACTTGGAATTGACTAATCTAGCACATAACAACGGATTCATAGCTAAAATGATTTACAGCTGTGAACTGTTTTTATTAGTTTATTTTAAGTTAACCTTAAATGTATGAGTTTCAGCACAACAACAACATTGAGGCTCTTTTAGTGGAGATTCACAGTTGTTTCCTCACCTGATGGCTTTTACAATTCCTGTTACTTCACTGCAGTGATTCCGACAATAGAAAATATAAAGCATGAGAGAAGTTTAAAATGTTGGTTGACAGAGTTGGTTAAAAACGTGCCGCTCGCTTCCAGCTGTGAGGGTATAATGCCTAAATGTGTGAGCGAGTGTGATATATAGTGTTGGATGTTGCCTGTGAAAATTTCAAAGCAGTGTTGCAGAAGTCAAGTGAAGCCAGGGGGTTTCAGAAAAGATCTTTATCCATAATTCAGTGTTCAGTAGGAGGGAATCTAGATCCTGGTGTTTTGACAAGTGTACGTCTTGACACCAGGGGGGCTTTTAGTGCCACCACAGAGTTGTTATAGCAAGTTAGAAAGCTTTAAACAATGAATTAAAACCGTTACCAGCATCAAGATGTCTGGTTGTTGCATGTAGGGCTGAAACTATTACTTACTTATTTGAGTAACTCGATTACAAAAAAAATGCTTGAGGCAAAAACTCTGCCTCACCCAAACCCTGTCTTACTGTCTCCCCTCGCACCGTAAGATACCGGTCATGTCTCACTGTCTCCCCTCGCACCGTAAGATACCGGTCATGTCTCACTGTCTCCCCTCGCACCGTAAGATACCGGTCATGTCTCACTGTCTCCCCTCGCACCTTAAGATACCGGTCCTGTCTCACGGGTCTCCGTCCGTGACGGTGTCGTGAACCGGGCGGTCCGGTTGTGCGTAGTTTTAAGAACCGATCGTTTGATCCGTCTCCGGTTCGCCGCAGGCTGGCAACATTATACAGTGCGGCCAGAGCCAGACTGGGAACGCTGCCTTTACTGTCGGAGCGTCGTCGTTCCGAATCGTTAAAAAAAAGCACCAGAAACACAACCGGTACCGGGACAGGAGCGTGGTGGTCCGAGCAGCCCCCCCTCCCCGCAGCATCAGGCAGCCACAAACCGGAGCAGTGAGGAGTCAGACATGATAATAACATTTAACATTGTTTAAAATATAATTTTAAGTTATTTTTAAACAATTTAGGTTATTTTGATTTCTTGTTTGTATTGAGAGAGAGAGAAAAAAATTGTAGTCTTTTTCCTTTCTTTTTCCTTCTTTATTCCTGTTTATAGTCATTGACCAAATGTGTTAAGAAATGAACAGTGTATGGGAACTACATACAATGTTAATTTTTTATCCGATTACTCGATTAATCGATGGAATAATCGGTAGATTACTCGATAACAAAAAGATTCAATAGCTGCAGCCCTAGTTGCATGTGTGCACCGATAGTCAGGCTCTACATGCAGATGTATGCATATGAGCAGGCTGGTTCAGCACTGGTTACCTGAAGTCAGCACATGTATCTAAACTGCAGACACTTTTACTTCCATCACCTGGATATTGTGACGCCCATCCCACTGGCTGACAAGGGAGGGCCATCAGCTGATCAGGCTCACCTGGGTCCTCAGGCTGTAAAGCTGGGCCATGGGTGCAGTCGAATAGTCAAAAAATAAGGTCCTAACTCCTATTCCTAACTCCTATTCCTTGACCTCTGGGGAAAACGTCACAGGGTTAAGGAAAGGCGATAGGAGAACACAAAAGGACTTAGGAATAGTCGACCGCGGTGCTCAGAGAATCCGACTGTACTTTCTCTAAGCTACGTCATTATAACGCGGCCGCTGATGATTGACAGCTGATGATCGGCACCTGCGATTGACGTACGTCTGC
The DNA here is from genome assembly GCF_963514095.1 of Eutrigla gurnardus. Lineage (NCBI taxonomy): Eukaryota > Metazoa > Chordata > Actinopteri > Perciformes > Triglidae > Eutrigla > Eutrigla gurnardus. Next base: position 8,075,084 of record NC_139922.1, read on the forward strand.
GCTGGAGAAACTACAATAATGGACTACAAAAAGCGCATCGTCCACTTCTCCCCATGTTGGTTTTATAAGCAGCTGGTTCACTGACCGGCTTCAGGTCCAGCAGCTCCTCCTTCCTGTTTGACCGTTTGCTGTATTTACATTTCATTTGTGGTTTTAGTTTCGTTTTTGTAAAGTTTGTAACATGATTGAAATAAATAAAAAAATACCAGTCAATTAGTATCACTGTTCATACACATTTATCATCACTATTCCAATTACTATATGTCTGCATGAAAGTCATTGTTAAATATGTAAATGCACGTTTGTTTTCATGAACGGCCGAGGTGTGCGTCACTTTAAATGTTGCTCTCGCAAAGAATTGTGGGTCGGTGTAATCTCCTTTCCTTTCGCATAGGAAGGTCCGTTGCATCCTATGCTAAAGGAGCTCTGAAAGGAAGCATTGGAGCTCCTTTCCTATGCATTTAGAGAATTCGAACAGCTCTTATCATGGCGGCCACTTGTTTACTTCCGGGTCACTTCTTCAGTTAGGAACCTTCCTAAGCAAAAAAGACTATTCGACTGCACCCCATGTGTTCTAGCTCTCCCCTTTCCTGCAGCTTCCATCGGCCCTGCATCACTTTCTCTGGGTTTTGTACCTTCAACACGTTTGTGACATTACCTGCAGCTTCACATCAAACTGCTGCTGCTCTCGGTTCATCCGACACATTTGGTGCTGAACGCAAATGAGTTTGTTCATTCAATGAATGGTGTTTCCAAAACAGTTTGATTTTATATTTGTAATTCATAGTGAAAGTTTAGATCTGATTGAGGCACTAGAGAACGGGTTATATTCTCATCACTCAATAGTCAGTTTAGTGTTTTTTAAAACTGGCTCTGAAGGAAGACAACTGATTTATGATGGCGACCATCGGTCTTTTCATGAAATCACAAAAATACAATAGTTTCATTACCTTTTGGATGTTTAAACCTCCTGACTTCAGGACTCTAAAGGTTACCAAGTGTGTCTACGTTGGAGTTGTCACGAGAACCTCCATTTAATTCCATGACAATGTTTCATTGTGTACAACATATCTGTGTTAAAATCGGCAGAAACATCGCTAGCTATCATTAGCTGTTAGCAGCCAGTGGGCAGAACATTTTTGCACAGAGCTAATGGCTGATTTGCATTATGATGTAAATCAATGGCACCACAATGGGTCCGGATCTCTTCAGTAAAAGTGAGTATTGGGTGATGTTAAGGCAAGTTTTTGGCAACTTAAAAAAATATGTTTTCAAAGCAATATGAAAAAGATAATAGAGACAGAATTATAAACTGTTGTTTGACTTCCTTTAACCAGTATGTGAAGGGTAATAAAGGAGTGCATGCTATTGTTTAACTTTGCGTTTTCTACCGTGATATCGAGAATTATGGAATTGGTATTGACTACTAAATCTCTGGTAGTGTGACATCCCCAATCAATCTATGTGGATCTCTCTTTGTCTCCTATCCCTCCTTATTGCTCTACCTTTCTCTCCTTCCCACTGCAAAAAAAATACTTTTTTGTTCCGTCTGATGTGTTTGTTGTTTTATACATACATTCATAATAATCTCTCTTTTTCATTTCATCTTTCTTTATCTTGGTCATTGTGGGCCCATCTTAGTACCACACACACAAGTCACAGGGCGATCAGGTGGTAAAATTACACAGCGCTAATCTCTCAGATTAATACTTAAAATGAGTGCTTAATTACTTAAGCCCTGCAGCTGTGTGTGTGTGTGTGTGTGTGTGTGTGTAGATGACATACAGTGCACAAAACCAGCAGTGCCTCTCTCTGAATTATAATTTAATGTTGCTTTATTGGCATGGTATGTGAGTCCATTTGTGCTGCCAAAGCATGCCGAGAACAAACGAGTGCCGTACAAAGACGGTGATCACAGCACAGCTGACCGATAAGATTTTGCATGACCGTGCACACAACTGCATGCATTTACCTACAACTGCATGCATTTACCTTTTACATATACAGTATACATGTGATTGTTCACTAATAGGTTAATGTCAGGAAGCATGCATGAAATTACATTAATTTCAACATGTTGTCAGTCAAGACTAGGTAAAGACAATGAAGGCAAACCCTTTTTATGCAACTACGATCTTAATGCAGGTTTTATATTTGGAATAGCTCTTGCAGAGGTTTTGGCAATGTGTCAGTGGCCAGAATAATTCACACTGGAAATGCACTGATCTGACTGAAATGCTAATTGTGAATGAATCACTGTGGCCATGACTGGGATCATTTTTTTATGGGTAAGGAAGCATCATCTTGACTTGAACATTGCTCCCTAACTTTGTACAACAAATATGCATATATATATATATATATATATTAATGAATTAAAAATAGATTGCCCCCATTGTCACGATACCTGATGCAGCTTTTTGGGCCAGTATCAGCCCGATATCTGATATCGGTAAGGGTATTGGTTCACACCTTAAAGGTCCCTGTAAAAGGTCCAACAACACTGGATTCGATATGCATTGCCCCAAACCAATCCATGGGCCTGAATTTCAGCTTTCTAAAAGTTGCTCAAATGAGCTCTGCTGAGAACAGGCTGTTTCTGTGCCTGCACCTTTAAATGCTAATGAGCTCCGTCTGTCATCGCCTACTTGGAGAGCCACGGAGATGATGCCGCTTATGCGCCAATGTTTACGGTGGATGTATCGCTATGGCTCGCCTATGTGGCTCAGGTGAAGTTGCTGGGTCCCGTATGGTTGGGACAGATCCTTTTACGAGGGTCAGTGTCGAGGCAAAGCCAGCTTTGTACTGACCCTCGTTACTGAAGCAGTCCGATGTGAAGTGGATAGCACACACATACAAGCTAACACGGACCGTAGCCGGCACATTGTCATTAAAAATGAAACGCAACCACCGTCTCTTCTGTTCTTCTGTAGCTGGGACCGAATATAAGCACTTATGTTGATTTGTACAACCAACAACAGAACAATTTGCGTGTGTAGCTCTGAGCAACGACATTGTGAAACACCGCTATCTCACTGCTATTTCACTGCAGGACACACCGAACTTCACCTCGGTGATGAACGCCCTCTCTCAGATATCTCCTATCATCGTGCAGAGGAGTTCGGCCTATGGAAATGACTCCCTTCGTTGCGTAACGACGGGAGCTGAATCTGAACAACCTGTAGGAGTGCCGTTGTACCAGAGGGGGGGCTGCAGAGACCATGCAGGAGTCGCTTGTTTTCCTCATTCTGAGAGTTGACAGGCTCAGGGAGGACCAATTTATAGGTGTAGAGACCAGAGAAAACCAGTTTTTCATAATATGGGACCTTTTAAGGTCTTGTTCCTGAATCAACTTGATCGGTTTGTGTTCAAAAAGGCAAAACTAATGTTAAAAAAATTGTAAACAAAAGTAATGTGCGGGAAATGTGGTTACATTTTCGGTTAGACAGTTGGCTTCTTCTACCATTCAACAATTTCCTTGACTCACATGATGTGTAATGTTGTTAAATGTTACTCATTTAGCTGCTGGCTAGTTGGCTAGCTAGCTTGCTATTTCCACCATGCTTTTAAGCTTCACTGGCTGCAAAATGAGCTGAACACCAGGCTGTTTGGTTCCACCGGACTACACATGGCTGGTGTGAACGTGACTGTAAAATCTCAGTTAAAAGAGTGAGATGATCAAGTTCCATCCTCCTATCCACTCCACTCCAGTCAATATGGACAGAAACTCCTTATTTCTCATGATACAAGTTGGAGGAACAAATGATGTTGGTGACAGAACCAATGCTACAGCGTGTCCATGGTGTTTGGATGCCCTGTACACACTAAAGCCCAAGTTATGCTTCCGCGTCGACACAACGCAAGGGGGCTTGCGGACCCCTTACGTCCTTGCGGACCCCCCTTACGTCCAACGCAAGGGCCTGACGTGCACCTCCCAAAAATCCTAGACGCGCGTCGAGGCGACGCAACGCCAACGCAACACCAACGCAGCGGCATTGGCTGTGATTGGTCCGCTAACTACATCCGCTGGAGACCGCTATCCGGTTTACACTCATAAACACCGCCATTTAAACTTTTAAAAGGCTACTTTTATTGTTTGCACCTCGTTTTATTGTTTGCACCTTCTCGCTTTTGCACAAAGAAATAAAACACCAAGTTCTGAAAAATTGTGGACGTTTAAAGCCGGAAGGTAAACAAATACGCTATAACGAGGCTAACGACGATATACGCCAAGAGTCTCGGTCGGTCGGTCAGTCTTTACAAAAAACATAGCGCCCTTTACCGGTGTGGCATTGAATTGCATTTTCGACACGTAAACCCAACGCAGAACCATCATGGTCTCCAAGCAAGCCGTTGCGTTATCACTACGCGGAAGCATAATTAGGGCTTAAGGCTATGGACCTTTTGCAAAATAAAAAAAACAGATGTCCTTTGTTCCGTTATTCATGCTAACAGTACCATCTTATTTGAGAGGAATCAGTAAAGTTGTGCTGTGGATTCTTGCTCAGTTCTAATTGGTTGAACTTTTACGTATGAATTTTCACGTGACCATTTGCAAAGCGTCTTGATTGTGGAGCTCTTACATATGCACATAACTTTACGATATGGCGTTTGTTCTCCTCCAACTGATGGAAGCAATGCTCTTACCTTGTTATTTACATTTCATGATTACTTACTACAGCCGCATCCGTAAATGTTCTCACAGGCTCCCAAAACACCTTGATCACCCACTGGTGGCGGGCTGTTAGCTTAGGAAAGGTTTGATATGCAGAGGAGTTTTAGATGTCAATAGAGCAGTTAATCATGTGGTAAGTCAAAATCGTGATCACATTTTAGATCAGATAAATTGTGCAGTCCCTTTGTTAATGTTTCTAGTTTGAACTTCATAGGACAATGTGACGAAGGAAATTACATAAACTGTCGGTTTTTTGTGTGCCCTTAAGCAAGGCATTTATACTCCTGACTGGTCCATTTTAATGTTTTATTGGCCAGGATGTGTTGTGTAGCAGGGTGTTGCAGGAAAACAGCATTTGTGCTCTGTCAACCTTACCAGGATAAATAAAGATTAACAAAAATATTTACAGAGATGGAGTTCAGATGAGAAGGAAGTGAACTGAATGTGTGTGTGTGTGTGTGTGTGTGTGTGTGTGTGTGTGTGTGTGTGTGTGTGTGTGTGTGTGTGTGTGTGTGTGTGTGTGTGTGTTTAATAGAATTCTGGGTCGGAGTGTTAATCTGATTAAACTAGTTGACATTAGAAGGCCTAGAAACCACACACCCAAATAAACACACACACACACACTCACTGAAATTCACGTGGAACAAGAGGAAGTGAGACATCGGCTCAAAAGGAACTGTACATAGTAGCTTCTTTCTTTCTGTCTTCATGTCTTTTTCTTTGCCGTTGCTTTCTTTCTTTCTAAGCTGGTAATGAACCTTCTCATCTTCAGTCATCGCCTCGATGAAACAGTCATTTACACACACTTGCCTGTTCACACACAAACACCTACGCAAAGGCAGGAACGTGATAGCAGTGTGTTATAAAAGATGAGGTGAGTGATGAAAGAGAGGGATGGTGTGTTCCTGTCTTTGCTCTGATAGTGCAGGTAAACTGACATCAGTGCAGTGTGTGTGTGTGTGTGTTTGTGTGTATCTGAAGATATCAGCAGTGAGCGTGTTCACACAGTGTACACTTGTCAGCAGCTCCACAGCTGGCGGTTTATTTCAAACACGAGCAGAGAAAAACATCAGTTGACATTTTTTCAGTCAGGTTTCTTCTCTTGTTAGCAGCATTACTGTCACTATACAGACAATCCGCTATTTTTTTTTTTCAAACTAGGTTCCGAAAAAAAAAAAATCATTTAAATAAGCCTTTCCATCCACTACCTTTATGTGACTATAGTATAGGAGTTGAGGGCACAATGACATAATTGAAGCTGTGCCAGCAAACCTCAAACTGACTCAAAACGAGAGAAACATGACAACATCCATTTGAATTGAAGTGTCCTGTTGCCAATAATGCTGCTTAATTTACATACAATTCTTTATGAAAGGAATCGGGGTCCTTTGCATTTTTCGAACTTGTGCACATGCTTCTGGTGAAGTGCTTCTGACAGTTTGTGTTACAGCCAGGCTCCAATGTGGAAGTGGCTTAAACCTGCATTCTGATCAGGGCACAAAGTCTATGAGAAAATGGCCCTACTCCTCAATTGATTTATCACCTCAGCAAACATTATAAACGTGTATGCTCTCAACCTCTAGTCTTCTTCAACACAGCATCATGTTTATTTTGTAAATTATGGTCCCATTTAGAGTAAGAGGGCGTGGTCACTTTGTCATTGACAGGCCACTTCCTCAGTGTCCCGTTTGTGAGTTGTCCATGTTGAGAACTTTAACCCTTTTACTCTTTGTGCTTTCAGTTCATGAAAGTTAATCGTAACAATGTGGTAAAACATGTCTTATTCAGCATTTAATTGTGCTTTGCCTTCTCGCAAAAAAAAAACAAAATAAACTAAATGGTGATTTGAGGCTTCAAAAATGTGACCAGCCATGGCAAAACCAGGACCAAGTCGACCTCGGGGCATTTTGAGTTATTCACAGATTCTGAAAGTGTAGTTTCTAAGCTTTCCAATGATGTCTAACACATGGAAATTGATATTTGAAGAAGTTGTGGCCATTTGAATGCATGCTTCTCTGAAAACCGTTCACTGAGAAAGCTGGCCTGAAATATTTGCAAATCTCACCTCACCTCACCTCACCTCACCTGGCGAGCAAGGAAACACAATGGTGCTCATTTGCATCTCATTCAGATAAACCCTCCCCCCTACAGATGTCACTCAGTGATATCTGGTATCTGTTAAGGCGGGTCCACACCGCACCGACTGCCCGACTCGCGTCGGTAAATGAAGTCGGGCTACTTAATATGGCCGACTCGAATGGCGGATTACACATTTGAATCGGCTGAAATGAACGCCGACGTGGGCCGATTCAATCGACCACACCAAGGAGACTCATGTCACGGACGCCGACTCTCTCAAAGACACCGATTTTCGTAGCTAGTGCTAATGATTTAGCAACTAGCCTATTGTCCTTAGGTAGGCTAGTTGCTAACCAATTAGCATCACAGTCAATTCAAGCAATGCCAACAGGCCCCTTGGCACCTTACTGTTAAATCAGATGCCCACATTACTAAACAAAAACCTCCCATTACAGCTTAGTTTTGATGTGCATATAATTGTAAAACAAGAGTACTGAGCTAGCTTAGCTAGCTAAGCAAAGTTGATAACTTGGATGTTAACGGAAACTCACCCCATAAGAAACTGAAAAGTATTCTTGAAAAGTATTCCTGCAGACTTCATTGGCTCCGATGAATAAGAGGTCCGGGCGGACTTTCTTTTTGTCTGCGGCTTTTTGGTGTATGTCTCCGACGTAACTACTGTATGTCCCTTTGCTCTCTTTCGGCAGCTAAAGAATCCATCCGTATGCTGTATGTAAGCTCTTGAGAAAGTTTGTCGCTGCATAATTGTCTTCCAAGCAGAGAGTTCTCCTTTCTTCTTCTGTAGCATTTGCAGTCAAAGTTACGTATTTCCTCCATTTCGCTGTCTTTAGCCCGTTGAAATGTAACCGTAGATATAGCGTCTGATATCTTCTGCTCCTACTCCTCTGCTGTGAGGGACACGGGCGCTGAATAAGTAGCCATGTGTTTCGCTTCTAACGTGCAGCTGATTTGCCGGAAAAATAACAACAGCGCGTGAATGGCCAACGGTGATCAGTATGGAAATGAACTGCATCGCCGTACATGGCCCTGCAGAGACAGACAACGGCTGATTTTTTCCGAAACTACAAATACAAAATGTATACTTTAACGGCAACCAATACTGTTATCTGAAACATGGAGTGGCTTCTTCATGATCTCAACCTGCATATTCTGCAAAAAAAAAAAAACGAATATCACTGATTTTGAAAAAAAAAGCTTATTTCGTCTTTTACGCGAATTCGTCCCATCCGACTTGTTGCTGGTTTTGCCGTGGTGGGTCACAAATGTAGTCCACAAACCGATTGATGGCATCACAGTAACTACGTCCACGTCTTATATGGAGTCAATGGTTACGGCAGTAGACTACAAAGACACGCAAGTGTGCAACACTATTTCGGTCCATGTGCTGCCTTTTCCTGAATCATGGCTGTGTTTTTATCAGTCAGCCACTGCAGGAAGCAGAACATACAAATCACGGCAGGTTACTGCTTTCATTCACTAATCCACAGTGTGACCAGCAGTACTGACCATTCTGCCACATTCACCCACTTGCCCGAGTGTTGGCATCAAACACACACAGAGATCAGCTGCCGACTTCTGCCCCTTTGCTGGCAGACACACACACACACACAGAGTCGACAGCTGGGGGCTGATGTTAGCAAAGCTGTAGTTTCACCATTTTAGAGAAATGGAAAAATAATGTACGCAATCTGATGATGATAGCATCATCGTGGAATTATATACACACACTTTCAGTGTGTCTTTTTTTTGTGTGTGTGTGTATTGGCTTACTTTTCGTTGTGCATCTGAATCCACCTTTATGTGTGTGTATGAATGTCTCTTTGTGTGCCGTGTCTTTATGTACAGTATGTGTGTGTATACTGTCTTTTTGTGAGCGTGTGCGAGCACATGATGTACACTGTGTGCTCATACGCATGTTGACTGTGTGGGCTGGACAGTTTTTGCCCATATGGCCGTGTTTCGTGACTCTTTCTGGCCAACACGTCCCAAAGATTACGAATTGAATCTGAGCTTGGAGTACTGTAACATTATTTGAATTCTGTTTCCAAGAGGATGGAGGATGCCTTAAGGCAAGTTTATTTGAATTGCACCATTCATGCACAAGGCAATTGAAAATGCTTGACAGAGGCAACGAAATACATTCATAGCCAAGATATATTAAAAAAATGAAATCAGTAAAAGTGTGATTTAAATAAGATAGATGCAAATAGGAACTGTGTGTAAAATGTTTATAACAAATACATAGTTGAGAGAAGAAAGTTGAAGAAACCTATGTTTGTGTGATCTTCTTTGTCTGTCTGTGTGTGTGTGTGTGTGTGTGTGTGTGATCACAGCTCAATCACATGATGCATCACATTGCCCGGTCTGTCTCCACATCCGCTCTCTTTCACTTCCTCTATTCTACATGATGTGTCTCTCCCTCCCTCCCTCTCTTTATCTCTCTCTCTCTCTCTCTCTCTCTCTCTCTCCAACTGTGTCTCTCTTCTTCCATGCCCTCTCTAAATGTCTAAATCTCTTGTGTCCCTCTTCCTGGCTTTGTACTCTATCATCTCATTCTTATCATCTTTTGACATCTCTCACCTATCTTTTTTATTTCTCTCTGTATCTGCCAATCCATTTCTTTATTCCCCACATCTCGCTGTCTCACATCAGATAACCACGCCGCCCCCAAGCTCATTCACTGTTGACGAGTGAGAGTGTGTGCTGACTAGAATGTGGTCGAAGACTGGATCATTATTTTTTTGCCAACAGTCCTTTTTTTGTTCATCTTAATCTAAATCAGCAGAATTATGGTTTTTTTTTAAGCCTCAAAGTAGGTTACACTGCAAAGAAGTGCTCATGCCTTCAAGTCACCCAAATGTGCTTTGTTATCTAACTGACAAATCTCTCTTTCTTCTCCAATTCTCTGCTGTTCTCTCCCTCCAAGCTCAACTTACAAATACATGATTGCTATTATTAGCATGTCTATTTCACAGGGACAGCAGTGTGGTCGAGACTGTCTGGCAGGATAGAGACTAACTTAATCAAGGATGATTTTATAATCCCAAAAACCAACCGACAGCAGTTTATTCAGGTTATTATTTGATTTCAGATCCTTCGCTGTGAACTCCTCATCAGCAGTCATCTCTAGCGGCAAACATGCCATGTGTAGCATTTGAAAACACGGACACATATATTGACTGTATGGTGTGATTACTGTCAACAAAGATGATCACGTGAAGACCATTTTTAGCCTCCGTCTACCATGAGGGTTGTTGTTGTTAGGGCTCTTATTGGTGTTCATTATCTGTAGACTAACATCTATATGTTGGAATATGAGCCTTTCACTTTCCCACTAGATATGTCTGTGTTGCACCATGATTGACCTGACAACCATCCAAATGTTAGCAAAAGCTTACTGGTCTCAGCTTGACAAATCCAAAAATGCAGCAGGAGGCCTACTGGGATCTTTGGGATGTCTCACGTGTTTCGAACGAGTGTAGATTGAAATGCTACATGTCACACCCTAACCCTAACCCTGAAGTATCAGTGGTATACATACTCAAGTACAACACATAATTAATAAGATGCTTTTCTTGAGTGTTACCATTTTATAATGTACTAAATATTAAACTATATTTACTTGTTAATTTTCAGATAAAGATCCTACATAAAAATGCATATGATACAATCATAAAATCTATTATTCAAGATTTAGCATGTGCTTCCCAATCACTTGAGCAGAGTGTGACAGTCTGCCCTGTGCTGTCCTGGTTCTGCTTCTCCCGTCCTTGTCCCCCCTCGGGCAGCCGCAGCATTACGTCTGGGCCTCCAGCAGCATGTCACTGTTGCTCCCAGAGAACCCAACCATTAAGAATAGCTGCCAATCTTCTCGCTGATCTCTGGTCTTGTTTACTTATGTAGGTCACACAACGGCAGTATTAGATTGAGACGGTTTCATAACCAGTTAAAAGTTTGGATACAAATACAAATGTGTGTGAACCTCAAACTCTCGAATGTCTTGCTGTGACGGGACAGTCCTAACAACTTAATTATAAGTAATATACTTTTGATACAAGAAGTACATTTTGTTGATAATACTTAATTGATTTTACGTGAATTGAATTTAGTATTTTTTAGATTGTGGTATTGGCACTTTTACATCAGTAATTAAAGCAGAAAACTTATTCCACTACTATAAATGACAATGTCTGTCGCTCTCTCTGTGTCTCTGCAGTACACAGGTCCGATCCCGGCCGAGCGAGGGGGCGAGGTGGCCATGGGGAGAGGTCGCAGCGAGACCTCGGCGCTGAGCGGGCCGGGAGGGGGGCAGGGTATGACCACTACACAGAATTCCCAAAGGCCCAACGCCTGCTGCTTCTGCTGGTGCTGCTGTTGCAGCTGCTCATGGTAGGAGACAAAACACACACACACAAACCTGGCACACATGTACACCTCTTATGTAAGCAAACACACTTGCGGAAGGTCTGTGGTCATGTAGAGCTGTACCGGATGTCATGTTTTGCATTCAAAGCTTCTATTGAGGTTTTTGAATGAAGGCTCCAATGGATGTTGTATTTGAAGCTGTCGCCACCCTAAAAACAAAAAAGTCCCCAAACAAAGTCCTCAAGGAACTGATCATCGGATTGAGTGAGTTAGTCTCTTTTTGATTAGTGCCAAACTGGGTGCACATCTATGATTGAGGGATTGACTCCACACAGCTCTCGACAGCAACAGTGCTAGCAGAGCTAAGAGTATTTACCTGAGGGGGAACCAGACGCTGGGTGTTAAACCTCCGCGACAAAGCTGTTTGTCAGGATAGTGCTATTAACTGTTCACGCCATATGAGTGTAATGCAGCATGGCCAGTGGGTCTCACACATGAACCGGATTGCACGCCGGCTACGCAAACAAAGCAAAGATTCTAGCAAACACAATTCTGTCTGTAAAACTTCAGCACTCTGTGTCTGCTTCCCGAGTGTCGCTGAGATATTGTTTATTCATTTATTGAGGAACAACAATGAAATGAAGTCCGTTTCTGGTTCTGTGGTTCAGTGTTACAGCTGTCCTGCTGTAGATGCATCCATTGCACAAATGAGCTTTGGGTTAGTGAGGCATTGTCTGCCTTATCTCTATTGAATAGTGTGGGTCACTTGCAACAAGTACACAAGTAGTCCAAGTTAACACATCACAGTTCAGCTTTCAATCAGCCACCAAAGCATTGAGAACATACTTAGACTTATTTCATAGGTACAGGGCAGCTCTGCTAGAGCTTAAGGTGTTGGTATGCTGCACAGGTTTTAGTTTTGCATTCTTATCAATGAAACATAATCTTGATTACCAGACGACTTTTGGTTGTCTTTCAACGTAAAATAAGTTTTGAATGTATCCACATTAGAGCAAGGCCTCCGCCAAAGCCTGCATAGAACTCCTTTTTTTTCATTCCAGTGTGGATATGAACACACAGGAATACATCAGACAGACCTGCTCACCACCCACACCGAGTCTCCAGACATTAGTCAAGACAGTGGCTGTGCAGTGATTAGGTCTCTATAGTTCCCACAGGGGAATTTGTTATTTATAGCTCTCTCTCTCTCTCTCTCTCTCTCTCTCTCTCTCTCTCTCTCTCTCTCTCTCTCTCTCTCTCTCTCTCTCTCTCTCTCTGTCTCTCTCTCTCCCTCTCTCTCACACTCTCTCTCACTCTCTCTCACTCACACACACACACACACCAACACACACAGAGCACCTATAGCTGCAGCATTACCCTACTGTTAACATAACTGTTAGTGTCGTCATTAAATGGGGTAATAACATCATTGTCTGTGATTGTACATGTATTTATAGTTCTGAGAGCTATAACTCTTCTATCAGTTGTGGTTTAGTGTGTGTGTGTGTGTGTGTGTGTGTCCTGCCTGAGAGCAGTTTTATCATGTCTGTCTCACCATCAGGAATGAAGAGGAGAGACGGAGGCGGAGGAGGAGGAAGAGAATATCGCAGGACACCAAGATGGAAACCATACCAAACTGTGAAGCTTGGTGAGTCTGCAGCATGAACACAGGCTTCCTTCCTTTGGTTTAAAGTTTGTTAAAAGAATTTGATTGACGTCTTGTACGTTAGGCCATAAAGAACAATGATTAGTTTTTAGTTTTATACAACAGTATGAGTCTTCTCTCTCCCATCCTTGTCCCGCCTGTCTCAGTAAAGTGTCCGAGTCAGTTAGATTACAGTAATATTAGTCGGAGCTTTACTACCTTTAACCCTGTTGTTTTTGGTAGATCAGAAGTCATTAGGATTCCTCCTCTGGAGACCATGACAAAAGTCAGGTGTCCCTGGGCAGGGACAGCCTTGAACCAACAAATAAAGAAAAGACTGAACCATCTTTCCACTCTTCCATCCTTAGCACCAAACCCTCAGCAGAAGAGATCCGGCTGTGGTCTCAGTCTTTTGACAAGCTGATGAGGAACCCGGCGGGTCGGAATGTTTTCCGCGAGTTCCTGCGGACGGAGTACAGCGAGGAGAACATGCTGTTCTGGTTGGCCTGCGAAGACCTCAAACAGGAGAGCAACAAGAGTGCCATTGAGGAGAAAGCACGCTCCATCTATGAGGACTACATTTCCATATTGTCACCAAAAGAGGTAGGAGTGCTGTTGGGTTGCTGCGGTTACACCACCACCAATCAGCTTAAAGGAGCATCCTGCTGGTTTTGACATTGTAGTCACTCTGACATCCTTTAACCTGAACGTTATGAGCATCCAGAACATTCCTGACCTTTTTTCATCTGATTTCCTGATGTAGCTCACAAATGCAATGGACTCTGGCATCTCTAAATCTTGCATGTCCTTTAAATCTCCTGAATGCAGCAGCGGGCCTTTGCCTACCTCTGCCGAATCACTTTGCTTTTCCCCATTAAATCCTAGTGAATACGTAACAGGGGCTTTATGCTCTTCTCTTCTGTTTGTGGTGAGGATTCCCTGGACTGATGCAGATTTAAGGCTGATGTCATTGTTTAACTCGCAATAATATCTTATAATTTAATCATTCCGGATGTTGAACCATCAGGCGAGTGGCCAAAGGAATTCGATTTTCAGGTAGTCTGTCCATTTTCTTTTCTTAAACACAATATATCTCAGGAAGGCCTTGAATCTAAATAAGAACACTGCAGCCTCTTCCTAGCGAGGTGGTAATGAGTCACTGTCGCCGGCCATAGAGGGCCAGACCGATCAGTGGCCCTCTGGCTGACTAAGTAAGTAAGTCAGTGATGAGTTGCACCATTGGTCAGTCGAGAAGATGCGTGCGTGATGGGTGCTAATGCAGCCGTGCTAACGCAGCCGTGCTAACGCAGCCATAACAAAACAGGAAAGTAAATCATGTGTGCTTCAACCACGTCATCAACATTTATTTTTCAAAAGAAAGTACATGTTTTGTTACCGAAAAAAGGTAGTGTTGGGTACCAGAAAAACGGGGAATGCTTTCAACTGAATGGGCTCATATCTATGACTTTATATAAACTGTATGAAATACTGACTAATTAATAAACCATATTACGAGTGTCATTTGCTTCATAATAAGATGTATAAGTAAAAAGATTTAGTCTTGTATTTGTAACATTTTACTAAAAAGTAGCTTAACCACGTAATGTGATCTGCAATTAAGCACATTGACCACACGCGGTCCAGCCTCGTTTTTTAATAACTGATGACTGAGCCCTGCTGATTGACCAAGTCATTACACCTACACTACACACTGTAGTACAGACACACATGATGAATGTGTTAGAAGTGTTATTTTGGGTGAGAATGGGGGAAGCACTGTCGGCCTGCTATTTTTAACTGACTGTGTGTGTATGTGTGTGTGTGTGTGTGTGTGTGTGTGTGTGTGTGTGTGTGTGTGTGTGCATTTTAACAGTGGTTGCTGTATTAGTAGTGCTGGAGGCTCTGCTTGTCAGGCTCCATCTCCAGTCTGTACATGTGTGTATTTGTACATTTGTATGTACAGTTTTCTGCATGTGTGTTTACAGGAAGCTATAAACTGCTGCTCTCATCAGCTTCTGGCAGTAGAGGCTTTTTATAGACACACACATTAAAATACAGAGCTATCCAGACGTGTGAGCCTGGCAGAGAATATGCATGCCTGGTTGTCTGTCTGCATGTCTGACCTTGGTTGGATGCCTATCTGTGTGTGTGTGTGTGTGTGTGTGTGTGTGTGTGTGTGTGTGTGTGTGTGTGTGTGTGTGTGTGTGTGTGTGTGTGTGTCATTCATACAGAAGAACAGTGGGAAAACAACATAGGAGAAAGATTGTCGTTCTATAAATATCTGTTGGTGCCGTGGCTGTGGGGGCCACTTCGAGTGTGTGTGTGTGTGTTGGTAACTGTATGTATTCAGACCTCGAAGCAAGATAATGAACAAAACTAAAGAGAAAAAAACAACGTACAGCTTTTTTCCTGTGCTGTTTCAGTGATTCACAAGCACTTTTTCATACTCACTTTCTCCCCAACTCCAGGTGAGTCTGGATGCCCGGGTTCGAGAGGTGATCAACAGGAAGATGCAGGACCCGACGCCTCACGCGTTCGAAGATGCCCAGCTACAGATCTACACGCTGATGCACAGGGACTCGTACCCACGATTCCTCTCCTCCAGCATCTACAAGACGCTCCTTCACGGTGGCTCACGTACCTCCTCCGAGTCCTAGTCCCTCACCGTCTCCAACTCCACCTCCTCTTCTGATCCTGCACTTACAGGTCAATGCCAGATCATTTCATCGCTTCTTTAGCACAAAACTTCCCAAAAACGATCAGACGCCTCCTCAGTTCACTTCTCCAAATCCCAAATCTCACAGAGTAGTGCCAAGACTTTCTTCTCATTTGTTCTTTTTTTAATTTCTCCTCCATAACCTCAACTTTTAGTGCTGTTGCCAAGACCTCCTTTCGACTCTTCGCTCCAGTCAACTCCTCTCTTCTTTATTCCTTCTACTGTCTTGTTGTCATCATTAATTCTTATTTTGTCTTGCTTTTTCCTCTTCTTTTGTTTGTCTGCTCTGATCTTTTCTCCATTTTTATTCCATTCTTTTTCACTTAAAATAATTCACAACAGAACATACAAAACAATATTATTTATGTTTCATTCAATCAGAAAACAAAGAATTTGAACAGTAGCTTAGCCATTGTATACTTAAAAACTGAACATATTCTGAAGATATTCTGAAACAGTAGTGAGGCCATCATAGAACATGACATTTTATTTATTTAAATTCAATTTAATTGATTGACTCCAAAAATTTAAAAAAAATGTGGGCCAATATGTTTTTAACATAAGCTTCACACATTTTGAAAGTGAAGTGAAGGTCCACTTACTAGTTTTTTGTGGAGCTTTCAACCTCATCTCACAGTCTTTCTCAGTGGATGGAGTTTGCACAGTTTGAAAGTTCTGAACAAAAAGTGTCTGGAGGGATGTGGTCCAAAGATGTGGCAAATGCTCAGTGGACCTTGAGGAAGATTACAGCTTGATCAAGACAGGATTTCTGTCTCTGGTAAGCATATTGATATTTAAAAGTTAAAATGAATGAATTTGCTAAATTCAGTTTGATTTTAGATCCATCCTCTCCTGTCTCGACTCCTAAACACTTCACCTCTGTCCTCCTATTGATCCTTTAAACCAATTGCCTACCTTTGAACGTCGTCTCTTCCCTCATCACCAAACCTTTTCCCTGTTTGTCAAAAACTCCTAAACAGAGAAGGAAGCCATCTGTATGTTGAAGTAATTATTTGAGATATTAATGCATTTCAATGGGCGAAATATACACCTCTGCCATGGAGTCTTGGTGGATTTTCTTTGACCTATTTGCCCCTCCCCTCATAAATGTCCAATAACCTTTAAGAGCCAATGAAATGGTGGCTGTCCCTGACCTCCACCCGCCTCATCGCCTTGTTTTTCATCCTGCAGTTCTCTTCTTTGAGACTGATGGAAAGGCAAAAGGAAAAAATGATGGATGCTGTCTTATTCCTTCTTTCCCACTCTCTCTTTTCTCTCTTTGAACTGGAAAACACAGGGTGCCCCCCCCCCCCCCCCCCCAAATCACAAAAAAG
The DNA here is from genome assembly GCF_963514095.1 of Eutrigla gurnardus. Lineage (NCBI taxonomy): Eukaryota > Metazoa > Chordata > Actinopteri > Perciformes > Triglidae > Eutrigla > Eutrigla gurnardus. Next base: position 8,091,919 of record NC_139922.1, read on the forward strand.
GTTGTATTACTTTTGTTCTCTATTAATCCGCTTTTGTATGCTGGATGAATCATTTCACTCCTGTGCTAAACAAACGGACGAATGGATGGATGTCACTTCCTTCCAACTACTGATTTACAAACAGACAAGACGTCTATTTTTTAACAGAAAACTATATGGAACATTTTAATTATGTTTTTTTTTTTCGTTTATTTCGTTTATTTGGTTTCTCTTTTTTTTGCAAGAAGAGGAAGATTCCTCGGAGACTGTACTGATCCCCACCCGACGCAACACCACAGACAGGTGCAATAAACACTGGAGAAACACATACACATGCCACTTATACACATTTGTGTTACAATACTTCAGGGCATCTTTCCTTCCTTAGCGTCCAAATTATTATCCCTCATGTGACCTCTGGGTCATTGGTAACACCCAGTCATTAATGAAGCGATAATCCATTCCGACCCATGCAGTCGGACACCCCAAAGGGTGTGTTGTTGAAAACTAGTCATAGTTTATTCATATTGAGGGCAACACACCCTTTAAATATACTTCCCAGAGGTCTTTTTAAATGTTTAATTTGATCATTTGTTTTGAGATTTGGAATCATAGTAGAAGCTGAAACAAAAACAAAAAAACATTTTTTTTTATCCATTGAATTGCTTATCGAAACATCTCAAATGTGAAAATTGGCTGTTTTTTGGTATTTTATATTTGAATTTGGATATATTTGGTGCGATAGACAAAATGTGAAAGTATCTCTTTTGGCTATTCCATAGAGAAGTGCAGTGAAGCAGTCGGCTTGAGGTGCAAAATTGACAACTGCAGTTTTATTCATGGTCTAAAAGGACCATGGAAGGTAAAATGTAAACCTAGAAGTCAAAATTGTAATTAGTATAGTAATACAAATACACTCTACACTCTCTACACACACACACACACACACACACACACATACCAGGGTGGCCTACCTGGGCACTGCTGCTGCTGACCTCTGCCTCTGTGACCTCTCACCTTTGACCTCACCACTGTCTGTCGCCCACTCGGACGCCTGCTCCTGATTGGCTGCAGGAGTCTTCAGGGCTGAACTGTGGTTGGTCAATTCAGGAAGGGGGGAGGGGGGTGGGAGGAAATCCCAGGTGCAAAAAAAATACTTATATATATATATAGATATATTAATGAAAATCAACAAATAATAATGAAAAAAATACATATATATATATATATATATATATATATATATGTGATGAGAAAAAATATGTTATGTGAGATGGGATGCTTACACCCGGTGCTTCATGGGAAAGGTAGTTTGAGGAAAACAAATGTTTGTAGTCTGCAGAGGCAGAAACAACAGGTTTTGAAAAAGGAGATGCCTGGATCTGAACCAGACTGGTCACTCAGAATGCATTTATCTTAGTATTGTTAATGTTATTTATTTTCTATTTTGTTAAAACTGTGATTTTAATTGTACATATATAAACGGAAACCCTTGAACATCCATTGAGAAGCGTCTTCGTTTTTTCAGTTTTTGTGTGAATGAGTCTCATCAGTACTAATGAGTCCTTGCCTCCATGCTTTGATATGCTAGAAATAATTTAGCATTATTATGAAAAAAGTGTACTTTTCCCAGCTCAGTATGACATGAGAGGAATAACAATTTTGTCACAAAAATAAAAATGTAATAATGTATCTGCCGATAACACAAAAGCACAGCATAAACAATCAAATAGAAAGGCAGCAATCTGAACCTCCACTTCTCTGATGTCAAAATGCCGTTTGACTTGATGGTTGGAACTGAAAGTGAACATGAACTGAGAGAGACGGAGCTGTTGCAGTTGACTCTCCGTGTTGATACTCTCAACACTCAGTTCCTAAAGGAAACCAACACACACAACCTATGAAACAGTCGATTTGTTGTGTGTGTGTGTGTGTGTGTGTGTGTGTGTGCAGGTGTGTGTGTGTGTGTGTGTGCAGGTGTGTGAAGGTGCGTGTCTGGTCTTTTTCCATAGTTCAGTGTAACTTGATATGTTTGTGTTTGGGAGAATTCTCTGTGACACGCTCACACACACACCTACATACATACAGGATATAGACACACATACACACATTCACTAGCAATTCTGTATCTGTCCATCCATGTTTCTTTCCCAACATTCCACTCTCGTCTTCTGTTGTTGAACACTGATAATATTCATGTCTGCTCATCACTTTCGGAGCTGTGTAGCTGAGCAGGTGGCTCTTCTTCCTTCTGGCAATGAAGGAAAAGCAAAATGTTTTATTTTTCTGTTTGGTTCTATAATGTTGTCAGACACTTACCTCCTTAATATTAAACCTACATTTTTCTGTGATTCATAGTCCAAACGGCCGTGTCTCATGATTTCCCACCCTGACATGGTTAGTAACGTTGTTACCTGTTTGAGTAAGCACTTCTGTGCTCTGCGTTCTGTCCAAACCACATGACTTCAGTCTGTTTTTCATCCAGGACGAAGACGCCTGACAGAACCTGGTGTCTCTCCATCTCCGGGCTCTCTCTCTCTCTCTCTCTCTCCCTCCCATGCTCATGTATGGAAAGAGTTTAGTAGTGTTTCCACAACAAACACCACCGGAGCTTTCTCTGCTCTGCTTTCTCACCGCTCTTCATCACTCCTGTCAACAGGTTTGTCAAGCGGCAACCTCAAGTGAAAAAATGTGGAAGTGGTGTACACTTTCCAATGGCCACTTGAGGCTCGCCCCATCGCCATGACCCCCATGTAAAAATACCCAACTCTACAGCCAGGTACAACCTTTTTTTACTAATTTCCCCATTCATGGCAACTGTACTGGGATCCATGTTTATGTAACTTACCCGTTAAAATCATATTAATGGTAAGGCAGAATTGAGGGCATGGCTGCTTTGTGTGACAGGTGGGTGCTGAACCAGGCCGTCTCCTCTGCTGTCACCCAGGCCCACCTCAGCTCCACGTTTATAGGCTGTCGTCACTTCATCATTTATATGGTTAGTTGGGTTGAGATTCATTTTAGGTATGTTTTTGGATCGTGCTGGTGTCCATCACCCTGTATGCTACTTCTCACATAAGTTTAACAAGCACCAAGTCAGATATTCAACAATTGAAAAAGAAACCCTTGCTTTGTTGTTGGCACTCCAACATTTTGAAGTTTATGTTGGGTCCATCCCCTTGTGACCTTCACTGACCATAACCCTCTTGTGGTGGGCCCTGACAGTGCAGCACTACAACTTGGAAATTCGCCATGAAACGCTTCCGAAAACGTGTTAGCCTAAAATGTATTGTGATATGACTGTTAGGTTACAATACCTATCGGTTTGTGTCTTAAGGGGAGGGGCGTTCAGGCTGCTGTCATCGCCTGTCCCCAGGTTTACCTATTTTGTGACTGTTTTGATGATATGGAAAGTAGGACGTGTGGTCTCCAGTCGGCGATTGGTTCAGTGGGCCCGGTCCCTCCCACTTCCTGTTCGGATCTCCACGGATCCTGATTGGAGCGGCACCCAGCAGCAGCTCCAATCCCGAGGGAGCAATCAAGCTCACCTGCTTATAAATAGCATGGGTAATTGTCACTCAGGGCCAGCTGTGATTACTCTTGGTCAGCCTGCTGGTGTGCTCTGTGACTAGTGATGGGCAAAGGGAAGCTTCGAAACAGTTCGAAGAGATGTTTCAGTATGTGTTGAAGCCTTGAAACGAATATGAAACCTGACTCTACAGTGGCATCTAGTGGCCACTTATGTGAACTACATGCTCTGGCCAAAAAAAACTCCTAATTATGTGCCACTATGAAATGAGCCGGTCTTAGGTTTCCTCAATTTAAGTAGAATACAGGTTGAATTAAAGAAACATTATTAAAAATAAATAAATTACACATTGTTATATGCAATACAATAATCAAAGATTTGTATTCAAAAATAATATTTGTTCAGCTCTTTTTGAGCTGAGTCAGTTTCTTTTTTTGGATAACACTTCCCCTGCTTTTGAAAAAATCCTTTCACAGGGTACACTTGTTGCAGTAGGACATAAAGCTACTCCGAGGAACTTCATTTTGTTTAGATTTTGGTCGCCTCTGTGGACAAAAGTGGGAGTGTTTCCAAGCACTGGCCCCTTTAGAAAACCTGTCATTTTACTTTTACTGCCGACAGGGTCGTTTACTTATGGAGGTCATGTAGAGGCAGCAGTATTACATCGAGACCATTTCAGAACTTGTTACTGTATCATAAACATCACCTAGAAATTGTGTGTGACCAAGGTGAAAATCTGGATCTGGATCCAAATCTTTGATGCAAATGTTAATTTAATAAATGCAATAATGACATCAGCTGATTTTGTTTTTATTTTAAAATCAAAAATAATAATTATGATCCCTTATCTACGATTGTGAAATAATTATGACCAAAACATGTTAACAACTAAATTTAATTCACAATCGGTGTAAAAGCATTTGAGATATTTCGTTCACTTTTAAATACAAGAAAAAAAGCCAGAAAGGAAAGAAGAAAGTGCAGCAATATGTTCTTAATCCAAGAGCAAATTTAATAGAAATGTCAACGGCAAAATATTGTGGCAGCACAATATGGCAAAGAAAGGCACATCCGCTGTTTCCACAAGGCCTAAATGTGATATCAATCTGTGTTAAAGCTTCATCAAGCATTAAATTAATTCAAAGTGCTCCATACAAAAACAAATAGACAACATGAACTTGTATTCTTCTCTAAATATATTACAGCTTTTACTTTTATATATAAAAAAGAAATTCTACAAAATAAAACAAAAAACTAAACTCATTTTTCAATTCAATTCACATTAGTCAGTGGCCACACACACACACACACACACACACACACACACACACACACACACACACACACACACACACACACACACACACACACACACACACACACACACACACACACACACACACACACACACACACACACACCACACACACACACACACACACACCTCAACAGAACTGTAAGAAAGACAGAAAGATTGTGATTAGTTCTTTCAATGTTCATCACGTCTCTATTACAATAAGAGCAGGTTGGAGGATTTTTAACCCTGAAGTTGTAAACCGACAGCTGTGATTACATTCAGTAAACACATTGTGTGCATATTTGCGGTGTGTATCCAAAGTGTTGAATGCATTTCCTTCCTCAAAACATTTGCACACCCTGACTTTATCCAAATAGCATTAAAACCAATAGTGTTTGTTCACAAGTGGGTAAAAATATTGCTCCATAGCGCCCCTTGTACATTTCATTTTAATTATTTATTTGACATTTGATCAGAAACTCTGCTTAAGAATAGACCACATTTTATTCAGGCATGTACACACATCACCGGTGACAAAGAGGTGATCCCCGAGGAGGATCTGCTTTCCTACACAATGACTTCTGTAATTGTTCAGAACTGATCCTGCTCTTTTGTGTCTAAAGGCTTGAAAGCAGCGGGGAGATGCTAGGCTCCTGTGTGTCTCCAGAAACAAACTACTTTGAATATGTGTAAATGTTCTGTGTATGATTTTGTAAGAATTGCCTAAAAAAATGTTTTTGCTATCTTTGGAACATTAAACACTTTTAACCGCTTGTTTACAAAGACGCAGTTAGGCGAGGTCACAGCTAAATTTAGCTACAATAAACTGACTTAAAATGTCAGAACCTCCCACTTTTTTTTTATATTCGCAACGTGCTGAAACAGACAACACACACTTCCCACAAACCATCAGCGTATCAAATTAGTGGCTTCACCTTGACCTAGAGCCAGGAGCTAAATAGGGGAGGGAAGGAGGTGCCAGGAAAATGACATGCAGAGGGAGGAAGGAGGAAACCTGGAGAGGAAAGAAGAGGGAGGAGATCATGGGAGGAGGTAGAAGGTATGAGATGTAAACATGAGGGGGAGGGAGGGCGAGGACCAACCTCAGGAAAGTGAAAAAGAAAGCGAACGAAAGAAGCGAGATAAAGATGTAAACTAAGATAAATGAATGTCAAGTCCAAAAGTTGGGAGAGAAGAGAAACAGGTGGAAGGGAGACTAAGGAGGACATCAAAAAGTTGGCAGCACCGAAGGTGAATAGTTAGAGAAAGAAAGATAAGCAGGCTGGTCTCTGCTGCCATCTTGTGGTGAGAGGCTGTTACTGGCAGTCAGGCCAACCTTGCAACCTTTATCACAGTTACAGATGGGTTTCTATTTAGCGAAGGTACTTAACTTCACCTGCCTGATTCAGTAAATCATTTACTATTAAACCCAGAGTGCCTTTCAACACCAAAGTGTTTAACATTTGATAAGAAAGTCCACTATTTCATTAAGATGTTTACTTTGGAAAGCAACCACTACACCTTGTATATATTGATAGTGTTTATTATTTGCAGTTTCATATATTTTTGTAGGTTTTAAATCATTAAATGTTTAATTTTTTTTTTCTTGTTTTCCAACCGGCAGTTGTGGGAGGATGGTACACTGACACGCTTTTGTTGTTCAGCTGTTATATTCTGCATGAGCATAAAAATAGCAGCAAACAGATATATCTCATAGAAGATATTCTGGAGTGACGTCAACCTGAGCAGAGAATGAATTTACTCTACCCGAGTGTGTTGTAACCACAGCATTCTTGCCAGCTCAGCTGTTGCCAGTTTGAGACGCGTGGAGGCAATCCCTCATAGATATGGAAGGATTTTAGCTTGTTAATATTATGACATACATCTATTTATCACATTTGTTTGGTTTTTTTTTTACCTTCCATCGGTTGCCACAGCTGTTACACACCACAAATGTGGTCATCGGCTCATCAGCACTGCGGATCTGCACCTATAACACACATAAAACATCACATTGAAATATTTTCATTGACACAATTCTGTACGTGTGTGTGTGTGTGTGTGCATACCTGCGTGTACGAGCAGCTCTTTCCGTGACACTTGTTGCAGATGAACATGTCCGTCTCAGTTCCTCCGACCTTTGACAGCTGATGCTCTCTGATGGACTCTTTGGTCAGAGCTTCCCTCATCTTCTTCAGTTCTGCACTTGCCATCTCCTGCACACACAGTCCACATGTTTGTACCATACTGGCCTTCTCTAAACCCTCGCCCTAAACAAATTTGAACTTAATCCAAACCAAAACCCTAAAACAAGTCCTTAAGGTATGTTTATACCTTTACTTGCGCAAGTTTGACCACAAGACCACTCACACGAGACGTGAAGGGGAGGAGGCGGGGCTTAAATAAATATAGACACTGACAATGTTTCATCAAGCATGGTTGGACCATTATTGCTGCTTTGTACATGTTGTGTCTGAGTTCACACTACCAGCAACCCATGCTTGCTCTTCGGCACAAAACTGCAAGATTAAACTTTGCTAAAGAAACCTGATAAATATTGGGAGCACATTCTTTGGTCAGATGAGACCAAGATACATTTGTTGGGCATGAACCTGGCCAGGACTACCACAGTGAATAGTCCCGACAGTCAATGTGAAAAGATTTGAATCTCAGTAATGAAAGGTGTACCGACTGCATTGAGTTCTGGGGCTGTATTTTTGACATAGTACATCTAAAACTGTTCATTTTTAATTTTACATAAGAGTTAATATCCTACCGATCAAATCGGAAGTAATGTGATTAGTGTAATGTGATGCAATTATGAATGATTTCACATGTAAGTGATTTTGCACAAGGGTGTACTCACTTCTGTTGCATACTGTATATTCACTGTGAAGACACACATTGGCTGGTTTACAGCAGTATAAACCAAAAAACATTTTTTGTGTGTGATTTGATTGCAGTAAAATGATAAAAGGGGGCCGAAGTAACTGGACTTTTTACAAATTGGCATCATTATGCTAAGTCATGGTTTGTTAAGTATATCTTCAAGACAATAATAAAAGTACTTTAAAAATGTGTTTGTTTTCTGAATGGAGTTCGGATAGAGGGGAGGTAGGCTATGGTAACACTGTAGCTGCTCCATCTACACATAAAATAATGTCATCCAGGCATAAGCGACCTTGTTGTCTGTACCATAAAAGGTCTATGGTTTCTCCATATAGTTTGGTTCGGTCTCTGTCCTATGAGGTTCTATCGTAGAGCTCTGGCAGACCACAGATCGCTACAATGTTTTCTCTCCATTTATGATTCAGTGACGACATTGGGAGAATCTCAACGCTCATAGGCTTTCGCTTCACATGGATAAAAGATTTGCTTCATTTGCATCAAGTCATTTGCGGGGAATTTGCCTATTCATGTCTTTGTAGTAACTTTGTACAAAAAAGAGATGCGTGAACAATTCGCAGTCAGGTTTGGTGTGAACGCACCGTTTTAACACTCAAACAGAAGACCCAATGTCTGCACGACTCACCTCAGCAGTCATGGAGGCGATGCGTTGAGCCGGGATGGTTCCACACAGAACGCTGCGGCGCAGCTCGGGATTCTTCTGGTCCTTGAGGTTGGAGATGCGGCTTCGTAGACGAGTTTTATATTTTATATCTGTCGACTTGAACTCCTGGAAGATCTGTGGGCACGATGAGCAGTCAAGGACTAAAACACACTAATAACATCGGGGGAGGGCGATAATCCAAAACATGTTCAACTGCGTGATGGTTTTGTAGTTTGCTGTGCCATGTGACTGTATTACAATACGTATGCACACACACATTACGCAGTTTGAGCGTTTACCCAACAAAGTGAAACACACCGAGACACTCAGTCGGACTCAGATTGCAATCGTTCATGCAAGTGTATCTTTATGTCGTTAAGTAGGTGATGACATGAAAGGATATCCTCTTCAATTTGTGCTGCAAGGTGCTCACAGTGAACGCCAATGGTCTTGTGGTCATCTGGAAGACAGACGTACACACACTTCGCTAATTAGACATTAACAGCTGAATACAAAGGAATTGACTCATGCATTATGAAATATAAATGAGATGAAGAGCATCATGATGAGGAAAGAGAGTTTGATGGTTTACATTAATTAATTAATTTGACTGACATGGAGTTTATAAATACCTCAGCAGAGCATGGAGATTCATTCTTGATGATATTCTTAACTCAAGGGTCCCTTACTACCTTTTCCCCCCCAGACCTTTCAAACCTTTCCCATGGCATTCTTCAGGAAAAATGTGCTGCTTATTAAATCAGACCACTCCTTGACACAACACGTGACCCAAGTTCTATACTTGGGCACATCATGCCACCAGAGTAAGTTCTACTTGCTGAAGAAGGCCACAGAATACTTGAGTAAGTGAACCTTGACTTGAGAAAAGTGGATGATAAATTCTGCACTAGTTGGATATCAAAGTTACTTCTTGACCTTGGAAACAGTTGACAAACAGATCTCACCTCAAGGTCCATTTAATAACAGCTCTGCAGCTTTTGATCAGATCACATGATCTTTGTCAGATCATGAAGTAAATGTTATTATTTTCACAAGCATGTAAAGACTTGGAGAAAGACTCTTGAAGACCACGTGATATGAAAGCTCCAGAACAACTAATAAATAAAAAAACATTACAAAAAGCTGCATGTCAGCCTTGTAGTCTTTTATAAACCTTAAGTATCTTCTCACCATCGGTCTGCAGCGCCGCCACCAGCAGCTCTCGACACTTGTTCCGCACGCTGTCGGTGGTGACGGGGGCAGGGGGGAATGAGGTGATCGGAGGGGGGATGTTCACGGTAGTAGGGGAGGTGGGTGTGGTGGGAGAATCCCCTGACGTCTTACTGCTAAGAAAGAGGAGGAGAAATTATGAAAAAGGAGATGTGGGAGAGTTTGGAGTGAGAGAAACAGGACATAACTCCGGTTAAAGGACAACTCCATGAGAAATCCTCTTCAGTCTTTAAAGGTCCCGTATTATAACAGGTCTCTACACCTATAAACTGGTCCTCCCTGAGCCTGTCAACTCCCAGAATGAGGAAAACAACCGACTCCTGCATGGTCTCTGCAGCCCACCCACTGGTACAACGGTTTCTCCTACGGGCTGTTCGGATTCAGCTCCCGTCGTTACATAATAAATGGAGTCATTTGCATAGGCCGAACTCCTCTGCGCGATGATAGGAGATATCTGAGAGGGGGCGTTCCGCAACACAGAGGGGAGAGCGCACTCTGGTGTGTCTTCACTGTTGCCACCCGGGGTGCGTGTCCGACAGAGCGTCGTGCACAACGGTCCGGGTCTGGTCTAATTTTTAACGACAATGTGCCGGCTACGGTTCGTGTTAGCTTGTATGTGTGTGCTAACCGCTTCACATCGGACTGCTTCAGTAACGAGGGTCAGTACAAAGCTGGCTTTGCCTCGTCACTGACCCTCATAAAAGGATCTGTCCCAACCATACGGGACCCAGTAACTTCACCTGAACCACATAGGCGAGCCATAGTGATACATCCACCGTAAACATTGGCGCATGCTACCGCTCTCTGTCTCTCTCCAAGTAGGCGATGACAGACGGAGCTCATTAGCATTTAAAGGTGCAGGCACAGAAACAGCCTGTTCTCAGGAGAGCTCATTTGAGCAACTTTTAGCTGAAATTCAGGACCATGGATGGGTTTGGGGCAATGCATATTGAATACAGTGTACACCTCTGACAGCTGTGTGGAATTGATGAAAAACAGTATAATATGGGACCTTTAAAGACACTGTGAAATGGAAAATGTACTTTCACTGCTTTCTTTAACAGTGATCCTCATCCATCACTAGGTGTAACCAAATGTGACGTCATTACTGGGCGACAGACCTTTTCTCAGAGCTGCCAGAGTCCTTGGAGGTGGAGGATGTCCTCAAAGGAGAGCCTTCTTTCTTCTTCTCCTTCTCTTCCAACTTCCCCTCTGAACCATCTGCAGGAAGAGAAACAAACAAGGACATCTGTACTTGTTTGTGACATAATAATAACCACCTCCACCCACAGCTTGTCCTCTTGCAGGCTGAATTGCTAACAGGGACTCGTAAAAGACAGAACAGCACTTACCCAACAGCTTCTTCCAGGACTTGATGAGGGATTTGGCCAGAGTCTGAACTTCGTCCTCTGAACTGTGTTTCCTCACCGCATTCACAGACATCCCAACTCTGGTGGACTAGAGGAAGATGGAGGGGATTGTATTCATGCTTCAAAAATCATTGATCATCACCGATGGGGGATCTAGTTCCTACTTCAAGACTCAAACACAAACAGCAGGACGGGTCCTCCCATGTATAAAAGGACAGAGGTCTTAAATCCCCAACAGTAACCAGCACTATGTGGGATTGATAAAAAGGGAGAAAACCATCTTGCATCAGCATCTTTCGGCTGCACAGCACTACAACGCTCTTCAGTCTGTTGCACACACCTGATATTGACAATGGTTGTATCATCCTCTGAGGAAAGTTAGGCACAATAGCTACAGTATCATTGAAGTTGAAATCAAGTTTCAGTTTGACTTAAACCTCTTTAAGTCTTTACATATAATGCAAATGCTCTGTAGGTGAACCCCGGGCATATTTCCTGTTAAAATAGCAGGTGTCACAACGTAGATGCTTCAGTGCAGCTGTGCACAGACCGCATGATATTGCAGGCCTTGTGCAAAGACATGTACATACAAAGATGCATAAACATGGGATCTAAAAGACGAGTTAGGAACAAGGCTAAACCTGTAGATGTTTACAAGTATCTGGGGTTAGTTGTCAACAATTTGTTTTCGTTTTTTTTTGTCTTAGTTAGGGCTGGGTATTGTTTCGAATCTCACGATTCGATTTCGATTCGTTGGGTCACGATTCGATTCAATATCGATTCGATTCGATATTGATTGAAATGCTTCGATATCGATTCAGTATCAAGTAGAAATACACAAGTAAGAGTACCAGATCATTTTTTCAAATAATTTATTTAGTTTCATGCCTTATGAACAGCCGTGGTATAACTCATAGCATGATAAAACAGCACACCGCTTAAACACTGAACTACAGTGCATGTAACGGGTTCACACCGGCTGCGGAAGCTACCCAGATAGCAAAAACCTTTTGGCATCATTTTGGCCCAAATCTGGCTGGTCATTTTGTTACCATATATATTCACAATTTATGGTAGTAGACAGTAGTAGTGCAGATATACTGTTGAAATGCACATATTTGTTTATCTACTCTTCACATTTATTAAATGTATTTTCTCTTCCTGTTTCCCAGTGCGAGTTGAGATACACAAATATGATCGTATTTGTCAATCGTGGTATTTTATTTTGAAAATTGACCGGATTGTCTCGTGTTTCTTTGTGTGATTTCCTGCCAGAATTGACGCGTTCGCTCGCGGCACGCGCAAAAAGTAGAGCAGACGCCGAAACGATCGCTTCACGGGGCGGGACGGCCACGCCTATTCGCGGCGCTCCGCGTCTGGTGTGAACTGCACTATCGCTTAACAAGGGCGCCGAAAGGAAGCGGGCTCCGCTACGCGCCTATTTGCGTCGCTTTTGCGGCCGGTGTGAACGCTGTACTCACTCCGGTCGCCATATTGTAATGGTTTGGTCTAGTGCGGCCCCCGTCCGTACAGCGTGAATCACACAAGGGTGTCGGTCACAGCGCCCCCACTGGCCAGGGGCTTGAATCGATTCAGAAGATGGCTGAATCGATATTGAATTGCGGGGAAAAGAATCGCAATGCATTGCTGAATCGATATTTTTACCCATCCCTAGTCTCAGTCCAGTGTCAAATGTCCATGTTAGTAACTACATTTCAGCCTTTTTTCCCCCATCAACAATATTGAGTATTGATACAGTCACAGTTGATCATAATGACATTGCTGCTATATCGTCTCATCTTAGTCTGACTGAGATTTAATTACCAAAATAAACACTGCAGATGTATTGTCCACATTTAAACACTGGACATTTAGTTTTCAGACTAATATGATTTTTCACTGCATGTAGTCAGTACATGCTGTAATCATAAATATACTTGGCGGTGACATGGAAGAGAGGTGGAGTTAATTACCTGCAGCGTCTCCAGAGACATCTTGATGTTTTTCAGTTCCCTCAGCAGGTCGAGAGCTCCGTCCTGGAGACAGAACAAACAGAAACCGCCACATCACCGTGGTGAGGTGGACTCACATTTACAGCTCAGTGAGAGAACACCTGGAGAAGGATCCTGGCAACGGCGGGCATCTGTTAAATTTGTGTCCATGTAATGAAAAGAAATGCTCAGATTTGTTTCAGGTTACCACATTCATTAACCAATAAAGTCGAGGTGGCTGTATTTATTGCTTGTTAAGAGTCTTGGTTCTTCCCACCCACAGCTGAACAGCTTTCAGCCACAATTATTCAGTGTCTACTAAAAGGTTACCAAGAGAATAATGAAACCACAAGATTGAATTTTAGTGAGTGGAGCTTTTCTTTGTAAAAGGACTTGCATGACATGCACCCATTCTCACACATTCATACACTGATGGCAGAGGTTTTGGCTGGCTGTGAACAAGGTACACTTAGACCTCAAGGGCAAGATATCTCTTAGAAAATTATAATACCAGTGATTAAAATGATACCGATACCAATTCCATTTTTTCGACCTCATTCAATACCCATCACATGAACCGAAGCTCTGTATTTGTGTGCTCCACCGGCTAGCCAATAACCTTACGCCCACCCTTTGGTTAACACTAGGCATTTTCACACAGAGATGCCGCGATCACGATGGTGTAATGCCACATTGGTGTCTCTTTAAAAAAGAATCCCAGCTTTATGGAACCAGAGAGGCCATTACATGTAACACATCGGCCTCAGCGGTAGTGTGACGTATTAAATAAGCATCGTTAATACGATAAGCTCACCAAAACAACAATGGAAGGTGAACTTTTGCTTATCGTACACATTTACACGACTCTTCAAGTGCAAGCGAAGTTGCTGTGCATCATATACATGTTGCTGCCTGCATACAATGACGGCCTTCTGCAAGCTATTGGCTTTGTTAAATCACCCAGTGGCGCATCGCACACGTAAAGGCTCGGTTATGCTTCCGCGTAGTGATCACGCAATGGCCACGCAGTTGCTGGGAGACCGTGATGGTTCTGCGTTGGGTTTACGTGTCGAAATGCAATTCAATGCCACACCGGTAAAGGGCGCTATATTTTTTGTAAAGACTGACTGACCGACCGAGACTCTTGACGTACATTGTCGTTAGCCTCGTTATAGCCTATTTGTTTACCTTCCGGCTTTAAACATCCACTATTTTTCAGAACTTGGTGTTTTATTTCTTTGTGCAAAAGCGACAAGGTGCAAACAATAAAAGTAGCCTATTAAAAGTTTAAATGGCGGTGTTTATGAGTGGAAACCGGAATAGCGGTCTCCAGTGGATGTAGTTAGCGGACGCCTTGCGTTAGACGTAAGGGGGGTCCGCAAGGACGTAAGGGGTCCGCAAGCCCCCTTGCGTTGTGTCAACGCGGAAGCATAACTTCGGTTTAACACATCGTCAAAACATCAATGTTTGTTCCGGTTTCTCCCCGTTCACAAAGAGGCCGGCTTGCCTGTTTTCACCTCTGTTTGCTGCTCTGTGTAGGAACAACAGCTTCATGATTCTTTCACACTCAGATGTTAATTTGATTAATAAACAGAGGATGAACTATCCAGAACTGGACAACAAGGAGAAGAGGCACAGGCCAGAGTCTCCGGCACTCCAGGTGAAATAAAACTAAAGTCCAGATCACTGGACTGATCCGAAAGGAATGTGAAAGGCCTCTTAGGAGATTCATGAACTTCTAAATCGGAGCCTCAGCAACATCTCCACGCATCTCCAAGTGTGACACAGACCTTCAGAAACACTAGACTTGAAAGCATCACGAACACGGCTTTGGCCTGATTAACACCTTCTTTTCACAGAGAACCCTGATCGGGTTGAAGATTACGCCCTCCTTCTTCCTCTCTGGACCTTTCCCAAGGGTATAACTCGTTTTAAGATGCGTATTGGAGTGTCTCCTATGTTTCAAATGACCCCGTCTCCTAAATCACACGTGCAGATAAGGAGGCCAGATGTTATTCTTTTTAGTTAACTGCAAAAATACCTAAAGCCAGTCAAGACCAGTTTGGAGCAAAGCTAAGATAATGATCATTTATGCTTCAAAATATAGTCTAGATATGTTATTATTACTTAATACATGATATGACATTGTTTAAATCATGTGCTTCTGCGACCCAGAAGTACGAAGTTAAGAAAATGGTATTCGTCCACAAAAGTTACATAGATCTCTACTGCCCTCAAGTGGCCAGAGGTGAAATGGATCATCTCTCAGTCATCTCGATATATCATAAAGGAAACAGATATCGGGTCAGACATATACATATCGATATACAAAGACGTGTGTAACCAATTTACGTGAGACTAGTTTGATACATTGTTATGTTGAAACCAACTTCCTTTCAACTCTATCAAGACTGGTTCATTCAAAATGGTTATACAAAGAAATGTTTAATGTTTAATTTATTTTGACACATCAATCTGTTATTTGCAATGTGACTCAAGGAACGAGTTTTGACCATAACGGCAAGATTATGCGTGTTCGAGTGTATAATAGTTATAGGATCGCATTTACAATAGTTTAATCATTTAGCCTTCGGAGTGCAACCCGAGTTGGCCCGTCCTGGACACACCCCTTTCGGTCAGCATGAAGCTGCGTGTCTACAGTCGTTCACTTCACTTCTACTTATGCTTTTTTCTTCTTTCGTTCCATTACTCACTTATTTTTCTAATTTTCTTTTCTTTTGAAGTAAAAAGCTTCTTCTTTTCAAAACTTTACTCCTTTTTATTAGCTAGTTTTGTTCGCCGTTAGATTCTCCATCTTTTGCATTTTTAGTCTTTTACACTTTTCATGCAAGAAACTTTTTGTTTAACTCAACCGGCGGCCGCAAGATTTAGCATATTGACAGATACTATTAAACTAGTCATCCGAGCATTCATCCAACCACGGCCAAGCTCGCTAAGACGACAGCGAACCAACCGAGACGGCTTTCGGCGAGAGACAACATCAGCTACAAAGCTACCGCAGATTGGCACTAACGGTTCCGATCCAACCCTAAGCCCACGGCACGGAGAATTCCTTCGTATCTACGTTACAGACGAAAGAGCGACGGCTTGGACTTTCGATTAAGCTGAGACCACTCGTCATAAAGTAAGACCGAAACCGTAATTAACAGTAATGACCGAGTTGCAGGGTGAACATAAGTATTAGCGTCTGTTAATATCTGATATCTGTGAGGCCATTTCATTATTCTATCTTACTAATAAAGTCCAAATTTGCACTTGCCTTTATCGCCAAACATTCTAGATGTGTTGGTTACCATTTTCCCAGTTATATTTCTTGTGTTGTATTTGTGCTTCTGTACATCCGTTATGCTTTTATTCACTTTGTTTAATCCTTAGTTAGTCAATAAATACCATTATATTATAACCGCTATTGTTTTTGCGCTCTGTGTAGAGCGCAAAAATCCCTATTTCAAGGGCTTATGATCTGAGGAAATGGGATTGATTTATCAAAATTATATTGATTGATATTAATAGTGGTCATTAGAGTCATTAATGTGAGCTCTATAAAGTCCTGTCCGACCCACAGGTCTCATTCAACAAACTGCGCCCTTAATTATGTTTCAAGGCGACGTGTTTTCTCCTGGATTACGGCGGATTACTTTTAAAGTTTGAAACACATAGTTAAAAGGTTGAATAGGTGATTCTATTCAGAACACTTTCTGTAATATTATATTAAATCCTCGTAAAATTTTGATAGCAATGAATAAATGAAATGCACCGACATTAAAGTGTAGGTCCGGAGTGAAATGGACCCTAGGTAATATACCTGTATACCTGGCTGTTTCCGTGACGCGAGTTTCACGCGAGAGTATAAAAAGGTTTCGCTTAATTTTTTTTTTCATAAATGCTTATATTATCAGGTCGACAAGTGTTGACATGATAATACAAGCATTTATAAAAAAAATCGGCTAAACTTTTTCATACGCTGGCGTGAAACTCGCGTCACGGAAACAGCCAGGTATACGCCGACTGCCATTAAACACCAACAAAGAAGAAGCTGTGTAAACACGGTGCCGTCTACGCAAACAGCGTAGCTTTAGCAGTAGAAGCTATCAGGCAAGTGTTCTTTTTAAATAAACTCCTGATGTACTTACAAACTTTAAAATGCCTCGTTTTGTGAGTAGAGACCCTATGTGTACTACTGCAGAAGTTTGGTAACATTCCATGCATTATTAGTGGGGAAATTTACGAGATATACTGTAAGTACCATAGCGCTATTACGAAGCCGTTCGGCTGATCGCCCTATCTTGACCACTGCTGACCATCGCTAAAAATGCTTCCGAGGGGGTGTTTGGCTGGAGGTCTTGGTGGAAATTACCTAGGGTCCATTTCACTCCGGACCTACACTTTAAAAAAGTGTGGCCGTGGCAGGACTGTAAAAACCCTGTCCAATCAAAATAGTTGGGCTGTAGAAAATAATTGGATGCCATGCCTGTCTGTCATTGCTTACTTCCTGATTGCTTGCACTTTCGCACTCTGCCGATCTCGAGCACTCGTGGGGAGTTCTCGGGGAGCAGCTTTGAACAGAGTTCTGAGGGAAGGGGGCAGTACTTTTCCATTCAGTGATGCGTTCAAAGACAAAGTCTCTGTGGTTTTTCCAAATTACCTACTCTGCCTTTAAAGGCGAGTCCACACCGGACCGAAAATCGGCGTCTTTGAGTCGGTCATTCTTTTACCATTCTGATTGGTGGAGGCTAGCAGCTTGACTAGCGAATCAGTGAAGCCCGGAAGTGACGATGGTAAACATACCAGATAAACAGTGGAATCGGGTTACATTTTACATTTGAGATTTTTCCGTTCAGAGAGTAATCACAACTACAGTCTACAACCTCACTCTGCTGACAACAGTGACTGGTGAGGACAGCGTGCTCTGTGTTTATGGTCTAGAGAGGACCGGCTACTTCCGGTTTTCGCGTTTTTTGGCCCACAATACAGATTAGCGCCGCCTGTTGTTTTGGAGACATTACATCTTGCGCAAGCGCGGAACGTATGGCGTCGGCTGTAAGTCCGTAGGTGTGAACCGCCCATGTCGTTGTTCGAGTCAGCCATATTAAGTAGCCCGACTTCATTTACCGACGCGAGTCGGGCAGTTCTTCTGGTGTGGACACCCCTTAACATTAACACACACACACAATACAACTTTGCCAGTACACTTTGCCAGTAGTAAAATAACATGGTTTAGTTTGTAATGACAAGGTAATTGAAACTAAATCAAACTTGGTGATGTTTAGACAACAACAGTACTTGGTTCACATGGTACACAAACAGCAGTCTACTGGGTCAAAGTCCTGTGTGTGTGTTTTGGGTTGGATCAAGTTTTGTTTTTTCAGTTGTTTTGCCTGTATGTTTTGTTCAAAAAGTCTTTATAATGTGTTGACAGTTAGTCAAGAGTAATTTATGATTTAAATAACAAGAGCTACAAATAAAAATGCACATACAGTGCACATGTAGCCTACTCATCAGGAAGACATCTTGTGTCCACAACTTTTGCAGACTTTTGATACGTCTCTATCCGCCTGGGTGGATCTTCTCACATTCTTGCTGGAAATTATTTAATTCAACATGGATTAATGTGGCATTGATCTTATATGAACAGAACGGCTCCCCTTTTCATTTCATGACCTTTTGTTAGTAAAAATTCTACAGAATCTTCCTGGGCACATGTTCAAATATCCTGTGCTCCAATTGGCTAGTATTTAATGACATGTTAATTAAAAAAACAACATCATGAGAATAATAATTTATACATTTTACATCCTTCACACCTGCGTTAGGTCAACACTCCAACACAAAGACCACATGAATGTTCCATAGTATAAAGTCGGCGGTTAGTTTGCCAGATAATTGACTGAAGCTGTGGTGATTTGTTGCCAGACTTTTCCCCAGAAGCACGCAGCCATTGTCATGTGTGAGATAGTGAGCGCGCGGAGGTGTGGAGGCTCCAACACAACGTGCTTCCAGAATGTTCCGCCTCTCCACGGGTAAAGGTAGCGCTCATCACCTGACCGCGCGGTTTCCGCGGATGCAGCAACTGTTATTTTGCACTCACCGTGTTCTTCTTGTGCACCATTTTATCCAGATTTTTGGCGATGCGCTCCACTTCCTGATTTTTCGCCATGTTTGAGCGGACTGCTCCGTCACTAGTGCTCCTCTGCCGCGGCGAAAAGCCCCATTGATGAAAGGAAACTCTCCCAGTCTCTCTGTCGCTCTCTTTCCTCCTCTTTACGCAGTGAGTGTCTGTGTCCTTTTTTCTCCCAGCTGCTGCCTCCCTCTCGTTTGTTGTTGTGTGTCTCTGTGGGATGCTGGGAGTTGGAGTTTACTTTTGACAACTTCAGCCTGGCCAGGTGGGCAGGCAGGACGGGCATCTGATTCCCCCACGTGGACCCATCCTTCATCATTGAATCCATGATGGAAAATAAACAGGCCTATAACTTAATTGTTGGCTGGAATTTGGGGAGTAAATAATGATGGTTGCTGCATCATGAACCTTAGGCATGTGCAAAAATCTGAATATTTTTTCAATGCAATGTGCTTCCCTTAATGTATAAGGCATTTGTAAGTTTGCCAATTAATAAAAGCATCTTACAAATTACTAATGTACACTATACAGAATATTTTAGGAAACCATCTGCAATGTATGCACTGCTCGCATAGGCAGCAACGTCAGGTGACTAAATGGGTCTATACCTGATGTGTTGCTTCAGCAACTTTAGTAATAATAAAGTCAGAAATATGTTTGAGGATGATGATTGTCCTCCTGTGAACCTTTTGGTATTAAATGTTGTTTCTATTCTGCCAGGTATTTTTCCATTGTGTTTTGTGAACTTGTTTTTCAGAGAACAGAACGTGCTGAGAAAGAGAACTGTTCACTTTAACCTTGAGACAAACAGAAGTGAAGCCAAATGCTAGCTGACGTTTTCCTCCCTGACAATCTTGCATGATTAAGTATGCAGCTCTTATCCTGTTCTCAGTCAGTTTCTCATAATACAGCTCTGTCCTTTCAGCTGAAATTCACTCACTTATTTCTGTAATAAATACACAAAGACGATTAGTTATCTTTATTTGTGCACTTCTCAGGGGGGGATGCATTTATTTCCACCACACCTCATCTCTCCATTGTGGACTTTCCTCAGGAGCAGCTGAGTCTCATGGCCATGTGAGGTTTGTACTATTATAAATGTATTTTGGCAGATTCATGGGCCTCAGGTTGAACATGTGCAGAGAGGGAGAACATGTCGACATGCCTCTGATAGATTAATACCAGCTCATAATGAAATCTGTTTTCAAATGTGTATCATACTGGTAAAAAAAATCATCCTGTCCACTTCTGTAAATCCTTTCGAATTTTGGGAAATTAAACAATGGTCTTAAACTGTGTCCTCCTAACATGGTCGGGATGACAGTAATGAGATGGTTATCCTCATTTCACACTGGACAAGCTTTGTTAAGCACAACCAAAATATAGCCTATAGTTCTACACTTCTATAAATCTATACTTATCACAAAGTAATGATTTCAGAGCTATTTAAGTAATACTTGAATAATGTATTGTGTTTGCTAATCTTTTGTTTGCTTTTCACTGCAGTTCCTCCGGAGGGAGATTCACTCTGGAAGCAACTCAATTAATATCCTGCATGTACTCACCATGTCCTGTAGATGTCAGTGTTAAGTTATTTTCTACTTGGTGTGTTTTTATAGGATACCTTTCTGTAAACGCACCATTTATTTGGAAACTATTGGACTATTTGCTGTCTACAAGTTGATTTAACTGCAGTTTCACTCAGTTATTGAGAGGAAGGCTCTCATGTCCTGTGCTAGAATGTAATGATCAGGTCTTCGTTGGATCTTATGGGGGCTTTATCAGTGGATATTGTAGATGTTTGTCCTCCTATAGTTGATTTTTGGCTTCTTGAACTGTAAAATATGTTAACAAGTATTTTTATTTATTGAGCCTTTATCAAACCCAATTTTAAAGTGCTTCACAGTAGGAAGTAACTTAAAATCAAGAAATTTAGAATTCCAGTACATAATATAATCAAGTAGATTTCTTTTAATATAGCAGTTAAAATCAGTGGAGGTAATGAAAAAAAAGCATAAAAAAACTATAACTATAATTAAAAGTGCTAAACGGGAATCTCAGAGCCTCCACACAGCTCTCAGCATAGTGATGGCTGAGCCGACAGTGTTGAGGCACTTCTGCACTGGCTTCACTTTTCAGAACCGGAGGTTGCCGCCTGGTCAGGACAAAGTTATCAGCACTAACTGCCACATGAGAGCAGTGCAGAGCAGCGGCCATGAGATGGTTGGGGTGCACACTCACATGCACTACACACTATGCGATGCTCCCATGATGCACCACAGGCATGAGAAATGCCAAAAACCACCATTTTCTTGAACTTGATCATGTCAAATTGGCATCAAGAGATCAAGATTATCACTCTGCTAGAGTTCTTATAGGACTACAAAAACACTCACAGATTTACAGCGTGAAGCATATCCTGACTCATAAACAATCTTTGGCTGACGGACCCCTTTCTGCAGACAGTACAAAAGCTGCCATTATGCTACAAACAGAATTTATGTGGAGTAGTGACAGGTGATGTGACCTAAAGTGCTGGCAATGAAAGCAAAATTATCAGTTGACTAAATACAATACGATTTTCTGGAAGGGGCAAACAATCCTTCATTCCTTTTAGCTCTCTCTCTAAGAAACACATTTTCCAGACGTAATAACATTAGGCTGAACAGCTGTCTTGGCTCTGTTGTGATTGACAGCTCAGAGGGCGGAACCAAAGTAGGCTATAGAGAAGGTCAACGATTGGCTGAAAGCAGAGGTGGCGAAAGTACTCATATTCTGTACTTAAGTAGAAGTACAGATACATGTGTAAAAAAATACTCTGGTAAAAGTACAAGTACTGATTCAACTCCTTTACTCAAGTAAAAGTAAGAAAGTACAGTCTCTGAAATGTACTTTCAAAGTAAAAGTAAAAATGAATTTTTGAACGCCAGCAGCTCGTGGCTTTTCGGTTGACACAGGACACAGCGCATACCATACGCCATGAGTCCTTTTTGGAGCCGACAACAACGAATAACTCTTTTAAATAGGGCCATGGATGGGGAATGTCTTGCTTCTCTGAATCTTCTGAAGCGTCGCCGTCGGCAATACTCCCGGACCCCACTTCGCTTCCTTCCTCCATGTCGCTGCTACAGTGCAAGTTCTCTATCGTCTCTACCGTCCCCTCACTCATTCGACTTCTTCCTGGGGTAACCTGCCCCCCCCCCCCTCTTCTTCTCCCTCTTTCCCTCTCAAGTTCGTCACGTCTTTTACGTATACTTTTACGTATTGTCGCCATCTGTGGAGGTTTTTTTTTTTTTAAGTAACGAGCCTGTTTTTACGATGTAAGGAGTAGAAAGTACATATTTTGTGTATAAATGTAGGGAGTAAAAGTAAAATAAACAAGTAAAGTACAGATACCTGAAAAATCTACTTAAGTACAGTAACAAAGTATTTGTACTTCATTACTTGTCACCTCTGGCTGAAAGTTAGACCTTGGGTCTTGGCTCATACTGATAAACTCAACAGTCACCATAAATGAATCAACTTCTCCCAGTAAGTCTTTCTCATATTCCTACTGGGACATGTTGGGAAGTTGTTGTCTGACCAGTATCTTCTTCTCTACCTCAAATTGCGAATCCTAAACCAACATAAAACACAAGCTTGTTTATCTCAACGTTTGCTGGTCCAATCAGAGAACCTTTGGCCAATAGGATGCAGCCAAGGGAACCATATTTGTTGTGTCATATAGAGTCCATGATTACATGATGGATACTAATTCTAGATTCTAGATCTGATGATATTCTTAACCAACATTCTCAACGGTGCCTGCCAGTTACAACTCAACAGATAGCGGTCCTGTCTCTCTCTCATTCTTAATCAGTTTATAATCAAACTCTCCTTTCTAAGTTCCAGATGAGTACATTTTTCTCAGAGCAACTTTTTTTTATTTCTCATTCATTCTTGCTGCTTGATGTTTGCAGCCAAGGAGCCTCTCTAGCTGAGGAGCAACAGTGCAGTGCTGGCAGCGACATCAACAGCTGCTGGGTGAGATAGCAGCCTGTGTGTGTGTGTGTGTGTGTGTGTGTGTGTGTGTGTGTGTGTGTGTGTGTGAGGACACGACAGAGCTCAGAGGTCTGCAGTGAGGCAGAAAAAAGATGCAGAGGAGAGAAAGTCATCCAAGAGCGGATGAAAAGGAAACAAAAGCCTCTTCTTCTAATTCTTTACTCCTCTTTTCTCTTTATCCTGCTCATCTGCTGTTCAACGAGGCCTTCTCTCATTCTCTTTTTTCATTCTCTCCCCTTCACCTTCTCATTTCGTCTCCTTATCGTGTTCTCTTCTATTTCCTTCTCGTATATCATACCTTTTTTCTCCTCACCTAGTTTCTGATCTTTCCATTTCTTACTTCATCCTCTGTTTTCATCTCCCATCTTCCTTTCGTCAGTCCCTCCCCTCCTCGTTCTAGCATCCCTCTTTTTTCCTGTTTCTCCTTTTTCCTTCCCTCCCTTTTTCATTATCTTCTCTCTTCCTTTCCCCTTCTCCTCCTCCTCTTCTCACATCTTGGGCCCTAGTTTCGTACACCAGGTGCAGTCGGGGCTCAGCGCACCTGCGCCACGCCGACGTGGTGTGTCCGCCTGGACTTTGCAAGTTTCATGCACGGCGCATTCTAGCACAGGCACTCCTCCCGTCACTCCTACCCCCGCAAGTGGGAAAGAGGGAGAGAAGGCATGAGTGGGAGACGAGGAGGAGACAAGGCGTGGAGTGGGATTAACACAGCCAATTCAGATCTTCACCAATCTAATGTGCAGTGCAAGTTTCGTCACTTGATAACCCAATGACAGATGACAGCAGCAGCAGCAGCAGTGCCAGATGGCTGAAAGAGATGTGAACCCGTTAGTTTGCATTACAGTTTTAGCTGTGTTAATTCAGTCAGGCTGAGTTTCCGTTACGCGTGCCATCCGCCTTTGATCTGACATCAGATGTGACGGGACAATCTATATAGATATAAATTCACGTGATGATTCAATCAGTTGTATTAAATAGTGTTTGTTATGATTATTTATTACATTTAAATGTGCCTGGAACTGTGGAAACCTGCCTGTGAGGTCTTGGTGACGTGTGTGCTCTGCGCGCCGGTGAGCCAAATGGCCACTCCGCCAGCTGTAATTCACCTTGCGCCAAGAGTAGACCAGGTTGGAGCTACCGGGCTTTCGGCGCAGTCTCAGCGCGCCTTTTTGGCACGAAACTTCCACAGCGCCAAGCTGACTCTGTGACGCATCCCCCTGCTGCGCCGCCACACCCATCTCGGCGCAGGCGATCCACCAAACTGCCAAACTGACCGTGCGCAAGGCTGCGCTGGTCGAAACTTGCATTGCGCCGGCTCCGCCACCACGAAACTAGGGCCCCTTATGTTCTCTGCTTCTTATATTTATATATATTTATATAACATATATATATATATACTTAATTCTTTTATATATATTTTTCCATCTTACTCTTCATTGTTTTCATCCCTCCTTCCAGCCCTTCTTCCCCCACATTTCTCCCCATTGCTTTCTCCAACTGTTCTTTCCTTCTTTTTCATCCTAGACATGATCTATCCTCCATTCTCTCTCCTATCCTCTTTTACATCTCTCCATTTCTCTTCCTTTAGTCCCTTTGCTGCTCTCTCATCTTACCTTCTATTCCTCTCCTCCTTTCTTTCATCTATCCTTACCTTCAGCCCCTTCGTCCCCTCCACTTGTATTTTTTCCCATCTTTGCCATCTTCATCTCTTCTCTACGTCCTCTTCCTCCTGCCCTCTCAACATCACTGTTTCCTTTCTTTTGTTTGTCTCATTTGAATTCCTGAAACTGCAGGGATCAAAACCGCAGGAAGGTGATCTGTGAGGTGATAAGTGATAATGAAAAAAAGAGAGAATACAAACAAATGAGTAATGCTTTCTTTGCGTTGGTGATTTCACAATAATAGCCTGAGAAACATTCTGCTAGGCAGCTTCCTGAAACTCAATATCCTGAACTCAACTTCCCAGAAACAATGAAAAATGTAACATTCAGTTCAAGAAATAATTGGGTAATATGCAAACCCAGACAAATACAGCAGGTTCCTTTTTGTCAATACTGGTAATTATATTATAAGTTTTAAATTGTGTTGGTGGATCACATGTTAGATAGAAATACCACAAAGCGTTTTTCCAGGGGTCTGGTAGGAAATCTGTCATACCAGAATGGCTCGGCTTGATTGGTCATATGACTTGGGACAACCCAAGCGTCCTCACAACCACTGTAACATGCCATTACACTTACAACGTAATGAATTCCAATCAGGTCTGGCTCATCTGGGTTTAAATATATCCTTTATTTTCAGGCTATGTTATATATATTTATATATCCCCATCCTGCATGTCTTTGGACTGTGGGAGGAAGCCGGAGAACTCGGAGAGAACATGCAAACTCCACACAGAAGGAACCCGGGGCGACCCGGGAATGGAGACCCTCTCGCTGTGAGGTGACAGTGCTACCCACTACACCACCGTGCAGCCCTGGCAGGGCAGGTTGTTTGGAAAAACCAGAGGCTTTGACTTTGAACGCATCACCGAACCAAAAAGTCCCACCCCCCTTCGTTCAGACCTCTGGTTAAAGCCGCTCCCCCATAACGCCCCAATGCGTGCAATCAAGAAGTAAGCAGGCAGCAGGGTGGGAATTTCACAATGGCCATGACTGCCATGACCGTCGTTGCCCCGCACTTTGGCCTTAATGCCCTGTGAAAAATGTTCAGTTTATGGCCAGGGTAGCCCTGTCAAAGTCCTAGTGTAAACCGCGCAAGTGCACGGCGTGGTGAGCTTTTATGGACTTACAGGCCCCCTAGTGCGCACAGCAGGCTCGTCCCGTGCCGCAGCAGGCTCGTTCCGTATTTTGTAACAATTATTACAAAATACAACTTGCGCAACTTCGCGCGCCGCGCAGGTGAAGTATCAACATCTGGTTACCTGTCCAGGGTGTACCCTGCCTTCGCCCAATGACAGAAGGGATCGGCTCCAGCCCCCCCCCCCGCGACCCTGAATACAGGATAAGCGGTAGAAAATGGATGGATGGATGGATGGATGGATGGATGGATGGATGGATGGATGGATGGACATATAGTGAAGGCCAAATGGCCTTGCCCCTAAAAATGACGAAATTCCAACCCAACTTTTTTGATTGGACAGGGTGTTTACAGTCCTGCCACGGCCACAGATGACATTTAATATTTTTTTTTACGTTAGAGCATTTAATTTATTCATTGCTATTGGTATGTTACAAGGATTTCAAGTAATATAACAGAAAGTAAAAGTAACCTTTAAGTTTGACTGAATTGAAATTCAAATTTTGTCTGAATTATAGTTTACAGGTGGGTGTTTGGGGTGTGGGTGCAGTTTTTTTTTCTTCTTAAATTAACATTAATCTAATTTAATATGTATTTAATTATTTTTATTAGCATAAACATATTTATTGAGTGAATGTGACTGTCACTTTCATTTTGAAATCCTTATACACACTTACACGTTCTTAGTGCCTGATATATACACGTAGCCAAAACAACCTGGGTTTGACCGTCTTTTTCAAAGTGGACGCTGGCTTTCCAAACCAACACATATAAAGTAGCTTTTGTGCTTGATTTATTTCGCTCTCTCCAAGTTCTTTCCCTATTCGCAGCTTCCATCCAGATAAATAAAAACATCCGCCTCATGCACATCCGTACGCCACACACCCTCGCCCAGGAGAGGGAGAGAGCTGTGAACGAAGCAAGTCTTTTGCCAACATGCTTAAAAAAATGACATGACAAATAGTATTTGTAGACCTCTCGATGTTTGCGATATAGTAATTTACTACATTCTGTTTAGAACCAGCTGCAATACATTGAGTATTTGATAGATCGCCCACCCCTAATTCCAACTGTCACATTCTGTTCCTCTTGTTAGCCCAATTTCATTGTCATATTTGTCACCATTGTCATCTACTTAACCATCGGATGCCTTGACTTTCTCATCCCTCCCAGTCAGCTGACATCCAGCCAATGCCTGCAGTAACCCATTTCAGCCATTCCCATCACCACTTTCCCCGCCCACCTGCTCACCTCTGTCCATTTTCCTTACCAGCCATGCAGTACAAATAGCAGCCCCCTTTCCCCCATCAGTTACCAGTTTTACGATGTTGTTTTGTGTCATTACTTTCAAGCATCTAACTGTGCCTATCCGTCTTTTCCTGCTCCATTGCTGCTATCCCCTGGAAGCGTGTGCGTTTTCGACCTTAGCAATAGACCCCTAGATGGATGCTGTTGGCCTCCTTATCTGCATTTGGGTCTTTCCCTCATTGCCTCACATTCACTTGTGCAACACCAATACAACAGCACCACTAATTCGGAGCCTTGACTCAAAGTACACTCTGTCTGTTATAATAATGCTAAGCTTATTCGTTTTTGTGATAGAAACTCTAGTGTATTAATTCTTGGTAAATCTCTTTTAAGATGACTGTAATAAGGAAGTGGCCTCAGACCTTGGTTCAAGCAGTATTTTGCATTTACTTTGAGAGCAGGAACTGTTTGTTCTACCTGGAGTAGATCCATGTCCGGGAAGTGTTTGTCCTGTCTCTGTGTGTGTATGAGATCAATGAAACCTGCTATCAGCGGCTGAATTCAGGAAGTACCCTCTTTGGGAGATCTATGGACTCATTCAAAGTCACCTCTGACGCCAGGAAGTGCGAGACATTGGAGTCTCAGTTATTGGCCATCTCAAGCAGGAAGTGCCCACTCCCCTTGATCTGTAGCTGTTCATTTCGACCCTCGGCACCAGGAAGTGTCCTTTCTACTTACACTGGATCTATGGAGTCACTGCTAGTTATGACCTCAGACAGGAAGTGTCCTCTCTGTTGGATGGATGGAACTATTCTCATTTCCTTCAGAAAGCAGGCCAAGTATTGTGTGGACTTGGCTCCTTCTTCCCCTCTGATGGTAAATGAGTCTGCTGAACCTTCGTCAGAATGGCGGCTGTTTTGTTGTTAATGGGATTTGGTAATTATATAATGATGACTAACTGGATAGCCAGAGATCCACAAACCACTGGTTGACTTCATGCTGACTATGTGTACACTTTTTTATATACACTCTTGTACAGCTCAATGTTCAGTTCCCACAGATTAAAATGAGTTCACGAGGGAGCATTTCTCTCTGCATGCACCAGTGTGGTGCTGTGAACATGGAACACTGATGAGCATAAACTTGACCCAACCTAAGTCCAACGACGTGCTTACTGGTCCAGTTGACATTTCATTTTTTTTGTAATTAGTATTTTATTGAGTTTTTGTACAACATTGTTTACTTCTAGTCAACCATTCAAATTACTTCTGTACACATATTGTTTACTCAGTCATAATAAGAATAAATCAATTAAACCAAAGCAAACAACAATAGAAAACAGACAATTAAGTTAGAAAAAACAACACATGGATCAAATGAACAGTCTAACAATAATAATCACCACAATCTCATCTTGTTGGCCAGTAAGAGCCAATTGATTATGTGGCTTTTGGACATGGCATGTACTTTACTTCAAGATCTGTCCACAGTAGCAAAGTATTGCAAGTATTCTCTCTTCTCCCCATTTCGCCACATATTTCTCAGTCCTGTCCTTGTTTTCGTATAAAGCCATAATTGCCAACTTTCCAGTCCTGGAAAGAGGGCTCACCTGAACCCTCCAGTTTCTCATTCTGATTGGTTTTCTAATTAGAAATGATGCCCCACAGTTCCACAATTGTGGGTAATTTAATTAAAACAGCCTTGGGCAGAATTCCAAACTAGTCTGGTTAATGCAATAAATGGGATCATGAACCTTTAGCCAATAGTTGGAGTAATCATGGGACATTCATCGAAGATGATTCCCTTCTGAGCTGCAGCACTTCCAGCAGTCAGCATTATCTCTCAGCTTCAGCCTAAACAGCCTGGAGGGATCCAATAAAAGCCATTCAGAATCTTTTTTACGTCCCGTAGTGTTTGCTTGTGTTTTGTTTGTGTTTTCTGTGTGATTGTCTCCAGAGGCCTATACTATGAAGCATGTTCAACATACCCAGGGTATCTTCCAACTTAAGTAACCCTAACAAAGGCAATCAGAGATAAGCGGTCATACGAAGCTGGTTATCAACTCGTTAAGTCAACCCAGGGTTTCCCTTTCCAGCTATGAGAGCGTGCACATAAAAGAGGCGGCGTTTGCAGCATTTGACCAATCACAAACATGGATCAGTCTACGGGCAGCCGAGTGGTATATTTCAAGTACGAGGAGCGAACCATAATCTTACAGAAATACGAAGAAGTTAAACGTATAATACAGGCAAAAAGCAACAATTTCATCTGCCAAATGCAGGAAGGACAGCTGGCAAAAACTTGCTGACTGTGTGAATGCGTAAGTCTGAAGTTACCCCGCGAAGCCCAAATCCTGCTTCGTAGTACAGGCATCAGGTGTGTGGGTGACATCGTTCCCACAGTTGAGGCTGCTCAGTTGTAATCAGGAGAGCTTGGGTGCAGTCGAATAGTCTTTTTTGCTTAGGAAGGTTCCTAACTGAAGAAGTGACCCGGAAGTAAACAAGCGGCCGCCATGATAAGAGCTGTTCGAATTCTCTAAATGCAAAGGAAAGGAGCTCCAATGCTTCCTTTCAGAGCTCCTTTAGCATAGGATGCAACGGACCTTCCTATGCGAAAGGAAAGGAGATTACGCCGACCCACAATTCTTTGCGAGAGCAACATTTAAAGTGCTGCACACCTCGGCCGTTCATGAAAACAAACAATATGCCTATTTACATATTTAACAATTACTTTCATGCAGACATATAGTAATTGGAATAGTTTTATTTATTTCAATCATGTTACAAACTTGACAAAAATGAAACTAAAACCACAAATGAAACGTAAATAAAGCAACCGGTCAAACAGGAAGGAGGAGCTGCTGGACCTGAAGCTGTTTAGTGAACCAGCTGTTTATAAAACCAACAACATGGGGAGAAGTGGACGACGCGTTTTTTGTAGTCCATTATTGTAGTTTCTCCAGCGCAGAGGCACGTCAATCGCCGGTGCCGAGCATCAGCTGTCAATCATCAGCGGCCGCGTTATAATGACGTAGCTTAGTGAAAGTCCGGTCGGATTCTCTGAGCACCGCGGTCGACTATTCCTAAGTCCTTTTGAGTTTTCCTATCGCCTTTCCTTAACCCTGTGACGTTTTCCCCAGAGGTCAAGGAATAGGAGTTAGGAATAGGAGTTAGGACCTTATTTTTTGACTATTCGACTGCACCCCTTGAGTGTGACGCTGAGCTCCAGTGTCGGCGGTCGCTGTTCTGCTGTCTGTGTGAGCTGTGTGTGATCCAGTGACAAACTGGTGACCAGAGCTGAGAGAGAGCCAGTGTGTCACATGTGTTGTGCTTGAGCTGTATTAGCGATATTGTGTTATTTGTGTGTGCATACCTCATCTTCGTTTTTGAGAAGATTGTTTTACGTTTGTTGTCAGGTCAACAATAAATAGTTTGTTTGATCTGTGAACTGTTTCCGCCTTTCCCTTGGCTTCTCCCGGGATTTGTTTATTTATTTAATTGTTGGTGTCCTCCACTCCTGGATTTATTAGGGACTTAACAATCTTACACTGGATTAATCACATTTTTATGTTTCTTGATAAATTCTAAATGTTTCACTCTTTATTTGTGATAACAATGTTCAGGTCTGCAGACCAAGTTAACGTTGCATAACATACAGTAACTTTCTGCTGGAATAACATTGCAGCCCTATGTTCTAGACCCATTTGTAGTCTGAGAGAGAAGGTTTGGTAGTTGAGGTGCGATTCCTTTCCCTATGGCAGTGATTTTGGAGGGGGGGATTGAATAGACAGTTCCTTTGACTGCACGAACCCAGTCAGCATGCCTCGTGCCGTAAAACACAGTGCACAAATGTCACATTGCATGAACTCTCCCTGTATGTGTCTGACTTTGTTGCACATTTTCTCCTATCGAATGCAACATCATCCACCAAAGACAATATGAAATCTTTGGCCTAAATAGAAAAAAAAAATGTTTACAATCTCTAGCACCTTTTGAAAAATGAATTCATCAAAAGGTTCCTACAGCTCTAGCATTGGGGTTATTGGAGAAGGACAATGGTGTCATTATATTACGGAAGTTCATGTTGTAATAGTGTTATATTTTTTTCCGCCTGAAAGAAACAGAAACAGGGAGAGGAAACACCCAATGGACCGATGAATCTGCAGCATGAAAGGCCATCTGACATATTAATGATGATGGTTCCTGCTTACTCAAAACATTCATCTACCAATAAACATTGGGTTCACAGTTTGAAATGCAACAGAATTGGAAGACTCCAGTGTTCATAAAGATATTATAAATGAGAACACATTATTGATATTATTCGATAACATGGGATTATATTTGGATTTCTTCGCCAGTTTTAGTAAGTATTCATTGTCGTCACTAAAAATGCCTTCCTGTGCTGCTGCCGAGAAATTACCTCTTTGTGATTAAGCATTGGTCAAACACATTACAGCCAATGACTATTTATCCTTTAATGTATCTGATGTTAATATTGTACTTGTATGTATGTACAATATTAATAATCAATGTGTGTGTGTGTGTGTGTGTGTGTGTGTGTGTGTGTGTGTGTGTGTGTGTGTGTGTGGGTGTGGGTGTGTGTGTGTACAAGTGTGTGTTTGTTTGTTTCCCGGCCGGGTGCCAACATTCCAGCCAGGCGTCCACACCAGGCGACAGGAAGTCAGGAACAAGATGATGGTGATGTCATTATCCTGGGTCAGAGAATGAGGTTGTCGGTCCTGTGTGGCACAGGATGGGCACACGTCCAGTCATTCTCCGCCTGGCAGGGGCGCCAACATGTGGCAAGCCAGAGGACAAGATGAGGATGTAGCAATTCATGTCAGCCCGGTGCTTCAAGAATGGACCACTTATTGAAAAAACGAGTCAGGATACAAGTAAAACTCATGACGCATTGCTCCATACAGTATATCAAAAAGGATATTAATATTCATAATAATCAATACATATCAACCATTCTTTCAAAGGCTGTACAATGATTTTTGCTTTTACTTTTATGAATGAGAAAGTATTTAGATCCTTGTATTTTAGAAAAAGTGTAAATACCACAATGTACATATACTCAGCCCAGTCCAGCATTTCCAATTCTACTGATGTGTAGAAGTATTATCAGCTAAGTTTACTTCAGTACCACCAGATTCATGTCTAGATGATGTCATTTTAAGTGTTGATTGAGCAGCTACAGTGTTAGCATAGCCCTCCAATCAACCTGAACTCCATTCAGAAATCAAGCATTTTTAAAGATTGTTTACTTACGGTCAAGCAGACAGTCCTTACAAACCATGACATTTTAATAAGAATATGAATCATCATCGTTACTTCAGTATCATTTTTATCCTTATATTAAAAAGTGTCTAGTGCCAGTGATGCAAATTTACCCAAATCATTGCTCAAATTAACACAAATGATTCTCTGGCCAAACTTGTGTTAGAAACGTGAGGTGAAAATTCACTTTGTGTTTGGTGTGAAGACACCTTTGCCTCACTGCCAACCATTCTGAAGACAAGCTACCAAGCTAACTAGCCCATTGCTGATGTGTGTTGTCACCAAAGCAATTAACACAATCACCATTTTCTTTTGTACTAGTCAAATGATCACTGAAAACAGTTCAATGTCCATTGTTTCTATGAAAAGTACAAATCTGCTAAAAACTAAATTATTATTATTATTATTATGGTTAATACTAATGTGTTAATGTTTAAGCAGCTGCATGCTTGCAAATTGTAAATACTTTATATACACTTCAGTATTCTAGTCCAGTGTTTTCTCAACCTAGGGGTTAGATCACAAGTTAAATATGAGAGGTCATGAGAATCTTTGCTATTTTGCATATGTTTTAACTTCATTCAGCTTCTTAGTAAATGTAAATGAAACCATAAGCGATCATTTCAGTGAAAATGTCTGAAATGTTTGGAACAGCTAACAACTCATAGACATCTGAAATTTGACCAACCAGAGACAGCTTTTTTTGTCAGAAGTATATATCCATGCCCCTGATGTGTTAAGTCAGAATTCATATGTTGTCATTTTAAAATGGCTTCCCATGTGTGTCACTTTAAAGCTTTTAATGTGACATTGTTAAACTTGTGTGTTCATTCAGGTCAACATGACATTTCAAATACAGTCTAATTTCGGTCAAGTATTCTCTCTCTCTCTCTCTCTCTCTCTCTCTCTCTCTCTCTCTCTCTCTCTCTCTCTCTCTCTCTCTCTCACTAATTCTCTCTTGCGCACACTCTGCTTCCAATTTTCTTTTATTGTGAAATGATTTGTCCTTATGAATGAAGACAGAGCTTTGTACAGTGTTTGCGTGAGTAGGCCTATGTGTGATTTCCTCTTGGCCAGGTCACAGCAGGACTGAAGTCCGCTGGTCTGCTGCTGGGCAGCAGGCAGCTGGCTGTACGTCTCGGCAGATGTACAATGCAAATGTGTGTGCTTTATGATGTGTGTGTGTGTGTGTGTGTGTGTGTGGGAAGGCATCGGCAGCCCCACTCCCACACACTTCCCCTCTCTCACCCCCTACCTCTCATGTATCTAGTACACACAGACACACACACACCAACACACACACACACACACACAAACACTGCTCACAAAGACATAACGCATGTGAACACATTTTTAGTCTTTTTTTATTGCGCTTTAAGTATTTCAGCGTAATTTTTTATTGAAGACTATAAGGTCATGGAGAATGCAGCCTCCCTGTGTCCTTCACTGCTCTATACGAACGTCAGACTATTTCCTGCTTTGGCTTTGAAAATCGACACAGGGCGTGAATCCATTGAATATAGACATTAATCTGAGGAGTGGAACAGATAACAAAAACATCTAAGGGGACAACAATTTGAAAAATCTTGTCAAAATGATGAAAAAAAAAATGATTTACCATATATGTATTTACTATTATTAGTGTAAAAGAAGCATTACTTTTTTGTTTGTAAAAAGTAAAAGTAGACATGTATTTATTTATTGCCCTTTTTAGTTTAGTCGTCACTCTTGTGTGTCTTCATGTGTGATGTATTGTTTTACGGTGTGTGTGTGTGTGTGTGTGTGTGTGTGTGTGGTTGCTCCTCAGGGAATAAAGACAGAAGAATAGCAGCAGCTCTGCAGTGGTGTGAAACTGAGAAAGTGTTTGCTCCCTGCTTCTTCATCCTGTCCCTGTGTCCTCCACACATCCAGCCCCACTTCCTCTCAATGGGACTCATGGGAGTTTACAATGTATGCCCATCTGTCCACGAGTCAGTCAGTCTGTCTCTCTCAACATGTTTGCAAATTTTCCTATTCACATTCTTGCCAAGAGTTGTATAAGATTATCAATATCACTCTCAGAAGCAAATTCACTTTAGGATTTTGCACCTTTTTTATGCTTCCTTTTTTTGCAAATAAGACAACAATAAATAATGTAATTTTTCAAAGCACCCACATAGGTTAAATGCACTCCTTACTGTGCTGCCAAGTAGATAGTGTCTCAGTACTCCTGTAATATTTGCACATGTTTAAATAAGCTATTATGCAGGGTATAAAATTGGCCCCTTTATACAAAAATGAGCCTCACTGCAAACACAGTCCGATGGT
This sequence comes from Eutrigla gurnardus, assembly GCF_963514095.1. Lineage (NCBI taxonomy): Eukaryota > Metazoa > Chordata > Actinopteri > Perciformes > Triglidae > Eutrigla > Eutrigla gurnardus. Next base: position 8,126,684 of record NC_139922.1, read on the forward strand.
CAAAGATAATCGCTACATGCCATCACAGTGAAACTATTAGCATATTCAGAGAGTTGATGGTAACTGAAGCACTGACAGACTGGGACATAAAATCCCAAATATGTTTTTTTCTCTGTCATGTTTAAATTCCTTCCCTGATTGTTTTTAGGAGTGCATCTGCACCTCATCACTCGGGGCCTGCAGGTCACGGTCTCAACGTTTAATATGTCTTTTTCTCTCTCTTCATTGTTCTGCCTACTGCATTATTGATGCAAAGGCAACATATATCTATTGCCACATGGATAATTGCAGTCAGATGCAAAAGAGCACAAATTAAACTCAAAACGTTATGGCCATGATTGTGCTGTAATACTGTTGTTGCAATATATTTTGCGAATGAGACCTTGAGACAGGACAGATCATGATGCATAATGTAGTTATCAGAGTTTTAGCATTGTGAGGTAGCTAGTCAAACCACATATACATATAACAGCAAAGATAGCAGATACAACATGTGAATTACTGAGCTTCAGGTGTGCTGGTAGACAGCTGTATTACCTTTTTCCAGAGCCAGGCTAGCAACTTCCCTGTTTCTAGTTTGTAGCGTAGGTATATTATAATTATTATTATACAGATAAAAAGCCCGGATAGCTGCTCCCTAGCTACAAAGGGAACCAATTAGAAAAACAAGATTCATCAATTTGTCTTCATATCGTTTCATCTTTCAATAACTCAAATCGGCATCAATAATCAACTCAAGAGGAACAAGTTAATCATCAAACAATGTGTCACTCACAACCAAAATTCATTAAATCCTCCATAGAACCCAATTCAAAATCACATACAAAACGCGGTCGAAATTCAAATCAGAGTCAAATAAAGTAAAGTAAATTAAAATAATATAATAATAAATTCCCAACTCATGATCATTTCACAGCAGAGATGTGTGTGTGTGTGTGTGTGTGTGTGTGTGTGTGTGTGTGTGTGTGTGTGTGTGTGTGTGTGTGTGTGTGTGTGTGTGCGTGTGTGTCTGTGTGTGTGGACGCCCAGGGGAACAGTCTGTATTGTCCTTCAGAAGAGGGGCAGTATTGTTCAGTATAGTACAGGTGTGTATACTTTTGATAGGGGCTTTAATGTCTGAGGAAGTTACGAGGCTGAGGGGTGGGTGTGTGTGTGTGAGAGAGTTTTGTGTGGGTGGAAGGCCAGTTAACAGGGGAGCCTAGAGAGTGCTGAGACTTTGCTCAATTAGGTCAAATCCAGACCAAGATGACCACAACTGGAACCAAGCAGGTCAAGGCGGTGCTGTAAGCCGAACCATGATCCCCAAAGCTCACTCCAGCAATCCCGTCCCCTTTTATTTATATTTTTACAGCGAGTTGTGTTTGAAGAAGTGGTCCACAATAGAATAAGCTGTTGCAGGAGCAGATTTGGTTATTAATAGATAATGAATTATTAATAACAATAGAATGATCAACATTAATAGGATTATTAATAAAAAACAGGGCACCACCATGAAATCCTCTAAACCTGGTGCGATTCTACCAAAGTACGCGTGTTGGGCAGGCAAAACAATCTTTTGTATTTTCACAACGCATATGTTTAATTTGGATAGCAGCAACCATGGATGTGACTTCATCTGCTGTAGAAGAGTATTCTCCTGCTAATGCGTGTCGGAGGTTTTGGTAACTATCTTTGACACTAGGAGGTTGTGGAAGTATAAACTCGTGGGCCGCTTTAGCGCTGGTTTTCCACAGAGGTTTAGCTTACTCCCTTTGGCATGGAGCAAGTCAATCAGGTGGTCGTCTAACTCTCTCAAATAATTGTCAACATTATGGTTTGAGTTGTCGGGATCAAAATGTTGAACATCTACCTATGAGCTCAAGCTCTTCAAGGTGGGTGCACTGTGGTGTCCTTCCTGGTGAAGGCTAGCCTAAGCCAGGTTGGGGAGGTGCGTTGAGTACAGATTTGTTACAAAGACTGGAATATATTGGAGGAAAACTTGTGTAAGTTATCCTGCATGTGTCTTCACTATCTGTGTCCAAGAGATGGGAAGCTGTGTAGCCGTTACCGCTGTCTCTTAGTGGAGCTTGTCATCGGACTTTGTGTCCATTGGTAACTGTTCCCATCTTCTGCATGGCGGGGGAGTCATCTTTTCACTAAAAGAAGAGTGAGAAATGGAGAAGCCTGAATCACACTGGCTGGACAAGCGTGTTGAGGGAAGACATACATGTTACATAAACACATAAACTTCAAGCACTCATTCATGTAGGAAAAAAGCTTAGACTCCGCAGTGTGCAGGTCATCTAAATAATGCAAGGCTTTCGTGTTGAACATCGCGTGAAGGAGACAGGCATTTTGAGCTTTTAGTGCTTCCGCTTCCCTCTAGTGCAGCTTTACTCTGAACCAAGAGACAGGTTTGTCTGTAGAATGTCAGTAGCAAGCATTTTTACAATGGACCATTGGATGATGTTACTACATCAGATCTGCTGTTCAGTAACACATTAATCTCCTCATGGCATTCACTGAAGTTTAGTTTCTGAAAAAACTCAGAGTAGCCTGTCTGAAGGCTCTGTGCCATGGATGAGATTATTTTTTTTCAGGAGATCTCCATTGTGAGAGGAAGGAGGGGGGTTATAAATTGTAACTGCATATCAACAGAACTCTGCCTCACACGGGGCACCAATTATGTTGGGGCACTAGCAGGAGCAGATTCTGTGATTAATAGATAATTATTAATATCAATAGAATTATCGGCATTAATAGGATTATTAATAGAATTGGTTAAAATGGGGCACCACCCTGAAATCAGGGAAAAGATAACCGAACCTTGATTCAGTCTCAATATAAAGGGATTTGTACTCAAATGCCAATAATGAATAACTATTAGCATATGAGTACAAACAGTTGAAGGAATTGTGAATTCTTTGCAGGGAAGAGGTTGATATCATTCATTCTTATACGACATTAAAAAACAGCAGTATGTTTAAATGGGGTTTATTAACAATAAACAAATAAACAGACACTAAGTCTAAGGGGGGGGGGGTTAACAAATGGTGGCTGTGGGTCAGCCGTGTGGTCAAGTTCATTGTGAGAGGTCCCTAACTTTGTAGCGTAATTACGTCCCAGCTGACAGAAAAATCAATCCAGTGCCAAGTGAAATGAAAAAAATTGACAATTCGTGTCAAAACAATTTATACAGTTTTGTGAATGTATCAAAAACTGCTGTGAATTGATTATTGATTATTCTGAAAGTGTATACATCATCAATCTGATTTTGGCCTTATTCCAAATGTAGCATTTTTCGATTATGACTTGATGGATGTGTCGATATGATTTGTTTTTTAAGAGAATTCTTTGGACATAAATTTGGACATACATTAGATTCAGATATGCTTCTCATATGTGACCAGCCACGGCAAAATGTCTAACGCATGGAAATCTGATAATATTAGACGAAGTTGTGGCCATTTGAATGTATGCTTCTCTGAAAACCATTCACTGAGAAAACTGGCCTGAAAGATTTGCAAATCTCACCTCACCTCCCCTCACTTGGCCAGAAAGAAAACGCAATGGTGCTCATCTGCATCTCATTCCCTCCCCTCCCTAGCCCTCCCCCCTACACAGTCCCGGCGGCATGGGCCGGCATTGGCGGGCCGTGCCCGCCCACAGAGTCAGCCGTTCCCGCCCTGGGCTGGAAGCTGTTTATTTTATTTGGGTTTTGTTTTTTACATCGGAGTGGCCAACTCTCTATATTAATCCTATCTTGGTTTGTCGATCATACAATTCAACCAATCCAATCAACGAACAAAGGCAACGTGCTGACCAATTACAGGTGTGTCAACTCATGAGAGGGACGCCGTCAGTACTTGCCGTCCATGGTCGCAGTTGCTCATAGAGTCGCTAGTTAGCTGTGGTGTTCGGTATGGATATCCGTATTTTTTTCCCAAAAAAATACGCGGACAAGAAGTGACGACGCGAACAGGAGCGAGCAGGAAGCAGCGATATTCACTTGTACTGGAAACGTCAGCAATGAAGTCAACAGTAACACTGGAGTAAACAATCTTGCTCGGAGAGGTAGCTCCCTGCTGTAGCTACCTCTCCTAGTATGAGTTCAGTGTTCAGGTTGACATCTGTGCTTCTGTTTCCAGTAGAAGTGAAGCTGTATGGTGCTATCTGCATGCCACAACCCTTGTTACTGGTCTTCTTGAATAAATGCTTGAGTTGAATAAATGGACACAGCACTACACTATTTTGTTTGTTTGTTTTTTAGATTTTGGGATGAACTGCCCCTTTTTAGTAAGAGGAAAATTATTTCTCCGCACTGTAGGAGTGGTCACAGAGCCTTTGTTCAGCCTGAAGCAAATAAAATGTATGTTGAAAAGTTTGCCCCCCTTAAAAAATGTAATGCCCCCCCTTCATTTTCAGTGATATCTGGTATCTGTTAGCCTGCAGGCACTGTCTCAGTAGCTAGTGCTAACGATTTAGCAACTAGCCTATTGTCCTCAGGTATGCTAGTTGCTATCCCATTAGCATCACAGTCAATTCAAGCAATGCCAACAGGCCCCTTGGCACCTTACTGTTAAATCAGATGCCCACATTACTAAACAAAAACCTCCCATTACAGCTTAGTTTTGATGTGCATACAATTTTAAAACGACAGTACTGAGCTAACTTAGCCAGCTAAGCAAAGTAGATAACTTGTGTTGGGGTAGTAGCAGGAGCAGATTTGGTTATCATCAGCTAATTATTAATGTCAATATGATTATCGATATTAATAATTATATTTAATATGATATCATGATATAATCATGAATAAACGGGGCACCACCCTGGGATCAGAGAAAATATAACTGTATTCAGTCCCAATACAAAGGTTTTATACTCACATGCCAACCATCGTGATCATTGGCATAGAAGTATAAAACAATCGAACAATTAAAAAGGCGTGAAATTCAAGCACTAGCCTTCACAACCAACTGGAGAGATGGCCGGGTGCAGCCACCAGATGGAGCTATTCCTCACAGCGTTCAGGGGCGGAGCCACTGACGTCCGATAGGATCGCGAGAGAGAGAGAGAGAGAGAGAGAGAGAGAGAGAGATGGCCGGGTAGAGAGAGAGGGAGAGAATGTGCGTGCAATATTCTAAGGCTCAGGAGGCGCGTTACTATCACACGGGAGCTCGTGAATGAACTGGCGTTCGTTTAGCGGGACCCCGGCCTTTTAACTGATAGTAGACGCTTACTGAGCTCGTGAATATGGCTGAGGTTAGTCAAAACACCGTTACAGAAATCAACCCAGCGGCGTGGGTACACCATCAGCATTCAAATACAACAACACAGAAAGCAACGGACTCAGCGGTCCGTGATCAAAACTTAAAACACATTAACAAGAATTACAAGCACATCCTACACTATCAAACTTATGTCTCTGCCCAGACTGATAGCCTCTTACTGGTGTCGTTGCGTCAGCTGCGAGTCCGTCCTGGCGATGACGGCGTTCATTAACGTGGCGGCGGTAGTTCGGGAGTCCCGGCGGCAGCGGGGGGTCGTGATGAGTCGGCTAAGTCCAGACGAGAGTGGAGCGGAGAGCGAATAAAGAAAACAGTTTGTGTTTCTTCCTTCCGCGGGCGACAATCGCGGCTTGGTGATTTGGTCAGCTGACTTCAGACAGGGTCTGGTAGCTGGAATCCAGGAACCGGTTTGGTCTCCTGTTGCAGCGGTGTGCTGCGGTGGACAAGTCCACCTCCTGTTGCAACGTGGTGTTGTGATGGAAGAGCCTTGGCCTCCTGTTGCAGCGGTGTGCTGCGGTGGAGGGGTCGCCTCCTGTTGCAACGTGGTGTTGCGATGGAAGCGCGTTGGAAGCGCTGGCCTCCTGTTGCAGCGGTGTGCTGTGGTGGAGGAGCCGCCTCCTGTTGTAACGCGTGTTATGGTGGAGAGAGCTGGAAGCTGGCGCCGGTTTATATAGCTCATGGCTGCTCCCAGGGACCCCCTGGGGTACCTGCGGTTGTCAGCCAATAGGGCACCAGTTGTGTGACGTTGCACTTCACACCCAGGTGAGAAGTGAAACTAAAATGTCAGTTGTAGTTTTTATCTCCTTTGTTCCTTTGTCCTGACCGCATGTGGAGGCTTTTGTAGGCCACATTGTGTAGTCCTAATGGCGAGGTCCCAACACTTGGATGCTAACGGAAACTCACCCCATAAGAAACTGAAAAGTATTCCTGAAAAGTATTCCTGCAGACTTTGTTGGCTCCGATGAAATAAGAGGTCCGGGCGGACTTTCTTTTCGTCTGCGGCTTTTTGGTGGATGCAGTCATCTCCGACATAACTACTGTATGTCCGTTTGCTCTCTTTCGGCAGCTAAATAATCCATCCGTATGCTGTACATAAGCTCTTGAGAAAGTTTGTTGCTCCATGAATGTCTTCCAAGGAGAGAGTTCTCCTTTCTTCTTCCGTAGCATTTGCAGTCAAAGTTACGTATTTCCTCCATTTTGCTGTCTTTATCCCGTTGAAATGTAACCGTAGATATAACATCTGATATCTTCTGCTCCAACTCCTCTGCTGCGAGGGACATGGGCGCTGAATAAGTAGCCATGTGTTTCGCTTCTAACGTGCAGCTGATTTGCTGAAAAAATAACAACAGAGATTGAATGGCCAATGGTGATCAGTATGGAAATGACCTGCATCGCCGTACACGCCCCAGCAAAGACAGAGACAACGGGAGATTTTTTCCAAAACTACAAATACAAAATGTATACTTTTAAGGCAACCAATAGGCTACTGTTATATGAAACCAGGAGTAGCTTCTTCACGATCTCAACTAGCATATTCTGCAAAAAAAACGAAAATCACTCATTTTGAAAAAAAAAAGTGGTTTTGCCGTGGCGGGTCACAATTGTTTCCCTCTTGCCTGTTTATGGTGTCTGTGTCATGTATAGCTGTATAAAGACAAAAAAGACAATTCTCAAAGCATCCACAAATGTTGGAATGCACCCTGTAACTGTGCTGCCAATCAAATAGCAACTTGGTGCTTCTGTGCTATTCATAAAAAGAATACCATGAACACAGATTGCTAAACGAGCAGGAATGTGAGTGTAATAATCCTTTTCATTAGCCATGTAAACACTTTAGTAGTAAAACATGTATGATATTTTGCGCATGTAAACACAGTCAGGGAGTGCACACACAATAGCAGAGCCCTTAAATTGTCACAGCAGTATTGCGGTCATCATTACTATTAATTCCATCTGTCCTTTTCCAGATTCCACAAGATGTTTGCCATGTCTGCCATGAAAAACAGTTCATCCATATTAGCTACTGCAGTCAGTAATAATCCTTTATTGCTCATTCATCAAACTTGTAGAAAAAGAGCTCAACTGTTACCTCGGAAAGTATATTGAAGATATATAAATATATAGAGAACTGATGATCAAATCAATCTCAGCACAGTTTTTGGTAGATAGTCCAAGGTCAATAATGAACTTTCAATCCCAAGTTCCATAGTCTGCATACACTTCTCCTATGGTCAAATTCAACATACAATGCAACAGGTTGATGTCTAGCAGGTCAATGAGAGTCTGTCACTTTCCATCAACACAGTCATGAAGTAACAGGCTTTGTTCTGCTTTCAGCATGCCTGCCCTCATTATTCGGAGTTTGTGTGTGTTTGCATGCAAAGTTGGATATAGGTCAGACCAGGGTGTATGCATGGCTTTGTGTCTGTGTGTGTGCGATTTGGAGTGTTGAAAAGGCACTCTAATCTTTATCCATATAACAAGCGAAAACAATGAACGCATACAGACACACACTTTCCACCCTCCTGCTGCTCTCAGCATCTCCCCACTGTGGCAGCAGCACAATTCCCAGAAACTGCCCTCCATCCAGAACACACACGCACACATGCATACACAAACACACACACACGCATACACAAACACACACACTATAGATTCCTATCTGTTGTGTGTGTGTGCGTATAAGTGAGCGCAGCACGTTTTACACGTGTGTCAACGTGTTTACATTGTGCACGAACTAAGTGCAACAGGACAATGGTGGGACGCAGTGGATATGACACGGCTCTGTGTGTGACTTTGTTGATGACCACACACACGCACACACACACACACACACACACACACACACACAGAGAGAGAGAGAGAGAGAGAGAGAGGGGGGGAGGTATGTTTGTTTTTTCTGTAAACCTGTGTCTTTTGTTTGTCTCTGTGTTTGTTTTCCTCTGCACCCAGAATGCACCATCAGCTGTTGAGCATTGTGCTGATGAGCATTTGACCTTATATAGTGTGTGTGTGTGTGTGTGTGTGTGTGTGTGTGTGTGTGTGTGTGTGTGTGTGTGAGAGAGTGACAGGGCCTAGTGCATGACCATGTCAACAATACTGAGCATATCAACACCTTTTGAAAACCAATCCCAAATATCTTATTGTAGATGTGTTGCTTTACCAACAAGTCAAAAAAGCCAAGAATCTTTAACCTCTGACTCTTTTTGTGATCGCTTGTAAAACTGATACAAAACTGAATAAAGGAAGACCCTTGATCCTGAGGAAACTCCATTAAAGATCTTCATTGAATTCCGCCGCTGCAGCGATTTCCCCTGTTGCTTACTGTAGTGCAAATATCAACGAAGCGACAGGTGGTTCTGTCTCTGATGGGAGTTTCAGTAGCTGTAAACACCATGACATCAAAGGCTTTTCAACCAATACTTATGTTTAGAGAATATTACAATAAATCTAAATATGTAGATATATAGCTCTTGGTCTTATCTGTGAGTTCTGCATGGATCCATTTGGTTCCATGCTGCTGCGCAGCAGGACGTTTGCTGTCTTTTGCTTGCTTGTGAACCCATTGTAAATGCAGAATGAAAATGTAATTTTTGTTCATTCATTACACATGTTTAAAATAGCAAATTATGATACTTACGTAGCACATGTTGGGCAGGCTTCAGCTACTTTCCATTGAATGCCACACAGAGCTGCATGTGAGCACCGATCTCGGGTGTTTCTTGAGTGTTTTACACACAGACACACATTCAGTAAACACACAGAATGCCACATGACCACTACAATCTCTTTATGAGCCACACATGAGTACACATCATCTAAATGTGCAAACACACACACACATAGTCATGTTTTTATGACTTTTTCGGACATCGATTAATTTCCTGGAGACTTAAACAGAACCACTACCAGCTATATTCCTGACCCTTACTCTAACCTTAAACCAAGTCTTCATCCTAAAATGATTTACGTTATGTGCAATTGTCCAAAAAAAGGGTGAGTCACAATGTGAGTGTGTTATCAGACATATGTCCCCACATGACTGGTAAAACACGCCTACACACACACACACACACACACACACACACACTTCATTCCCTCTGCAGTCAGTGATCCCCTCCCTCAGTCTTTAACATTTTCTGAATAGTTGCAGCGACCACAGAATACTTTCCCAACTTCTGCGGCCGACTAAACTGGAGTCTCTGCGTTCGCTCACTATCACTCCTCCATCTCATCCCTTCCTTTTTCTCTCCCTCTGTCCCAAGTCGACTCCTCTTTCTTACTTTCCTCCATCGCTTTTCTTGTTTCGCTTTAAATTTCTTGCTTTTTGCCTTCAAAACCCTGTTTTGTTGTTTTTTTCTCTCCAACATTCTCTTCTTCTTCTCGTCTTCTCTTCACTACGTGTCTATTTATCTTTACAACTACTTTACCGTTTTATTCAGTTTGTATGAAATTGTTGTATAATTTTCCTGATCTTCACAAAAGTGATAAAACAGTTTGAAATGAATTAATCAGTACATGAATGAATCTTTGTATTAATGATGGATTGTGATGCTTGGTTTGCTCTGCTGTTGCTGTCTGCTGCCTTCAGGGCTGCAGACCTGTTGGAGGTTAATCAATGGTATGAGTCACACCTGGTCCTGGTGTGCCTCATAAAAGCCAGAACAGCAGCTGATCCTTTGGAAGATCCATGAGTCTCCAAGCTGGGCTGTGACTATATACAGTTATGAAGGAGCCTCGGAAACACTAACAACTGAGGTTATGAAAGTTGGCTGTCACAAATAATTTGCATTTACAACATGTCTATGTCTACATGTTATTTCTTACATTCCTTTTAGAATCAGAAGAAAGTGTTACTGACAAAAAAATAGAAATGAATGCTGACTGTGATGGATTAGATGTCCGCAGCAACCTTTGAGCCTCTGCAAATTGATTTTTTACAGAAATGAGCTGAAACCACAGGCTGCCTGGAAGGGAGGAAATCCAAATAGAAATGTATTGTATACTTTGGAAATTGGTGGGCAGTAGTAACACATAATTTTGAATAAATTAGGTAAAACATGGAAAGACACTATAATCCTTTAAGGAGCTGTAAGACAACCTACCACACTGTGGAAACTATGGGATACACTTCACTGACTCACTTAATACACCAAACATAACTTGAACAATTAAATAAAAAACAAAAGTATCTGCCAAGAAAAATGTGCTTCTCTGCATTCCTACCATCACACTGCTGCGTTCTAGCAGGGATGGGAGGCTCTGCTGAATTACAGCTTCTTAAAAGCACACATATAGTCAAGCAGTGACTCCCCTTTCCTCCGAAATACTATCACATTATTCCCCTTCACATCTAAATCATATTGAAGCGGTGGACAAGAGACCTCCTCCTCTGAGTTGGTGAAGAGAGGGGGTTGGTACACAGAGAAAATATCAATACCTTGCTTTATTTCGGCTTTGTTGACTATTGGTGCCTTTTTTATCTTGAAAATGACTTATTTGCCAGTGGCTCTACCACCTTGGTCACATGAGAACAGACTGGACATTAGGAACACACTTCGGGTGTCATTGTCTCCAATTACACTGAGATGGGACCGTCATAGCTACAAGGTGGGATCTAGTAAAACAAAAACAGATCCAGATAGGAGATAGGTGTGGATGCAATTTCTTAGTACAGGGAGGGTGAATACGAAGTTCACATGTCCAGGTAGCGCCAAAGTCTGGGCAAAGCTATGCAATGAACCCCACAACCGGAACCACAAACCACCTTTCACACACCCCAAACTGCAACAGGCCCACATATACATTGGCATGCTGAATTTTTCAAATTTACCGTATTTTTGTGATTTGATTCCATTTGAATGGACTATTCAATGGTTCATTATGATTGGATAAGGGTCCAACATGTTGACATCATAATCGTTATGGCTTTACTACCATGGCACCTGAAAGTGGGGGGAACAAATGTAGGTTACAGTTATTTAATTTAATTTAATTCCATATACTTTAATTGTCCCCTTAGGGCAATTTGTCGTGGACTCACCAATGGTCCGCATTTTTAAAGGTACACAGCAAACAATAAATGTCAATCGATCAATTACCCGTACTGTTACAGTACACAGCAGCATAAAATATCAGTAATCTATCAATCAGTCAATCAATCAATCAAACATTCAATCATCAATCAATCAGTCAATTAATAACCTGTACTGATACAGTACAGAGTAAACAACACATATCGATCCGTTACCCATACCATCACAGCACACAAAGCAACAATAAATCGCAGTTGCCCAAACCATTACAATACACAGTGTTTTGTCAACTGTACACACTAAACTACACACATGCATTCAGGATATTAACAGATGTTGGGATAAAGGAATGTTTGTAACGGTTCAACCTGCTCTGAGGAACTCTAAATCTCCTCCCGGAAGGAAGCAGCTGGTGCTCTGAATGGAGAATATGAGATTGATCAGACAGAATTTTCCGTGCGTGTCTCAAGGTGGATTGTTCGTAAATGGTTTGAAGAAAAACATGATCTTTGACGCCCATAATTTTCATGGCATGCTGTACCAAACGATTAATTTGTGTCTTCAGTTGTACAGAGAAGTTGCCGTACCAGGCTGTAATGCCCTACTTTATAGTACTCTCCAGTGCAGCATGATAAAACAACAACATAAACTTCTGCTCAACACCGAAAGCTCTCAATCTGCACAGAAAATACAATCTCTGTTACAGTTTGGAGCAGAGACTCTCCACATGGGCCCTCGAGCTGAGTGTGTCATCAATGTAAACTCCCACGTACTTATATGAAGAGACCTGAGCGATGGGTTTTCTTTACAATTAGCATCAGATGATTAGAGTCACACCACTGAACAAACTTACAGATCTCAGAATGGTAAGCTACTGGACTTCCATCTTTGTGCAACCACCCCAGAATGGCAGAATCATCTGAAAATGTGATGATGTAATTATCAGGATGGACTTTTATGCAATCGCTGGTGTATAATGTAGAAAGCACAGGGGAGCTAAAATGTAACATGCTAAAATGGACACACTAGCATGTTAATGTAAGTTAATGCCATGTCAGCATCAGCATGAGGGGTAAGCTTCAGTGTTAGCATTGCGTACAGTTGATGTTACAATTATGTTATTACGGTAACATGGAATCATTTTTGTCCTTTATGTTGCTGTCCTTTTGCACAAACTGGCTTAAATGACAAAAATGGTATAATAATTGATATGTAGCTCCATTAACATTCGATTTTTCTTGTCAGTCTTTATTCATAATGCCCCCCTGCCTTCCATTCTTTAATCACAGACAGGATGCTTATTTTGCCTCAGAAATGACTCATTATCTCAGATGACCTCTGAGTCACTTTCTCTACCCTGAACCGCATTCAAAACAGCTGCAACCTCTGGAAAGTGGTAAAACCGTAGTTAGGCTTGAAATTAGTGGCTTTACTGAAGGAATGAGGTTGTGCTCTTTTAACAGACAGTTTTGGGTGGGACGGAGGGGTTCAGGGCTAGTTTTGCAGTTGGTGTACAGGAAACAAATGTACCTCAGTGGTTTGGATCAACAGACTTATAAAAGACGAGTGCCGTTGGCTAATTTAGAAGCTACCACCAGTTTCAGATATAAAAGCTGAACAAAAAGAAAGATACACAGATTTAAAATCCCTGTCGTGTTCCATGACTGTGAGCAATTTGTTTAAATGTTTCCAGCTGTGAGCATTTCTTTCATTTCTGTTATACATTGCATTGTGAGAACAACTCAAAGTAGTTTCTAGTCTGCGTATTGATCTTTGAATTTTCCTAATTTCTGTAACTCTGCTAAGAATTAGATATAGAATAAAACTGGGGCGTAGTGCAAGTGTTGTAGGAATAAAAAGCTAGAGTGAACACCCTCGTTATCCCACTTCACATCTAAATCACTCTCTCTTTCAAAACAAGTGAAGCCGAGAACACTGGCCATGAAAATGGATAGCATTTATGTTTGAAATTAGTGGTTTGTGATGTTTTCACACACAAACACTCAGGCTTCCATAAACTTGTCTTTGGGCAAAGGCGACGTCGCTGTTTATGCTGACCTGTTTTCAATAATTATGATGTGAAAGCAATATGATAAATACATACTAAACATACAAGAAAGATCATTCTCATTATCCCACTTTATAGCTAAATCATGGTCTGTCCACTCAGACACACAGTTGAAGCACTGGCGGAGAAACAGACTGTGGTACAAGCTGTGAAGTGAAAAGCTCAATGACAAATTGTTAACTATAAACTATATAAATATATGCTGACAAAATGGAGGGGAGATCATTTTTTGACTGCTGTGTCCAAAGACAAGCCTGAAGCTTAAACAGCTCTAAATTCTCATAGACATTTTAAACATCTACAGTTGTCTGGCAATGGAGCGTGCACGATCTACTGATGGATGGATGTAGATTCTAACAATTGAGGAAACAGAACCTGTTGTGATTCCAGCATTCGGTATATTTACGCATCTTTAAAAAGAAAAACCTTTCTGTTAAACTTTGGATGTCATTGCGATTAATATTGTGCTATCACAATTTACTTTACACAGCATATGAAATTAGGATGATGTAATTAAAAAAAAAGAGAATCATATTTTCAGAGCAGGGGAAAGAGGGTAATATTCAAAGATATTTCTTGACATGATTAAAGCCATTAATTACAGAGAAACAACTTTATAAAGCCATAAATGTCAGAAATTGTTCAAAACTCTGTCAATGTTTGTTTTTTTTTACTTCATGATCTCTGAGAATATACATTTTTTTTACGTCAATGTGTGAGTTTCTTCTTGTAAATTTACAAAATTTAAGATTTTTTCTTTTTTTATGGTCACATGGAATTAAACTCAGGGTGACATGAAATGCCAATGTTTAAAAATTCTCGTTTTCCACAGTATCTCAACATGGGATTTATGTGGTATAGTTAAGGTTAGGGAAATACCGCAATTAAACTATGGTTGGGCTATTTTTATGGTTAGCAGGTCTGTGACGTGACGCAAACTCATCGCTGGCATGTCAAGTGACTTTTGTCAAACCCTTGGTTACATGGAACTGGTGCTGTTAAACATCAGTGAAATAAATTAATAAGCTTTTCCACTGATTTAAAAAAGCAAAACAAGCTGTAGGTGAGATTGCTGCTTAAAACTTTTTTCTCTGTTCTGTCGAACAGCTGGAGCTCCAGTTAACAAATCGCTCATTGACTGAACACACGGTGGTTAGCTGCATGTTTAATCAGTGCCTCCGTGGGATGAAGATGGTGTTGTACTAAACAAGCAAAAGTCGCAGCAGAGTACCATGTTTTTTTATCATCATAGATACTTGGCTCTACTTTAATTAATGATCATGGTAAACCACACATGACTCAAACAAACATTATAATTATGTCGTTTCACACCTTAATCATTTTCTGTTCTCCCAACGACACTCAAAACAATTGCAACCCGGAGCTCTGGCTTTCTAAGTGGATAGTGGTAGTGGAGACGGTACTTAAGTTTTAAATGAGCGGTTTTGCTCTAGGACTGAGGTTTGGTTTGTGTTTGAGCACTTCGCAGGACCAGATTCTGTGAACCTGTTGTTGCTTCACAGTTGTTGGGGCAAAAAAACCTCCCCAAAAAACAGAAGACTTTGAAAAGCAACGTCGCAGCCTTTCTGGTTGCATTGTTTGACCCAGATACCAGAAAGAAACGATGGCATCGACTGTTTCTGCAAACCACGGGATATGTTGAATGTAGACCTTTCTGAACCAAAAATATGATTCATGTCAGCTTTGTGACATGCATGCTCATAATGCCACATGGTAAATGTTGTGAAACAGCTGGTTGGGTTTCAGCAAGAAATTGTGATTTGTATTCAAATGATCTAACAACATAACATAACAACCATAGTAACGTTTCTAGCATAACCATCTTTAGTAGACTTCATTACATAACATTATGAAATAAACAACATTATCAAATATCAAGCGTAAATTCAGATTGTTTGTTGTACTTGCTCTGACCGAAATGGTGACATATCCGTAGTTGGCAGAAATGTGAAATGCCAAAAAAATCCTGGCAACTGGGTTGAATTGTTTCAATAATACTAAAAGGTAATAAATATATAAATAAAAGGTTCTTGAGTTTGGTGACCTTCTACATCTCTGGTTTTGCCAATGACCTCTGACCTCATGTCAGTCTAAGGTGTTTGGAATCTAAAGCTAGAGAGTCACGACGCCCAGGTCTGAGGTCCTGGTACCCTAGTGGAAACCAGCGTAGTGTCCTCTTTGGGTTTAGAACTGGTTGCCATGAAGGACTAGTGTGTCTCTCGGTATTGTCTGTGAGCCTGAAGTGACTTCTTCTACCAGCTCAGTGTTAAAGGGATAGTTCGGAATTTTGGACATAAGACCTATTTTCCAAGTGAGCCGGTGTGTTCGAGACGTCTGGAGACGTTTTCAAGAAATTTCATTCCGTTCTTCCAGTTGCCGAGTTCGCTTGTGCTATGGCTAGCGCAAGTCAATGGTTCTAGCTAGACAGGCATTAAAAACAGTCTTGCCCACTCCACAGTGCACCCGAGGCAAATCCATTGTAACGGCAGACTATCGATGTACATATGTGTTGATAGAATGTTTGAAATAAAACCAACCTTGCATTTTTAAGGATTTATGTCTCAGCAGCAGCAGCAGCGTGTCATACTTCCTAGTAGGCTATGGTAGCGGTGGAGTGATATCACCTAGCACTTATAAGTTACCGGTTCTATTCCGAGGGTTTACGGGTCTACGGACGGAGCAGAGGTCCGGGTTCGCGGTGCCTAATTGTGGGTTTGCGTGGCCGTGGCCTGCCCGGTGTTTGCGTGAGGTCCATCGCTTTTCACCCAGGTCTGAGGGCATGAGTCCCGACAATTCGTCCCGGTTCGATTGCCTATTTACGGGCAGTATTTCGGGCGGCGCGTCTTAGAGTTTTGAGTCCGACGGAGAGTCCGCATGTGTGGATTCACGGAGCCGTCCGCTGCCCGGTGTTGGTCTGCGGTCTGCAGGCTTTTCACCCAGCTCTGAGGGCACGAGGCCCGACTATTCATCGGTGTTCATGTGTCTATTTACCGGAGGGAATCCCTGCAACGTGTCCGAGGGTTTACGGTTCTCCGGACGGAGCAGTGGTCCGGGTTCGCGGTGCGTAATTGTGGCTTTGCGGGGCCGTGGGCTGCCCGGTGTTTGAGTGAACTCCGAGGGCTTTTCAGACAGCCTTTGGGGTATAAGTGCCGACAGTTTGGCCCGGTTCGATTGCCTATTTACGGGCAGTATTTCGGGCGGCACGTCTTAGAGTTTTGAGTCCAACGGAGCAAAGTAAAATTCCGCTGCTGCTGAAAAACTAGTTCCTCAAAAAATGCATGATTCATGCGATGCAAGGTTAGTTTTGTTTCAAATATTATTCTATCAACACAGATATGTACATCGACAGTCTAGTGTTTTAATTGATTTGCCTCGGGTGCACTGTGGAGTGTTTTTAATGCCTGTCTAGGTAGAACCATTGACTTGCGCTAGCCATAGCACAAGCGAACTCGGCAACTAGAAGAACTGAATGAAATTTCTTGAAAACGTCTCCAGAAGTCTCGAACATACTGGTTCACTTGGAAAATAGGTCTTATGTCCAAAATTCCGAACTATCCCTTTAAGTCTTCTTTATATCTCCATATCTTGGAGAAGGGGAAATGTGTCTCTCCTCCCTTCCTAACACACTATCTCACAGACTCCAATAATAACTCAGCCTTGAATGTTATACCCACTAATCTAAATCTAAACACTGTGTTGCCCTCTACTCGTCTGGCTCTGTTGTTCTCAGTGCGGTTTACTGGAGGCTGATTTAGCTTAGCAACTGCCAACCTTTCCTCTAAGGACACAGTCTCTAAAACAACCTCTCATTCCACAGAGGACAGAAGTTTGGAGATGGAGAAAAGTGTAGCTTAACAGGTAGGCAGTTTCAATTATAGGTATATCAACTGGTTGTATGGAACTAATACAATAAACCATAATAAAGTAATATTCAAATGATGAATCCTCTGGGGAGCATGAATGTGGTCTGTACATTTGATTGCAGCCTGCCTATATAAATGCAGGTCCATTAACCATTTGTTCCAAAGAGTGGTGTGCAAGGAAATATCGAGTATTCAAAATCAATAAGGAGCAATAATGACCAAACAACAAGCTACCGTGCTGCCAAAATCAAAAACAGTTTTTCAAAAGCGTCAGAGCCTCTTAAAGTACACTTTTAAAAGATTTAGTAACCACATACTAATGTCTTCAATATGGAGATTGTGTATGGAAAGTTTTGTCATCTCACAAACAAAAAACTTTTTGAGCTCTTGTCACAATAAGCATGTCTCGTGTCTTAAGGCCACAAGAGAAGTGAATTTGTGAATTTTTTGGTGAATTTAAATGATTAATCCAGGATTCTTCTGTCAAGTTGCTGCCAAAAAGGAGAAAAAATAAATAAATGCACCCAGACTAATTATCGTGTTCAACTCAACATGATGTCAGAGAACACTCTCTCAGACTTAATGAGAGGAAAATAAAACCTCAGAAATAATTGAATGCGCGTCGTCTGTTTTTTTCTGGCTGACTGATCAGGCGTTAAGTTGTGAAGTGAGAGTCATTTTAAGTTGGAGAAAAAATGAGACACACAGTCTCCAGCTTTGAACCCGGGTCAGATCTTGCTCTTATCTTTACTGAACTCTACATTTATTTGTCTGATTGTGTTTTTTCTTTTGTGTTGGTTGAGTTTGGTATCAAGATCAAATTCCACGCAGCTTACGGGCCCCATCCCATCCCTTATCACCCTCGGGCCACCATCGGCCCCATCCCATTCCTTATCGTGCCCTCTCCTCCCCTCTGAACCAGGGCCAGTGTTTGAGTGTGTCTGAGGCTGATAGCATTGACTTCAGGAATCACTCCATCTCATTCAGCAGTTCCCACAAGCTCACCACAAAAGAAAAAAAACACACTTTACACACCACAAAAGAAAAAATAGACTTCACTTGCACACCACATAAAAAAAAAACCTTTATCGCCCCCCCTCCCCCAAACTCCTCTCACTATGCCAAACAATCCAAAGACCCACTTGTTTCACCCCCTCCTTCCTTTTAGTTTAGTTCTCATGTACATTGTAGTCTTGCTCTCCCTCCTTCTCTTGTTCAGAAATACATGTTTGATGGGCAGAAGATATTTGGTTGCTGCCGGAAATCAACACGACTCAGAAAAATGTGGGGAGTTTACGGAAAGCTGTTGTTACCCTGGTAAAAGAAAAAGGAGAAAAATGGGGAAAATAAGATAAGTGGAAATGTACAGACTAAACAGTTCCAGAGTCTGTTTGTGAAACAAAGGGCGAATACGTGAAATTGTGCACAGACTCACTGCTGCTGTTTTGTACGTGTGAAAACAGCGCTGAAAGTTCTCGACCTTCTTGTTTCTCAGCAGGACAGTGATACTTACAGACAGTATGGTTAAGCATTTCTGGTTACTTCATATTACTGTTGCCTCTGAAAATGCATTATTATCATGTCATACAGTATTTGTTTTCCTACACAGATGATTAACATGACAAAATGGTCACAAAAGTCGGGCGGGAGATTAAATGAGTAGGCATAACTAAAATGTTTGTTGACAAAAAAGCCACAATTTCCACCAGTTTTTAAAAACAATTTAGTCAGATAACTTAAGCTTTCCTGAAGTAGTACGCACTCCAGATAAGCCTGGAGGAAATCTGATGACCTATAATCAAGAGCAAGGATGTCTGCGTAGGGAGGATTTCGGTGTGGATCATTGGGTCAAACTATTCATATCGAACCTGAAACCAAAAGTCAACGTTTTGTTTTATCTTACTCTTGTTATGTAACTGAAATACTTAATTTCTGGTACCTGCAAAATTACATAACCAACGTCTATACATGAGCCCAGAACAGGATCTTTTACTAACTGAATTAAGCAGTTTTGTGTTTGTTTTACTTCACGACATGAATTAAGCACTAAGCTTCCCTTTCACAACGTTGTAACGCAGTTTGTTCTACAGCTAAGACACTAACATGTTGTCCAATGTAGTGAGAGTAAGTAAGAGCAGCCACATGTGTGTGCATCTGCTTTATTCTGTCTTGTTTCCAGAAATGCATTTCTAGACGTTTCTGGCAAACAAAAGGTGAATTATCGCTCACTGACTGATTTTCTTCTCCTTTGTTTTTGTTTTTAAAAGGGTGTCTTGCAGGCCAAATGAGGGCCTAACTCATGGTTTAAGGTGATGCGTGAGATTTTTAATAATAATCATAAACTTTATAACATTCCACTTAAACAAACTCAGAGTTCCCAAAGTGATGAAGCGCTTTGCTCAATTCCAAAGCAGCAGTTAATGAAGTGGCAACTCCCACTATGCAAAATAAAACAAAATTGACTCAGATTCAAACTGGCAGCCGTTCACTTTTCTCTTTATGCTTTAAAGCTGCAGCTGTTCCAAGGACAACAACAATCTACACAACAGCAAACACAGAGCTGATGTGGCCGTGGAGGGAGTAATAAATAATACCGAAAAGGCCGCAACATGCATCAATCAGGGACACTCATTCTGTGACACGAGAGCTGCCAGATTGAATCCCGGGGCACATGCAAACTTCAAAACCAAAAGTAATTGAATGATAAATGATGTTAACTGCATGGGGCAATATGAATCAACAAAAAAAATTTCAGCAAAACAAGAAAATAGAAGTAAGCCACAGAAAAATATTCAAATGTTTTACGAGGTGCTAGCATTGTATATGGGTTGATCCATACATACATTTTACATGATTTTTTCCATTAACTGTCACTTTTTGGGGAATGTTCAGTTATTACTCTCAAGTTTCAGCATGGGAATCTGAAAATCAGAGAGGCGTTCTGCTGGCAGGTCAGTGGCACATACTGTACCAGTCTGAAGGAATGTATGTGAGGGAAGCCAGAAACATGTGGCTCACAACAATGCCGAGTGGGGTTTCAAAGTCATCATTTTACAAAGTCTGTTTGAAAATAGTCCCAGAATGGTGGGTGTGCGGTCAGCGAGATGTGGCAGTTAATTGTGACTTTGTGACTATTGATCTACTACTTGTGGAAAAGAAATTCCAGGGCCTGGAGTTTCACCTGGAAAGTTTTGGCAGCAACACCAGTTGCCCGGTTCGCTGGGTTCATTGAACTTGCTTGACAACAGTTTGCGTCAAACTGTATGCCTATGCTGATATTGTTCAGCTGAAATGGGGCATATCCGTGGATCCACTTCAAATGTCAAATATAAGGCGGCATCACTCGAATGTGTCAATTAGCGCATGGAAACCAAAACCGACTGGACTGCACATCCTTCTCTCCCCGCGGCATTCCAGCAGCCACCCACTGCTCAGTGTCTCACATTCTTCCCCACCAAAGCTATCCGATATTAGAACCAGGGCGCTGCAATTTTTGTAATTTTATGAATTTGACAACTTGGCCCTTATCGTTGACCAGTTGGCCAGGTGTGTGAGGAGTTAACGTATCTGGGATCTCAACTTGTGTCAAGAAGGAATGAGGACTGCATGAGAGACAACTACTTCAACTACTTCCTTTTGTGTTGAGAATGAATTGCTACACTATGGATGCCTTTAATGTGTGCGTGCGTGTGTGTGTGTGTGTGTGTGTGTGTGTGTGTGTGTGTGTGTGTGTGTGTGTGTGTGTGTGTGTGTGTTGTGGCTTTCTATAATGGCAGAATTTTGCACCACCTTCAACTGTGTCAATTGGGAATGAACAAACACAGGACATTCATTCAAGAGACCACTGTTTGTCAATAAGTCAATGACATGTGTTTTTTTTAGGACCTTTTTTATCCAAAACCACTAATGGTAGTGATTACTGCTGATAGTGCACATTGAAGTGATAACATTCAAAATGGGTAGAGAAACTGCTTAAGCCATTTTTGTTCATTCAATTCACAAATGGGAATCCATCTGCTAACCTGCTGCCTTCCCATATCCTCAGGTGCTCCTCTTGGGAAAGAATCAATAAATACATTTTACCGAAGGTGTGAACGTGAGTGTTAATGGTTCTCCGTCTATATGCATGAGCCCGTAGAGATAATGGGTGGATGATCAAACACAGATCAGGTCAGTGAGACAACACCTTCTGGGAACGGACTGCCAGTCCAACCACAGTTAAACCACTGGGACGCTTCTCTGTGACAACTTTGGCCTCCGCTGTGGTCATTAAGGAAAGAAGAGTGTTAATTATTTCTTCACACAGTCAGATTTTCCCAGACAGCGCAGGGATCTAAATCATTATCCTTTAACCCATTATTAGGCCGAGTGACAGAGTTTGACAGGAGCTGGCTGAACTGAAGCATCTGTGGCTGATGCGGTCGCTCAGGCAGCACAACTCTCCATGAAGTTGTTCTTATGTATAAGTAAACAGCTCAGCAGAGGTTTGTAATTAAAGGTGTTGGTGAGCTAACACTTCCTGTCTGTAAGTGTCTGGTGGATTGAAGAGCACCAGCAGGCACTATTATTGCTGTGTACATCCATAATATCTCATTATATTTCCCAAGCGTACACACTATGTTGAAAATGTCGGCAGCATATGCTATATATAACCCCAAAATTCTACCGCTTTATGTTTTTCCTGTTGCCACCACATTTTTGGCACCGCACACACATGTAATCAGGAGGAATGGTATGCAACGACTGTTGGCAGCGAAATATGCAAAAATGCCTGACGTTCTCTGAGTAATGGGTTACAAGGAAACAGAAACAGTCCTTTAACTTTGTCATACTGGAAACTTTGTTAAAACTTCCAACAGGTAACCTCCCTCATAACTTTATTGGTGGAACCTTTTAAAAACTATTAAATTTGATCTGAGACACATCCTGACAATCACACAAGACACTATAGAAGCTATAGCAGGACTTTGTTTTAAGGTGGCTTCAAAAGGTAACTGTCCTTACTAAGTAAGATATTTTATGACAAGAGGGGGAAAACATTTTTCTCTAGATTAATAGATTTAGAGGGAACTATGTGCCTTTGCTCTGATGTCAGGGTATAAAAAAGAAAACACTGCATTACTTTTGATATATAAGTAACAGCCTAAATTTGATGGATTTTATGTTAAGGAGCAAGATTAAAATAGATAGAGTAAGTAACAGGGATTTTAACGGTACTTGTAGGACATTTGTGTTTTCTGGTTTGACTAATACATGACAAAGTGATTCTTTATCGGTTTTATTTTTTTTAGACTTTACAGTGATCATTTTAATGGTAGTATTTTACAGATTTGTCTCCTTTAAAATGTGAAGAATCTGGATAAACCTGTTAGCGCAAACAAGAACCAGGCCCAACATTGAAACCCATAATGTTGGATCTTTAAGTTCCCAACCCTGACCACTGAGCCACTCATCTACCTGTCATAAAAGATCAGTCATATATTCCTGATCATGACATCACATGGCCCACAGGTCACTTTCCCATGATGCATCTCCGCGTTATCTTCTGACCCATGCTGCTTGCTTCCTGTATGTCTGCGTGAGCACATCTTATTCCGAGAAAAAGGCAAGGAAGTTGTGTCCGGATTTTCCTGAGACTTGAAAATGAAATAGTCGAGCAAATGATGCTGATTTGTGAGTGTCAAGAGAAGATGAGGAATGAAGTATAGGCTAAAGGAGAGATTTGTGAACCACAAACGAAAGAAATAAAAGCAAAAGCTCTGAATACTGTTGAGGATGCCATGTTGGGAGTGCTAGTGTGAGACTCGATAAAAGAGAGACAGAAAATGACAGGGATGGGGAGGAAAAGAGGACATAAGAAGTGAGAGACGAAAACAAGTGTTCGGCTTTAGAACAGAGGCGTTGTGATCTGTAGGGAAAGGTTGTATATTGTACTGTGGCGCATTAATTACAGGATAAGAAATGATAAGCTCTGCTGCGGGGCTATGAATAGACAGACAGAGAGACAGACGGAGAGCTGACAGTGCAACCGGATGCTGACTGTCTCTGGGTTACTCACAGTGTGTGATTAACCAGGAGGGAAGTAAAGAAGCAACTATTCAGATGTCAAGTCACATTGATGAAAATACATCAATAAACCCAATAAACAAGAATGTAAAATCTTTCCCCAATCTCAGTTTTTTTTACAGCCTTGGAAAGTCTGAGACTTTAAACCAGCTGTGACTGTCGCTCCATAAGGGGAAAATGTATTAAGTTGTTTATCATGCTTTGCAGCAGTTTTCGGGGGAAAAAGTCATATTCCCACAATTTTGCTCGTATTTACGAAATTATTCAATCAGACTTGGATTGACTTTTGTACACTTCAGGACCCTGAAACCAACTCAGCACGTAAAGGATTATAAACCTCCAGTTCAAGGGGAATTTAGGGGAAAAAAATGCTTCTTCTCAATCACGCCCATGTATTTTTGGATCATAAAACGTTACACATGAGCACATAAATAACCATGCAGACATCTAACACAAGGAAAATTGAGGGAAAAAACGACTTATTTTCTCATTTGACAGCATCTTTTGAATTGTACAGTGGGTTCTGAATGAGTTTCATGGGATCGTGAAACTCCTCTTGGAGCCTACTAATCACGCCAAAGGCTTAAAGAGAGAACACCAAATTACCAAAATAAGAATACAAGTCAGTGTCAGAAGGGTGCCCCTCTCACAAAAAATCCCCAGAGTTCTAAGAAATAAATGTAGTTTAATGCAGCTTTGTGTATGCTTTAGGTAATGCACTGTCATCAACACACACACACAAAACACACCTGAGTCTATGTTTTTAAGTTGTTTTATTTCCTTTTTTCATCTCTTTTGTAGGCTACAACACAGGCATTTTATTGATATCATTTTTATATAACCATTTTGTTAGCCATTCTAGCGCTGTGGCCCTCGGGATGGAAATGCCAATGTGGGTCTGGCTGTTGGTCCAAAACTTTGTTTTCAGACTGGAAGATTGAATATCCACAGGATGGATTGTCATGAAATTTTGTGCACATGTGCATGGTTCCCAGAGGATGAATTCTACTGACTTCAATGAGCCCCTTATTTTTCATCTGGGACCACCATGAGGTTCACGTTTGTGTATTATAGTAAAATGTCTCACACCTATTGGATTGATTGCAACAAACGTTTATGTTCCCTGATTTTCAGCTGAGGATGCACTTTAACTTTGCGCCATCAGGTCAAAATTACATTTTTTTCCGAAAACAATATTGATCACTAACACTCACTCCAACGTAATTTGACATTAACCTATCGTGTGTATATTTAAGTGAAAGGACAGAGAAGGGAAGAGTATTTTGTTCTAAATTAGCAGACATTTTTGTAACTTTTAAATGTATTGGTAACACAGATAGCTGTAAGCTAAGCATTACTGTTGGTGTCGTTATGTTCAGTTTCATTCCACATTAAGTTAGAACTACAAACCAACTACGTCATAGGTCTCTGGTTTCGGCCCCAGGTTACTGGATCTGGCTAATAAAAGTTCAGCCATCCCAGCCAATCACAATGGAGTATTTTTAGTGGCCTGAAAAACACTGACACAGATCGTTGTTGTTTGGATAACTTAAGTTCAGTTTTTCCCCTGCTGCATGGGGCTCATGCAGGTTTGTTGAGTCCCATTTCATGCAGGTCAAAGGTCATGCAAATTATGTGCTTGTCTGTTGTTTCTGTTGTGTAGTTTGTGCATTGTGTGTGTGTGTGTGTGTGTGTGTGTGTGTGTGTGTGTGTGTGTGTGTGTGTGTGTGTGCGTGTGTGTGTGTGTGTGTCAGTGGGTGATAGAGGTGGGGGATTCCCGTAGCGACCTGTTAACGATGTGTATGTGTGTGTCTCCGATCCATCATCACACACACTTCCCTCCTTCGGCGTGTTCGAAAATAGAACGGTGTGTGAACATGACCTCTCCCACACATAAACACACACACACACACACATGCACGCACTAACGCACACACACACATACACACACACACACACACATACACACTAGAAAACGCCCCTACGATGCCATTGTGTCCTGGCTTCTTGTCCAGTTTGTGGGTGCATGTTTTGTTTGTGTGTGTGTGTGTGTGTGTGTGTATTATCAGGAGTTGCAAGGAAATATGTCCCTCTTGCCATGTTCTCCCTCCTTCTTTCTCTCTCTCTCTGTCTCTCTTTTCTTTCTCGCCACAAAGTCTGGAGCTGCTGCCAAATTTCCTTTGTGGCAAAAGGTGTGGTGCCATGACACTGTCTCTCTCTCTCTCTCTCTCTCTCTCTCGCTCTCTCTCTCTCTCTCTCTCTCTCTCTCTCTCTCTCTCGCACACACACACGCACTTTCCTCCTTGTTTTGTTCTTCAAACATCTACTCTGGACGAGATCATTATTTCATAGCACACCTCTGATTACATTATCAGATTATCATATTGTATGAAAGCAAACATGAATACATTTCTCAAAAAGGGAATCTGCTACTTTCTAGAAGGTGACGTTTTATACAGAGATGCATGGTTCCCAGAGGATGAAAGGGAACAAAGATTTTAGTCTCTGTGCAGGCACAATGTGTCTTTTTTCATATATTTTCATCATGCAAGTCCTTCTTAATTCACAAATCTTCTCATCTTAGTGATGGACAGCAGTAAGAATTTAGTTAAGTAGCAGTAGAACCTCAAGATTAACCAATCTCTGACCCCATATTGTTGTATTTATTTGATGCATTTTGTCTATTTCATCCATTCACCAACTTATCTTTTAAGTTTTGTTTTGAATTTTAAAAGAAAATAACATATGTTTTTATTGTCTTATGTGCTGCAAAGGGTGCCTATACAGAAGAGGGTAAAAAAAACCCTCATAGTACCGTCTGATATGTGTCTAAAAATTAATTATAATACATACTAATTGATTAGGGTCATAGGGTCCAAAACTAAGCTAAAGGCAGGAGCTCAACTATGAACATACACATGGAACTTATTGTATCTAGGCGTATAAATAGACACACCTTGATACTTACAAACAATGTCATAAAGATGCAGCAGATACACACACACTCACACACACACACACACACACACACACACACACACACACACACACACACACACACACACAAACACATTAGACAGCCATGGTAAGAGGGAGTAGTTCCTGGTTGATCAAGCAGGAGGCTCTGAGACGCCGCAGCAGTCTCCCCTGGAGCTGGGCGTGGGGGGGAAAGTAAGTGTGTGTGTGTGTGTGTGTGTGTGTGTGTGTGTGTGTGTGTGTGTGTGTGTGTGTGTGTGTGTGTGTGTGTGTGTGCAGGGGGTCATTATATTGTGGTGGAGGGAGGGGATGTCCTTGGCAGACAGACAAACACACCACATACAATATTCTTCTTAAGAGGTTGTTTATTTCAGCGATGAAGTTGAAAATAACATGTGACATAAAAGCAACATCTTTTCATTTCATATCCTCTTAGTAGACAGCAGTTGTATCAGTACATGCGATTATCACAAGATAGAAAACGTATATTCTATAGCACAGCATGTTTAATTTTCATTTTCTCACCAACTTTTCAATATGCCCATGTTTGTTTCATCATCTTACAAGATTCATGTTTCCCACATTGCAACACTGTTCTGTGGCTGTGTGGCTGGCAGGATTTCAGTGTCTCTAAACCAGAACAAGAGAGCTTTCACGTATCATTGTGTTTACTTTGTACCAAAAGAAAGGGAACTTTGACAAATATTTGACACTGTGATGGTTTTTCCTCATGATAAAAAAAAAAAAAATCAACTCAGGCAGGCGAAGTCACTTGTTTGTTTTTTAGAGACTTTGTATCAGTTCATGCAACCCATTCTCACATACGAACGCTTGGTCAGGACCCTTGGCTAGCTTCACTTAGGTAGGCAACAAAACTACCTTGTTAAGGTTTGGGGTAAAATAAGCATGTTTGTTATGTTCAGTTATGTAGCCTACATTATGCATATGATGTAAATAGAAATGTGTGTCTTGTTCATTGACTTTGTATGCAATGGCAAATGTTAAGTTGTAATTCTTACAGGCTTCGCCCTCTAATGCTTTGATCACACCAAACGTGATGCAAATTTTTCACAGAGTTTGACCACAGGATCATTTGTTTATTCACCACACATTCACTTTTAAAAGGTTTTCTAGATGGAGTTTGGATCAATCAGAGGGAGGCCATGCTAAAATTGTAGCTGCTCCATCAACACCTAAAAACGTGGCTACGTAGTTTGAACCATAGACAGTCACTGGTTTATGCACATACATTTATACACATATTTTTGTTCAGTCTTTGTACAAGTATGAGGTATTATCGTACAGCTTGTAGGCAGACACACATTTTGCATTTTCTGATTGAGTTACGCGTATTTGCCACATTCACTTGGCATCATTCTTCACACCCGGTGCAAATTTGCATCCTTACATTGATGTATGCACTTTGTAACGCCATGTGAAAATTTTGCTTTTCCTTTGGTGTAAACGCAACACACATACTCATAGAATCTGGAGTTATGGTGTGTAACGAGTGATGCAGAATAGCAGTTCAGTGGGCAAGTTTTCTAGCTGATGCATCAAAAAATGTCCTTTTTGTGCTTTTTTTTTGTCCGACCCACAATCCAAAACTCAAAAGTATTCTTTTACAGTGATACGAATCAAAGAAAAGCAATAACTGAAACCAAAGAATGCTCTGCATCAGTCATGGAAACTCGTAATCTTGTTACATTCATCAACAAATTGGTGAATCATGTCATGTTCTGATTCACGGTGCAGTTCAGTATCTTGTGCTGGCAATTGATTCTGCTGCATCAATCGAACCTGGAATCTACTGTTGTGATACAATATGACCAAACCCCATCAACCCCCCCCCCCCCCCCCCCCCCTGTCTGTCCCCGCTTCTCTCTCTTTCTCAGTGAGTTGTTGTTAAGCTCAGCCACTAATAGCTTTGGTTGGAGCTGTGGTCAACCGTGTTACCGCTGCCCTGCCCTCAAATACACACACACACACACACACACACACACACGTGCGTGCGCGCACACACACACACTCACTCACTTACACGTATAGAAACACGCACTAACTGTGTGTGTATTCATGTTTTGTAATTGTAATTCTAAATGTGTCGTCTTGGTTTCATTTAGATGTGTGCGCTTGTGTGTGTGAGTGTGCGCTTGTGTGTGTGTGTGTGTGTGTGTGTGTGTGTGCTACAATTCGCATGCATGTAGGCCTTGAATGTGTGTGTGAGAAGCTCCATTCTCAGTTGGACAGAAACAATGAAATCTCTTTGATTACATCTCCCTGTACAGGCGGACAGGGTGTGTGTGTGTGTGTGGTTGGGTGTGTGTGTGTGTGTGTGTGTGTGTGTGTGTGTGTGTGTGTGTGTGTGTGGAGGTCTGAGTATTTGTGCGTGTGTGAAGCTTCAGGGGGGAGGAAAGGGTGGCGGTCGTGAAGGAGGAAAGAGGGGGAGGCCACGCTTAGACCTGCCTCCTTTGCACTGTCTCCAAAACACACACACACACACACACACTCTTCCCTTCCTCTCGCGCCTGCCTGGCGTCTCATTGGTTAAATCCCCCGGCTATATATTTATGTGATTGGTCAGGGCGGGGTATATATACTCAGCATGGGTCGGTTAAATCTGGCCACAAGTTTAAAAACTTTCAAACAGGGCAGACAGACAGAGAGACAGTGAGTCGGACAGCCTGTGTGACAGAGGGGAATCGAGCTTTGGACAAACCACTGCACCACACACGCCAAACAAGAACTGTTGACTTTTGACAAAAAAAAGAGAGAGGCAGAGTCATTGTGGATCATTTTCTGGGGGAATATCCTGCACCACAACTTGTTTGTTTTCTCTTTCATCCTCGTATCCCCCCTTTTTCTCAGATCTCGATGCTTTGCTTTGGGATTTGTGCTCAAAATCCATCAAATTACTCTCTTGATCTGTTTCTGTGTCATCTGAAAGATTTTGAACAATTTTTTTCCAGAACTTTGCAACCCAACATATTGAGACAGACGTTTGCAGACATCCACTTGGATTAAACGTGAAATCCAAGCCCGGTTCTGGAATGAATTTAACCGAGTCCAGCTTGTCTAGAGAGACTCTTCTACATGCCAGCCGGATGTCTCTCGGGGGCCCCTGGGCGTCCGGGACCCCAAGCCCTGCTTCTGATTCTGAAATGGGTTTTGAGCAGAACCTCTCCGGCGACTGCAGTTCTCCCGATGGCCTTGGAACCGGGGACATGAGGAGAACAGAACAAAGGCTTTCTCTGACACCCAGTTCAGGGGGACAGAGTCCGGACCTCACCCAGGCAGGAGGTGTTTCGGCGGGCATGGCAGATGGGAAGGCTGTGGGGGCTGAGCAGAGGATCCGCAGGCCCATGAACGCCTTCATGGTCTGGGCCAAGGATGAGAGGAAGCGGCTGGCCGTGCAAAACCCTGACCTGCACAACGCTGTGCTCAGCAAGATGCTTGGTAAGACAGAGAACACAAACCCGCATCAGGGACAGGAAATTAAAACTGTAGCTGAAACTGTATGTAGGGCATCAAAACTGTCCAGTGAAACCACACTGGTAAAATCCACTTAGGGTGGCAATGTTAAAGTTTTATAGAGAGAATTCTGAGAATCACCAGACCATACTAACTTAATTTGTCAGCATTTATTTGAACTTTGTTGATGGTTGAATTCAACCACGTTTCCCAAAAGCATCACAAGGCTAAGTTGATCTTTGCCCTATTCTAAGATTACAGTCTGAAAAGTTTAGAAAGCCTGAACCAATGTTGCAAACTTAAGTATTATAAAGTGACTTTCATGTATGCAAGTTAATATTTTCTGTTCCCAATATTTACAGCTCAGTGTGACAGACCCCACCCATTGTTGTCCCAGTGTTAATAGCAATTGTTGTCCCAGTGCTAGTAATATATGTATAATCTGTGAATACAATCTGTGAACGAATATACTGTAGGTTTATTCAGGCTTGACAGGTTTCCAGTGTAAACAGTTTCACTCTTCACCACTGAAGCAGTAAACTGAATGTTATAAATCATGACTGGCTGAAGAACAAATGTACAGTATCAAACAATTTACAGATGTTCTCATTTAAAATAACTTGCACTGAGAGTATTATAAGATTTTGTGTTTAGATGTCCACATTAAAGAGTCAGTGGTGACTTCTCAAACCACTCCTCGGGCATAAATCCTCCGCTGTCCATCATGTGCTCATTATGCTTTAATCTCTGTACTTTTGTCAAAATCTGGAATCCACTGTGACCACAACTGCTATTCTCTTCCACTGAGGAAACTACACACTTTTTTTTTACAAAAAACATGTTAACAGTGCAGGGGAGTGGGGATTTAAATGAAAATATTTTGGGTGGATTATTATATATAATTTTTTAATTCTTCATTTTAAACAGGTAGTATAATTGAGAATGCATTCAAGATGATGATTTCCAACTCAATGTGTGTACCATAATACTAAACTTCTTCATTTTGTCTGTGTCAGTAAAAAGCACAACAAAGTAAGAAGATTGCAAATAGCTTCAAATTCAAACAATGTCTCATATTGACAAATGTACTTATTGTAAGTCGCTTTGGACAAAAGCGTTTGCTAAATGACCTAAATGTAAATGTAAATATTGACACTTTTCAGTGCAAGCAAAGTATTTTAGACCAGATGACATGACTAACAACCACAAAATGAAGATGTGTGGAATGTCTTTTAGGCTGCAATGTTACAAATTCTGCGGTCATTGTGAGTGATTTGTATAAGTTTCCCTCACTGCTGTTAGATTAAATTAGACACCACACACTTCCAGGGGGGTCACCAGCATGCTCTGGCATCCTGGAGCCACATGTATCACGATTACATTTTGGGTTACATTTATGTGTGAATGCCAACAACATCAACTGATGACTGATTTTCATAATCAATTCCTCCTTAAGTTAGTTCTACACAAAAATGTTGGCATTTCACGGTTTCCAACTCCTCAAATATGAATATTTGCTGGGGGTTTTGGCTTCTATGATGGTGAACTGAATGCCCCTTGGTTTGTTGAACATAACAAGCAGTTTGAATGTGTCAGCACGTTCTTTTGAAAATATTTATGGCCATGTTTCACTCTTTTAATTAAAAAAAATTAATTAATATCATAATCTTTACTTTTAGTCTCTGAATCTACTGTCTGATGAACAGAGCCATACAATGACTGATTTGGTACTCTAATAACAATATTTTAACTGATGTAACTTGCATCACAGCAAATCCCACACCAAGCTTTGTGTTGATACACACATCTTAGCATCATGTCTTTGAGATTCTTGTGAATATTTTTTGCTGCTCACTTTCAAACTTTCCATAATGAATGAATTATGTTAAATCTAGCCATTCATTAAATTAGTAAATATTACTTATGTCTGAAGTGGGGGCAAACGTAGTGATGCCCATGTGGACATTTTAGCAATAAGTACTATTGGTATTGGTAAAAAAAGTTTTTTTTCTTCTTCCCTTATTAGGATGCCCTAGATTGGTGTAAGAAAGGCTTGTTTTGCATTTTTTTTTAAGACACTCGTGAGATGGTTGATTTTATAATGTAGAACAAAGGGTCAAACTATCTAAAGCATGTGTTAACCACAGACCCTTTTTCAGACATTTAACCAAAAACCCATTCAAAATACTCTACAGATTTATGGTGCCCTGAGAGTTCGCCGATACAGACTTTCTCAAGGGCCTGCTAATGAGGATGTTGTTTTGATGAATTTGATTTAGATCATTATTGTGAGTGAGATTAATCACCATCAAGTTCGTTAACATGATGAAAGTAGTGTTTATCATTTTGTAATTTTTTTTTATTTCCCTACCTTCCAGGTCAATCATGGAAGGCCCTCAGTGCTCCAGACAAGCGCCCTTTTGTGGAGGAAGCAGAACGTCTCCGTGTCCAGCACCTCCAGGATCACCCAAACTACAAGTACCGGCCTCGTCGTAAAAAGACCACCAAAAAACTCAAACGAGTTGAACCGGGGCTTTTGCTGCACAGTTTAGCCCAGGGTGGGGCATCAGGCCTTGGATTAGGACCTGGTATTGGCCCTTTGGGTACAGAAAGTATTTCTGGAGGTTCTGCTTATGGACATCTAGGCGCCCACCATCACCATCACTCCCACCACCTGCTGCACCCTCTTGGGCACTTCAGGGACCTCCAGGGCCCAGCACACGCAGAGCTGGAGAGCTATGGTCTGCCCACTCCAGAGATGTCCCCTCTGGATGTTCTGGAAGATGGAGCTGGGGAATCTGTGTTTTTCCCCCAACATATGCAAGAGGAGGCAGTGATGGGAGGTTGGAGTGGTTACCACCAGCACCTTCACCATCATAACCAGCATTACAGCCCAAATTATAATAACAACCATAGTCACCACAACTCCATAAATGGTGCAGCAACACACAGTCAGGGTTCAGGAATGAGTGTGAGTTCTAGTTTAAGCACCTGTTTGAGTCCAAGTAGAGGTTCCAGAGTTGATTCTAGAATGAGTTCAGTTGAGTCACCTCACCTGACCTCTAGCATTGGTTCTAGGTTAAATCACACCTCCAGTCACCACATTACTTTGAGGAGTCCTGTAAAGTGCCCACCACCTCTATCCGACTCCACCTCCCCTGTTCCATACTCCCAGCCCTCCATCAGCCTCCCCGAGCCAATAAAATCCCACCAAACCCCACATCAACCCACCACTTCTATCAGCTACTTTGGCCAAATGTATGGGAACAGCGCTCCAAATGCTGCATACTACATGCCCTCTCACCTGGGGCAGCTCTCACCTCCTCCTGAGACATCTCCTTCCTGCTCATCCTCTTCCATCCCCACATCAACCTTCCCTCCTCACTTGCACGTAGACCCTTCAAATCCTGAGTCCTCCTGCCATTTGGGGTCTACTTCTGCTGAGTTTTGGTCCGAGGTGGACAGGCATGAATTTGACCAGTATGTAAATGTCGGAAGGAATCGAGAGGAAGCCTACGGACGTGGCTGTGGGTCCAAAGTCCTGAGTGGGCGAAGTAGCAGTAGTGTAGGTAGTAGCATGA
This sequence comes from Eutrigla gurnardus, assembly GCF_963514095.1. Taxonomy (NCBI): domain Eukaryota; kingdom Metazoa; phylum Chordata; class Actinopteri; order Perciformes; family Triglidae; genus Eutrigla; species Eutrigla gurnardus. The sequence continues at coordinate 8,160,032 of NC_139922.1, forward strand.
ATAGCAGTGTTAGCAGTATTATCAACAGGGATGTCAGTAGCATTTTGAGTGGTGCTGGTGGGTGTGATGAAGGAAGCAGCCCTCTTATATCGGCTCTTTCTGATGCCAGCAGTGCTGTCTATTACAGTTCCTGTATCACTGGATAAATACCATCATCCACTGCCATCATCCATCCCATCTTATATGTACCTCCATGCATGCTGCACAGTTTGGTCTGGTTCATTTGAGCCATTTCTACATGACCAGGAGGAAGTATGTTAGGAAGATTAGTTTTGGCTCATATTCTAAGTCATGCCTTGCTTATCTCCCAGAACCTTCTGTATAGTTTTTCTAAACGCCAAAAGGAGTGATGCAGATTTGTGTTTTCATGATACAAACTCTTACTGGAGCCAGAGCTGAGTAGAGCCAAAAACCACTGTTTTGAAGCTAACTGGAGAAAAAAAAACTTTGGGAAATTAGCAGCTTTCCTTGATCTTTACAGGCTACTTTAGACTTGCTAGATCCACGGATTTTTTTGCAGGATTTGTAGCATAATGGATTACCAGCTCATGGCACCATTTAGGCAGAAGCTCTAGCCGAAGGTTTTGGATTTTGCTAAGCAAGTCAGCAGTCATTTAGCTGACATGAGACAAAAAACTATAATTTCTGTTGCATCTCTCCAAGCTTGATGCCCTTTATCAATATATTGCCTGTTGATCCAATGGAAATGACCAAAAGTATGCTAACATAGTGCCTTGCCCTGCTCAGAGGTTGGAAGATTTTTACTTTATGCACTCAAACTGCGTGTGTTTGTGTTACTTATCAAGGATGCTAGGAAATGCAAATACACCAGGAGTCTTAACCAATAGCTGTGCCTCCTGCTCGTACCTTGTACATGAACTTGAACCCCGAGAGATAGTACATGATGATTATGCAAACAAAATCACTTCTTTATTTGCACTGCCTGAAAAATCCACAACTACGACAAATCGGAACTTCAAGTTCATCTCATCTCATTTTTTGACATTTCATCTCAGGAACAAATATTCATCTCCACAGAACTTCATTAAGTTTAGGTAAATGCATTTTGTACGTTATATGGAAACATGAAGGACAATGAAGGAGAAACTTGATTGTTAGATAGGAAAAGACGGGATTAGGCCTTCCCATATCTCAGTTTTGTCGGGAAAGCCTTGGTCACAGACCTGAAGCAGACCACTGATGTCTCCCACAAACTATCGAGATGTTTTACAAGCCGGGTCGGGTTTTTGTCTGACAGTGATCCATGCCGTTCCCTCTATGTTGCAGTCCATGACAGGGTCTCATGTCAAACTCCATGCCAAAATCTGCAAGTTTTAAGTTACTTTGCTTTCTGGCAAACACAGATATGTTAATGATTCAAAGGTCATTCTTTTCAACCAGTAAGCCTCTGTGGTAGAAGAAGCATATCACATGTTTAAAGAAAAAACTTTTTTTTTTAAGTTTAAAAAGTGTAATTTAGTTCTACAAATGACAGAAGATTGGGCTCTACAAACTGAGGGCCATTGGAACAAGTCTCTACTTTGAAATCCATCATGTCGAAGGTCTGCATGTTTGTCGATTCATACAAAAAAAGATCTGTATAGAGCTGTTTGACCACTCTTATTGCAAATTGTTCCATTCTTTATTCTATTATAACATTTAAGGATAATGGTTCATGTGTTAAGTCTTGTGATTTTTGGAAACCTTGTTTTGTCTTTTACTGTGTGTATATATTGATGCTATGCCTCTTGGCGGTATGTGAAGGAGAAATTGAAACTATGAAATGTTCTCTTTGCACTGGGTTTTATTGTATTGGCTGTATAGAAGAAACATTACTTACCAAAAGTCAAATGTCCATAATTTTAAATATTTTTTGTACAGAAAGGATTGTTTTGTTGTTTTTATAGATTATGTTTTTTACATATCATTTATTCAAGGAATGGTTACACATTTTACTAAATCATTTTCTTTCTTGCTGAGAGTGAGATGAGAAGATTGATACCTCTCATGACTGTGTGTTAAATAGCTGGAGCCTGAAGGGTGCTTAGCCTTGATTAGCATAAAGACAGGATTCAGGTTGAAACAGCTAGCTTGACTTTCTCCAAAACTAAAAAGACTGTTAAGCAGCAACTCTTATATGTAGCATTTAACATGTTGTCTTGCGTTTTTTTAAATCTGTGCACAAATAATTAAAATTAACTTCCCAGAAAAAACACAACTTTTTGATGGTATCTTCCTGTTGTGTGCACTAATTTAATTAAAGGTGTTCATTTATAATTTCGATACAACCACGGCTGGCAGTCACTCAATGCAAAAAAGTGTATTTCAGCAAATGTCAAACTATTCCTTGAAAGAAAGAGTTTCCACTCGTCATTGAAAATGTTCTGAAAATCTGAAAAACTTCAATCTTCAATTCAATCTTCAAAACTTCAATCTTCAATTCAATCTTCTTCAATATGAAATATATAATTGTAAAGATCTCTTGTGGATCTATGTGGGTCTTTAATGGGTTACATGTTACTTTGTACTCTACTAGTGACACCAGAAATCCTACCATTCCCACCCACACCAATGTTATTTACCTGAATGGCTGGAAATGAAAACCTTTGGTTTTGTTTGTGCTGAGAAAATTAAAAAAAATCAACAGTTGGAGCCACTGTAGAGGTCTCTCTCTATGTGTTTATGTAGAGTCCATCCTGTAATATTTATGTATACAGTCGGAGCAACAAAACAGAAGTCTTTCTTCCAGGATTTATCCTGCATCTGTTCTGCATTAGTCCTACAGACAATACTTTTTTGTACATGAAACAGTAGAACAAAATCGTCTATCTTGTACAGTGAAACCAGTTATATTTACCACGCTGTTCCTTGTGGCCGCGATTGGTTGAAAACAGAGCAATAGTAGATTTTTCCAAGCATTTCCTCTAGAGGATAGAGCCGCAGAGAAGCAGCAGTTCAAGCAAAGTATTTAAAAAATACTTCTACATCTGCATTTGACATTCTTTTCTGTTGACACCAAACAGAGTCTTGTTTCCATTTTAATTTACTGTGACACACAAAGAACATCAGAGAGACAGGCTTTTTTTTTTAGTCGTGCAATAACTCTGGGGCTTTTGGTAATAATTATCTGAAGGAAAAAACAAAAAGAAACACCCAAGTTTTTAGGATTAAAACAAAGGACATTTTCTCAGCAGTTATATAGTGAGAAATTAAAGCCAGGATTTTCTCAGAAGTGTCACTGTGATGCTTCTAAATCTGTCTGACAGGGATCATTTTTATATTTTCTGTAGAAAATGGTTTTGTTTGTGTCTGTAAAATGATCTGTTCTGTTTTCTAAAAATGTTACAAAATAAACTCCTCAAAAGTTTCACTTTGGTTTGTGACTATCTGGAGCGGCTGAGTTAACATGATTTGCATAATGTTTATATTATGAACAATCTCTCTTTTGGTTATGTTTGGGACGGAAAAACTAAATTTATACATTAAGATGTGTTTGATTGGTCAAATATCTTAAACTTGAGTAGTAGTCTGGGTGTGAGTTAAGACTCAAACATGACTCAATCATGTAAATGTGTAACTTTCTCCTGCTCACAGTCATGGCTCCCTCCTGTAATGCTTTAATAACGGTGGTCTACCTTTAAATTGTATTGTGCAACTGAGTAAACCCGCAGTTTAATGTGCAACTTTAATGGAGATCCCAAACTTTCATATTTGGGGATGTGCACAGAATATGGTACAAAAGGCATCCATAATATTTACATCCAATGTGTAAAAGTATAGTATACTCATGTACACTGGGTGCTGCCACTGGGCTGAAGCTCAATTCAATTCAATTCAATTTTATTTATAGTGTCATAACGGAAGTAATCTCACTTAACACATTGAGCAGGACTAGAATACGCTCAAGATTTTTAATACAATTCCAAAGTCTCAACATCACCCAGGGGTGAGCGTTACAGCGACAGTGGCAAAAAAAATCTGCCTTAAAAGGCTTTTAGGCAGAAATCTTGTGCAGCCCAGGCCCTTGGGTTCCATCTGCATTTTGTGTTGGTAGTAATATAGTAGTAGTAGCATTAGCAGTAGTGGTGGCATTAACAGAAGCGTCACAAGAAAGTGACATATATTGTTTGCAGTCAACACACTGTGGTAGCGAAGAATTCTCACTCCCGGGGCACCGGATAGCTGAGTGGTAGAGTTGCAGCTCACTGCAGAAGCCCTGGGTTTGAATCCGACCGACGGCCCTTTCTGCATGTCGTTCCCCCCTCTCCTCTCCCCCTCATGCTGTCCCCTCTCAATAAGCAAAAAGGCCAAAAAAAAATTACTATCAAAAAAAAAAAAAATCTCATTCCCAACATATCAGATACATAAGCTTGGTCAGTGGCCGGCTGGTCAACCTGTGACGCTCCACATACCCCTCTAGAGTTAGTTTTTGGGAGTTAGCGACATGGTGTTAATTAAGTATGTGATGGAAAAAAGGAATGGGACACAAGCGATTTGGTTTACAGTAGAGCTAATGGAGACCTGGTGCACCTCACACAGATGTGAAAGGTGCCTTGTTGGTTTCAGATGCTGAGGGGCAAGCTGCAAGATTTGACACGTTGGGAATGAGGATGGGTTGTAGTAGGAGTTGTTCATTTGTTTTACTTGTACAGGTCTGTCTTTCTCATTCAAACTTGTCACCATTTTTTTTTGCATTTTCCAGAAAAATCCCAGTGACTGTGGACACAGATGTACAGTATTTCTCAATGTCCACTGTGAAAGATGTGGATCTCAGTCCTTGTGTCTCCTGGCCTTTGCTTGGAAATGAAGAGAAACGGAGGGGTGGGAAAAGGAGAAGAAAACAGGGGGGGGCAGAAAGACAATCACCTCAGTGTTTGTGCGGTGCTGTAATCCTCTGTGATCTGCTCTGATTCTGTCTTCTCCGACTTCAGGGCCAACGCTAAATGAGTTTGGCTCGGTGGGACAGTTTCCCCCCGAACAAACCGCTGCCGGACTCAAAAGAAAACATTTTGAACAAGGAAAAATTGTTCTCTCATTCTTTTCTCTCTGACAGTCTGTTTTCTTCTTTTTTGTGTGTCAGTTTTCAGTTTTATTCCCTCTCAGCCCCCCAGCCTATGTCATTTTATCTTCTTTTTCTTCTCTTTCCCATGAGTTTGACTCGGGCCTCTTGTTTTATCCTGTTTTTGTAATCCTCCCAGCCTCTCCATCTCTTCTCACCACCTTCTTACTTGTCATCCCGTTGTCCTTTCTCTGTCTTTTTTCTGACTTTTTTCCCCCTTTTCTCCCATTATTTCTTTCTGAATATTTATTTTCTGTCCGTTTTTGTTATTACCCCTTTTTATTTTCTTCCACTCCATTTCTCTCTCCAGCATCACCCTATTTCCCTTCTATCCCTCTCTTTCTGCCAACTTTCTGCTAAATTTCTCCATCTTTCAGCTAATCCTCTTATTTACATTCTTTTTTTTGCCTCTACCTCCTTGTTTCTATTTTTTTCCCATCACATGTACCCATTTTCACATCATATCCTCTTTCCCTTTCTTCCTTCATCCCATTTTCTTCCAGTTATGTTCCTTTCAAAGAAATTCTTATTTTTATTCTCCATACGTTTTTGCCCCATCTACTACTCTTTCATTCACCCTTTCCTCCCAATTTAGACTGTTTCCATCTCATTCCTCTCTTTCCTTTCTTTTTCATTGTCACACATTTTTTGCCTCTTTTTCCAACTTTCATCTGTTTTATTTTTCATCCCCAGTTTTCTTCTTATTGATCTAATTCTTGCCTCTATACCTGTCATCTTTTACGATTAAGAATTTCCTCCTCTATCCATTCAGCTCTATTATAGTTTCACCTTCATCGCCTCATTCTCCTTTTCTTTGATCTCTTTTCAGCCTTCTCTTCATCACCCACTTCTTTCCTTTATCTCCATTTCCATTCATCTACCTCATTTCCCTCATTTGTTCACCCCCCCTTTTTACCCCATTTGTCTTTTACTCTCTTGTCTTTTCATCCAACCTCCCTCTTCTCCCATTTATCCCCCCCGCATATATTTTACTATATCCATCCCATTTATCCCCTTTTTTACCTCAGTCCCCTGCTCACCCTTGCATTCCCTCTCTTTTCTCCTCTTTTTGTTTAAATTTACATTTCCAGATTCCAGATTCAATAATCTTTTGCTTGGAGAACAGAAGGTTGCAGATATGTTAACTGGGCTGTATGTGTGTGTGTGTGTGTGTGTGTGTGTGTGTGTGTGTGTGTGTGTGTGTGTGTGTGTGTGTGTGTGTGTGTGTGAGTGTGTGTGTGTGTGAGTGTGTGTGTGTGTGGGTTTCCAACAGTGTTTGATGCTGAGGTAACAGACAGGAATGCGAGCAGCAAGAAGGAAACTCCTGTGGAAGTTTGGGATGTTCGGGAAGGGTGTGTGTGTGTGTGTGTGTGTGTGTGTGTGTGTGCAGAGAGAGAGAGGAAGAGGAGTATATTTTTGTGGGAACACCTCACCCCGCTGCTTGTTACCCTGACTGGAAAAGATAACACAAGGCTGGATTCCCCTTCTAGCTGGAAATGAACACGTGTGAGCGTCCAGGGTGTGTACACACTGTGTGTACACACTGTGTGTACATGCTGTGTGTGTTTGTGTGTGCGTTCTGTATGCAAACAGAAAAACACATTTAAGAGCAATTTTACTATTTCATTTAGAGACCACTTTAATGCGCACATCATCAATCTTTTGGAATGTTGTTGTTCCTTTAAACTTTTCAATCTAGAAAACAATCCAGTGTTTGGACATAACTTTTGTGAGAAGAGTTTATAAAGATGAGATGAAAGATGAAAAAAGCAAAATGATCTCATGAAAAGGAATATACAACACACAACTTTTACTTTCACTACATGTCATTTAATGTCCCGCTCTCATTCCCATTGCAGACGGAATGCAGTTTAAACAGGTGGTCGCCGTGAATCAGCCTGGTATCACCAAACAGTGAGTGATTAGTCAAGCACACAGATTTTCACTTCGAAGTCTTGTTGACGTATGTAAAGATCCGTTTTTTACATCTTAAAATGTTCATGCTTTATTACATCATGTGTTCTTGATTAAGGTCCCTGTGTCTAGATCTAGTCCATCTTTTATCTAGCATTGTGCTGAATTAAATGAATATCTGCGATCAGTATCTTCTTACTGAAAAACTGTACATATTGCCTAGTGAGTGGGAGGAGGTAAATTAGGGCCCGCATCTCGCGTTTGCCCTGTGGCCTTTTACAAAGTGAATCCGCCCACATCTCCTTCGAGAATGAGGGCATGATTGGTGAATCCTTTATTATTAGTGATGTTATTATTATTCACAATGCACAGTGATAGAGATCAAGAGACAGACAATAAAGATGCATATGGAGATAGACATTAAGGGGGGAAAAATACTCAAGAGAGAAAGACGGGGAGAGGCAGAGAGAATGGAATTTGTATATCCATGTGTGTGAAAGAGAGAGAGAGAGAGAGAGAGAGAGAGAGAGAGAGAGAGAGAGAGAGAGAGAGAGAGAGAGAGAGGGAGAATGATTAAGAGAGAAAGAGACTTTGCAAGAGACTTAGAAGAAGAACTAGAGAGAGTGTGTAAGGGATTTTCCCATCTCTTTCCGTCTCTGTGGTGTTTTATTGGCCACATGTGGTTCGGATGTCAGATCAGTCACCACAACTACACACTGACTCACTAGCTGTGTGTGTGTGTGTGTGTGTGTGTGTGTGTGTGTGTGTGTGTGTGTGTGTGTGTGTGTGTGTGTGTGTGTGTGTGTGTGTGTGTGTGTGTGTGTGTGATTTCATGACTGATGTGAGATGACAGCTGGTTTACACTGTAAATGTGTTTGTTTGTGAGTTTCTGCAACTTGCAACTCATTTGTGTGCACCGTATTGTTATGTTCTTGTTTGTGTGTCTGTTTTGTGTGCAGTATTTGCATGCGTGTATGGCTCTGTGAGTGTGTGTGTGTGTGTGTGTGTGCCATTATTACTGTGTGTGTGTGTGTGTGTTTAAATGACCAAAACTTTCTATTTTATGTCCATGTGCTTTTGAATTTCCAGTCTGACTCTGACCGCTGAACATCGTGTGTGTGTGTGTGTGTGTGTGTGTGTGTGTGTGTGTGTGTGTGTGTGTGTGTGTGTGTGTGTGTATGCGTGCGTCCTACACACTGTCACATATTAAATAGGAATTGATGACAGATACAGTGAAACTCAGAGTCTAGCCTCAGGGTTCTTGTGTACAGTTATGTGACTGCCTATGTCTGTGAATGTCTTTTTATATTTTCTTCTTTCTTTTTAAAATCTACATGTACATATCTACTTTATCAATCTGTTCAACATTGACATTTCACAAAATGATTTGTGTTTAAATGAAGGCTCTTGTACGAAGATCATATTTGAAACTTAAGCTAGTATTTATTATCTGGTAATCTTGGTATGAATATAAAACAGATCATTTGGTTGTGGAGCTGTGAGTCCTCCCGCGTTTCTTATCGTGGAGGAATCGTGCAGCGCACAACTTCATGGACATGATGTCCTGTCTGTGTCACTTTTTCATCATGTAACTAAACACAGAAAAGGCAAACGTTTCAACGGGTGGTTTTTGTTGTTTTGTTTCTTACAATGGCTGCCCAACGAAAAATGCAAACAATATTCCAAGATGTGCGTGCAAATTTGAAAATACATAAGGACGGCTGTGGCAGGAGATAGAGCGGTTCCGCTAACCAGAAAATTGGCGGTTTGATCCCTGGACTCCCCAGTCTGCATTTCTTAGGGGCAAGTTACTGAACCGCAAATTGCTCCCAAAGGCTGTGCCGTCGGTGTGAGAGTCTGTGAATGAGGATTACTTTACATCCTGATGACCATGTGGCACCCGGCATGGACGCCGCTACCTTGTGTTTGTGTGTGCAAATGGGAGAATGTTGACTAGAAAGGCGCTATATAAATGCCATACTGGTATGTATAATTCATGGTACCATATAGCATTATATGGGGAATGTTTCTTCATGGAAAGAACAGTAAATAACACCACCAAGCCTTTTCACAACAAAAGCGATGTTTGACCTTTCCCAACAGGCTGACTTTGAAGTATCTTTTAAAAATGTTGGCCCTTTCCAAATAGTTTCCAGAGATTATTTAGATGCTTCTGTGTAAACAAATCATCTGTCGCATCAGGCTCGGTTATCTGATGCAATTATAAACTTTAGCTATTATAATACTATTCAAAATTATACATAAAAACCCACAACCAGGGATGGCAGGGTTACTTTAAAAATGTATTCCGATACGATTACTGATTACCTGTCAATAAATGTATTCAGTAACTGAATCCAAGTATCATAATATTAAAGTAATGTAACTTGATTACCTCAATACCAATTATGCATATAAAGAGTTTAGGTTTATTGTTTCCCCAGTTATTCCTTTCTTTTGTATCTGCGATAACAGCTGTAATAGCAGTTAGTATGCAAACTGAACTAAAATGTACTTTAAGTAAAAGCATTTCACACTTCAAGCTCAAAATTTAATTAAACTGCAATAAACATATTCCCCATTGGGCCATACCTGTAAATGTTTCCTTGAATTTGATGTTGAGTCTTTCGCCAGTGAGTTTATCTTCAGCGCAGGGAGCTACACTGCACCGTGAGGTTGTTTCCTTTTCAGCTTTGAAGACGGAATATTGTCTATATTTCCAGCCAAAGAAAGCATTCTTTGATCTTGAGGCCGTGATAATGAAACTGGAAAACATTTCACTCCAGACCGGTGTTCTTGTGAAGTCTTGTAAACACATGCGCATGATGTATATCGTTCTTTATTTTGAATCGTGACACGTGTTGTTCAATAAAAACACTGACTTGTGAAATATGATTACACAAAAATCTAATATTGCAGTGTTTTTAAATTGTAATCCTGCTAATAATCCCCATTTTTTAATGTGTCTGTAATCTGATTACTTATTTTTCCCCTGTAACTAATACAGTTACAGTTACTCCCCAAGTCTGCCCACAACAACCAGCCTCTTAAAGAGGCCCTACTTTCTGGGTCCACTTCCAGCTTAAATTCATTAGGGAAAGTTGGAAAGACTACTCTGGTGTTCGGTGACAGAATAATCTCAAAGACATAAAGCTAAGCAGTTCTGTGAGTGTCTGATTAGGTGTCTTTTAAACCACTTTGGAACCAAACTCACTGTTTGGCATTGTTTGTGTACATGGCTGGTGGTCTGGTCCGTCGTCTGCGCTCAGTCTTCTTTATAGCTCTGGGTGGACTCGATGATGTCATGGTGGAGTGTTGGGGGGGGGGTTAGATATTTCCCTCCCTGCCGCAGGATGTCAGGCTCTCCTCCATACCCCCACTGTTTCCTGTTTCCTGTCTCTGTAAGAAGTAACTGTGTTCACTTCCTGTCAGAGGGGCTGTTAGGGACAGGAACGGAGTGGAAGTTTAACAGCTTGTAATAATGTTGACTATATGAGGTCACACAAATACCGCTGTCCTATTAAATACTTCATAAAGTCCCTTTAAAGAAATGTGAAGCATTCAAGCAGTTTCTAGGATTTGAAAAAGAACACTTAAAATTAGTATAATAGACGTGCAGAACATGAAAGCAAAACATCAAATGTGAGGTCAAGGAAAATAACTAAAAGGTCACTCCAGCCTCTGTTTTGGATCAAAACTGTCAGCCGAAATTTCCTCAATTGGGAGGAAGCTGAATTGTGTTTTTGTCAACTGTAACCAGGTGACAGTTGGACTATTTCCACAACTCACAGGAAAGAGAGAGTGACCCATGACCCTGCCTTTACTTTTAATAGACACCAAGGCCCGACACATATCTGAACTTCTATCCTCCTTTCTTTCCACCTCCCCCTCATCTCCTCTTTGTCTTCTGTTGTCACTTATCCTTTCTGTCTGTCCTCGTCCGTCCTACTGTCCCCTTAATGCACCAAGTGAGCCATTCTTTCCGGAACCTGTGACCATTTTTTGATAAATGAATGAGAATAAATGATAATCTTCATGGAGTCCACGCAACATGTGTAAGAGAGATGTGAGAAAGTTGGCAGAATGCAGCATGAAGCAACTGACCCTTTCCCTCCTCCAACCAAAGTAACACCTACAATGACCATGTTTGAGCCAGCTCTCTGGGTCATTAACCATCCACCATTTCAGCCTCTAATGGCACCAAACACGCAGAGCAGCCAACGGCCCATTTATCTCTTCAGAGAAGAGGCACTCTTTATTTATTTTATTCCGAAGATTCTGTCTTGATTTGTTTACTTGAAGTGCGTAGCCATTGTGCCAGTTCTAATATTTACATATAGATATTTGTTTTCTATACAAGTTCATTGTGTGTGTATGTTAAATGAATTCTACTTTGTAAACTTTATAATATCATTATTGTAACATCAGCAGTTTTGTATCTATCCTCCAAGATCAATGACAAAACAAAAATTAAGCGCTGCTTGACACAACATCCTGTAAATTATCAGAGAAAGGAGACATACATTATTGTGCAAATGACTCAGCCCTCTGGTGGCAGTAGTAATTATGACCGAACAAACGAGGATATCCAGTGATGTCGATGAGAAGTAATGAATTCTGCATATGTTATTTATTTTACAGAAAATAGCAATCCGGATCATTTCCAATGCTGGATATAATAATAATAATAATAATAATAATAATAATAATAATAATAATAATAATAATAATAATAATAAAATATACTGTATACTTCTTCCCACTCCTAAAAAAAAACTTGATGCCTTCTAGTTGTGTAATATTTTGTTTTCTGTATGACACTTTTTGTATTAATTTTGACAAATAAAAACCCTCTGCATCTAGCATTTTTTTTCCTTTTAAGCATAGGCAAGATTCCCTAACATAAATCATTTTTATGTTATTGTTACTATGTCAACGGAGGTTCCCTGACTTTCAGACAGTCCTCTTCTAGAGGGCATTAATAGTGTTAAATTCTGGTTGTTCAAACAAAAAGAGACACAAGTAGTTGCGTGAAGCTTGGAAATAGAGAGCTTTCAAAAGTTGTTTAAACCCCACCTACTTTCACATATTCGCTCACTTGACCAATCACAAGGTTAAGGGGGTGTGGTGATTAGATTGGTGTGTGAGAGCAATATATAAATTATCAGATGCCCCTCAATGTATGTATGTATTGTCTCCACTCCTTTCTTCCCCTTCCTCTCCATCCTTTCCTCCTCACTTCCCTCTCTTTTCTCCAAGCTGGCCTCCTCTTCCCTCCTCTTCTTCCCCCTCCCTCCCCGTTTTCTCCTCTCTCCCCCCTCTCTCACCAGTGTGAGCCAAGGTGTGGGTGTTAAACCTCTGAGGTCTGCTGGTTTGGTAGCCTTGGCTTTGAAGTGCTTGTGGGTTGTGGGTTCAGATCCTGAGCAGGCCCGACCACTAACCTTGACTGGTGGAACCCATCTATCACCATGGAAACAGAGACCAATCAGTGAGCCAGAATCTGAGTCAACAGGAATCCAGAGAAAAAGTCAGGCTTTATTCTATTCTAGTTAGTCGAAAAGTAGAAAAAGTAAAAAAAAGGAGGACCGAAATGTAAAATGCACAAATCCTGAGGAGATTGAAAGATGCAACATAAAATCTCAGAAAATATTGTTTAATTCTTGGGTGGTTGCAGGGTTAATGCATTTTGTTTAAGGTTAGTTTCAGATTTTGGTCAATATGTGTTTTTCACTGATGGGTTTTAACAGCACTACAAGGAGCTACTACAAATAGAGGCCCAATAGTGGTGTTACTAATGTAACTACATGTTTGAGGGTAGCGTGGCGGTATTCTAAATAAAAAATTATCTTCAGTGTAGCGAAGCTTCATTTAATGTAGATTACGTGGGAGTGTAGCTTCACTACGCTTTTGCTAGAAGCCACACTTGATGTCTTTTTTTGGGGCATTTCTACTCCCATCATTTTTGTTAAAATTGTTTTATTCGTTTTGACTTAGATGTTTTTTTTCTTCACTTTTTTGAATGTCTATTCTATATTTTTCTCCTTCCTCTCTCCCTGTAATCCTCTTGTGTCCTGTCCCTACATTTACAGGAATCTCACAACATTTAAGATGAGAAACAGATAAAAATATAAAGTGAAAAAAAAAGCATGGGAAAAGCGGCACAGACAAGAGAAAAACAAGACCCAAATGAAAGACAACAGCCTGTGTGTGTACAGATGAGGACATTTTTAGGGATATCAGGCTCTCTGTGGTCTCAAACATCCATTTTTATATCTGTTACAAAAGTACCCGTGCTATTTGGGGATGAGTGGCTCCAAAACTTTCTGTTATAATTCAGTCTATTTATCTTTCTGGCTCCCCTGGTTTCCCTAAACCTACATGCATGTCTAAACACCGGGTTTATGGGAGCCGTGCTGATGTGGAAATCTCCTAAAATTAAAAGGAATTTCAGCCCACTTTTATATATTTGTCTGTTGTTGGTTTTGTCCGCGGCGTTGTCACTATAAAAGGCACTGACGCCGCGTGGGTGTGTGTGTGTGTGTGTGTGTGTGGCGTGGTGACCCAGCATGACGCCGTAGTAAGCATTGCACATGGCTGCCAGCAGACAGAGAGAAAAGCAGTGTGGGAAATAGAATGAAAAAAAAAAGACAAAAAGAGGGATTGAGGGAAAGTGATCGACATGGGAAACTTTGAGCAGAGACGAAGAAAGGCAGACAGAAAAACTAAGGAGAGGAAACATGAAAAGAAAGACAAAGACAGGGAGCTGCAAAGAAGAAGAATGTGTAAGACAAAGACAAAAGAGAGTACAAAAACAAAATACATACGTAACGTATGTTTTAAGTTTGCATTTCAAGGTTAATTCATGAAGATAACTTGAACCAGGGAGATTTTATGGCCATTGGCTATAAATATTGTTGCTGTTTTATAGTGTTGCAACAGTATGTTAGTTTCAGGCATTATCTTCATAGTTACAATAACAAACACGCGTTGGTCATGGTCATGGGTAAAGTAAATCCACATTGACTGGGAGAACTATGATCTCTGTCTTAAAGTCTCATGTTTTATTTAACATCTGGGGGCCAAGAAGAACTGTGAAACCTTAAAGGTTAAATATGCAGCATTTTGTCGCTTGGTGTTTGTAAACAAACAGCAACCATTTAAACTTGGCCCCCCTTCCTCCGCTGAACGAGCCAGGACAGGAGAGAGAGAGAGAGAGAGAGAGAGAGAGAGAGAGAGAGAGAGAGAGAGAGAGAGAGAGAGGGCAGTGATGGTTGAGTGAGCTACAGAATTAATGGAAGAGAGGGACTAACGAGCAGGCCAACAAAGCTGTGAATCAGAGAAAAACAACTTTTTTTTGATTGTTTCATGAATTCAAATGGTTTCACATGGTTTTATAAACCAGGCCATGAATGATATTTTACCGAACTCCTCTCTAAAAAAAACTTGATGGATAGGAATGATGTTTTAACAAATTGTTCTATGTAAGTTTTGCTGTAGTGGAGATTTGTGCTTGAGTGTATGAGAAAAAAAATCATTGAGTTGAATTGTAAAATTCATGTTAATTGTGTGAATCATTTTTTCATCATGAGTGTGTTCTAATCCTGCTTTATATGAAAGGTGTCCTAAGATAACTTATGTCATGATATGACACTATAAATGATATTGAACTGAAAAATGTATTTGAATGAAGATGCTATGAGCAAACATGTGTTTGCACGTATTGTCTCACGATGACATTTCATGTGTGTTTGTGGATGTACTGTATTCCTTGTAAGTCCTGTCAGAGCAGCTCTCAATATAACAATCAATACTAGTACATATCAACTGTGTGTGATAGTATTAGTATGTAAATGAGACAGGGTGGCAGAGTAACACAGAAAAGAGAACATTCACCTAGAAAGAACATTCACCCTTTTTTTGGCCATTCTTGTTATTGTTTTTCTTCTTCAGTAATTTTTCCCTTCTCAGGTTTCCCCCTCACTACATTTCCCAACATATCATTGGCCTCAGGGTGTGTGTGTGTGTGTGTGTGTGTGTGTCTGGAGCCATGGGATGAAGTGTGTGGTTACCCACTGGTGTGACCAGGGACACAAGGGCACCTCACTCTGTCTGTCGACAGCTCTCTCTCTCTCTCTGTCATTTTCTGCTGCCTCATCCTTTTCCCTTTATGTGATCTGTAATATTTACAGCCGTCTTCTGTGTTCTGAATCCTGCAAAAACTGCTGCTGTGTCCCAAATCTGGAATGGAAAAACTCCATTAAAATGATCTTCCTCTTTTCTGTATGAAAATAAAACTATTATATGAATAACGTTCAGCTATTTAAGACTTTGTAAAGTCTACATAGTTTGATTAGTGTATGTTCCTTTAGAAAATTCAACATTTGGCACAAATTCCAACAAGACGTTAATTTTCTGGCAGGAGCCATGATGACATCGACTAAAACAAGACGAGAAACACCTTTGAACCAGAGTGATGAAAATAGAGAAGTATCTAAACGTAAACATCTTCAAAAACAAAAATCCTAAACTAATTCTGCAGAAAATTCACTTCCCTACGTCTTTGTCTCTCTGCTCAGAATGTTCCAAATTCATATTTCATATTATTGTGTGTGTGTGTAATATAGATTATGTAATTTCCTGTTTTCCTCTGAGCTGTCATATACCCATAAGGTTACACACACACACACTCACACACACACACACACACACATTAGAAGGAAGCAGTAGTAAGCAGCAGTGACGTCAGGTATATGTGTGATCAACAGCCGGATGAGAAGACGAGTCATGGATAAGGTCAAGGTGTCCCCAACACACACACACACACACACACACACACACACACACACGGTGCTGCAGATTCATCTTTCCCTCCAGAGGAAAGACAGGGAGGAGGAAGGAAGAGGGAGGGAAGAAAGGGTAAAATTATGAATTTGTTTATTTTTAACTTAGTTGAACTGTCATAGACTTATTGTTTGCTGCTTCCAGAGAGTTGGGCTAAAATGGCAGCACACTTAATACACATAATATACTTATTAAAATATATCATTATAATATGATTCCCATCTTTTTATATGATGATTTATTGGTCGGAAATTCTGCTTTAATTTTTGTCTCTCCCAGGTTCATTTTGCAAATAGCTTTTTTTGATGTCCCCAGAGAGTAAGGCTACACCCAGCGTCTGTTTTCAGTGCATTCAGCTGCACCGAGCGCCTCTAGTTGAAATCTCCACGTCAGTTTGGTTTTGGGACTGGGCACAGATTCGTTTGTTTTCATGTGTTTGTATTTTCTTTTGTGCTTTTAAGGCCCAGACACATCAAACCAACATCAAGGAACTGGTGGCGATGAAGGCCAACTGTTGCCTCATGTCGTCAGCCAAAAGGTTACGCTTGAACACATCAAGCAACAACGGCCAACTAGCATGTACATTCTGTGCCTGCGTGAGAGGAAATAATTCTCCACACCAGCAGAAGCTGTTGTTGTGATAGATATGTGAAACAAAGGAATAGGCTCTAATAAATCAAATTTCGTACAAGAAATGTCCAGTTCACTTTGTCAAATGCTTTTGTAGTATCCAGTGAAAGAATGAAAACGTAAGAGTTAATCTGGTAGGATATATTTATTACATTAAAAAACGCCTTGTACTATTAAATACAGCCTTTATTAAGTCCTGTTTGATAGGGGAATGACGGATGACAAAAGTGATTTGTGTTACCTGTGTTTTGCTGATGATTTTGATATCTGGATTTATTCAGCAAATGGTAGGTGAGACCCCTGTCGATGATGCGAGGGCGTGAAGGAGGTGGAGAGGCAGAGACCAGAGGACTCTAGGCCTGGGACAAAGTCCATGGAGATATGAGACCATGGTCGATACCTCAGAGGGAGAATTTGTGTAGATGCCATAAGACAGTTTGTACATGGTGGAAATGTTCTTATCAGGACTTGGAAAAGATGATGATGTCATTGAGGTAGATGAAAACGTAGCAGTTCAACAAGGCAACAAGGCTTGGAACACCGCAGGAGCGTTGGTGTGACCAAACGGCATGTGGGGCGCAAGTGTAGGTCGATGGCGCAGTCGTAAGGTCGTTGTAGGGCTAGAGTACTGGCCTTAGCTTTGCTGAACACCTCCTTGATGTCATGATATTCAGCGGGGTATCCCGACAAATCTGGAGCTGTAGGTGAACACAGAGGAATGGCAGCTTGCTTCAGGCAGGCCCGATGACAGGAAGCATCCCACCTGAGGATGGTGCCAGTAGCCCAGTTGATGTGGGGGGTTATGGCCGCGCAGTCAGGAGTAACCCAGGATCACTGGAATGTGAGGTGACGGCAGGATGTGGAAATGGATAGTCTCATGATGATTGCCAGACAGGAGCATGTGGACCAGGGTGATTGACGGTCCCTAGGAGGTCACCATCAAGTGTGTTAGGGTTAGGGATTGGATCCGGAGTCGATGCAGGTGGCAAGGGATGTGACCCACCGGACAGGAGAAGTCTGATATGGAACAGGGGACCTTTGTTAGAGGAAGGTTGCCTCCCTCATTACCGGTAAGCCTTGGCTTTTACTGGACAGTGGTAGACAACATGGCCAGGCTGGCCACAGTGCACATATACCTTAGCCTGGTGGCGGCAGTCTCGCTCCCTGCTGCTTGGGCCTGCCAAGGTGGTGGAAATGGAGATTTCACAAGGAATTGAATGTCAATAATAAGGGTTTTCCTTCTATCAATGTACAAACAATATACCTGCACAAAGTGAACTGAACAACAGCACCTCAACTTCTGTTGCTTAAAAGTTTTTTTTCTTTGCTCTCTTTGCGGTTATATTTGTAACATAATTTTCTCGTGGTTTCTTTAACGGATGTTGTGTTACCATATATGGTTAATTGTTTCTGAATGCAAATGAGAATGGTGGTTTATAACATGTGGGATTTATCAACGCTGGTGTGCGTATGACCGGGGTGCAATGTTTGATAAATACCAATTTCTTTGCATATTCTAAATATTATTCAAAATGTGGAACCTTTTCTATGCACTGTTGATAAATGAGGGTCCTTGAGTGGGAAGTTCAACAGCTTGAGGTCCCGTTTACACAAAGGGAAAACGCAGATATTTTCACACGGTTTGGCCTCTCATTTACACGAAAACACAGTTTTTTGTCACAGAAAACAATTATTTCTAAAAAACTCCGGCCAAAGTGGAGATTTTGGATAACGCCGGTTATGTGTTGTCATGTCAACTGGGAGAAGAAGGGTTTTAGGTTGTCAAGCGTCACAGGAAGTCACTCGTGTTATTTGTTGTTGATTCTGAGGATTCTGATTGGCTTGCATGGCTTCATCCTTCTCCCTACACTGCCACCCATAGGTTTGGCATAGTTATAATGGCGCTCAACGGCAGATTTATGCAGGTTGAACGATGTTGTGTGTACAATGTTATTTCACCCAGCCGGCCAGCCAGTATGCCCCTGAGACGAATGTAAGAAAAATACAAATACAGTAGCCTACACAACAGCGAAAATTAGTGAAAATTGTTTGTTTGGAATATTACTTTGTTGTTTGTTTTTTTCATCGTGTACATTGTATTGCTTTTTGTATGTATATAAAACCGTGTTTACATGTAGTTTTGGGTCTGACGTTAACTGTAAAACCTTGGTTTAGCAAACCGAGAAACCTGTCAAACGTCCAGGAGATTCTTGGAGCAGCTCTGATGCCGTGTCTACGGGGAGGAATCGTGGTTCTGAATGTGTGGTCTGCTGCTTCTTTTGGCTTCAGACAAGTAGCAGTAAAAACTTGGATCTTTTGTGGAGCTGTTATGGCATACAGTGATTCAGCAGTGAACAAACAGCGGCTGCTGAATCAGCCCAGTTTCATTGAACTGTGTGTAAATCACCAGGATGACAGAACGCTGTTGATGGACGTAACATTTTCTAAAGGAAGTACATTTGTGAACTTCTGCACTTGGAAAACCACTTATCACTGAGGCTGAAGTTTTTTTAATTAAAATTATTTAAGTTAGGACTCATACAGCCGGGCTAAATCAAGCCAAAGCTCCAGTCCCACTGAACCAAATAAAAGTGAAATTATCTGATTATTAGTTTGGTTCAAGATATCTTCGGAACATCTGAAAAACTGTAATTATTAATAGTTAATGGGTATTAATAGTGGTAGTCCATGGTGCAGACATAGCCACGTTAATATCTTTCTATCTCGAATATGTCGCCCCGGAGGAGTCGAGTTAATAACAGTGGAGATCCAGATTTTAATACATTTATTTAATTAATAGTCGGCCTCAATAATACTAGCAGTAAGCGTCAAACAGGACCAGGGTGTCGGTGCAGTCAGGATCAGGTTCCACCACGATCCAGGGAAACCTGCGAGACGAGAAAGAACAAGGACTCTGGAGAATGCACACAGAGAGAGAGAGAGAGAGAGAGAGGGAGAGAGGGAGAGGCTCAGTGTGTCATTATACATCCCCCAGCAGTCTAGGCCTATAGCAGCATAAATAAGAGCCAGTCCAAGGCAAACCTGAGCCAGCCCTAACTATAAGCGTTGTCAAAGAGGAACATTTTAAGCCTACTCTTAAATGTCTGCCTCCCGAACCAAAACTAGAAGATGGGTCTACAGAAGAGGAGCTTTGTAGCTAAAAGCTTTGGTCTACTTTTGGAGACTCTTAGAACGACAAGTAACAATCCCCTACCCCCTCCCACCCACTCTTAGTGGACTTTCCTGCTTGTAATACACATTGCTATGCTACATAACATTCAATAATGGTCAATCTATAGCCTATACTGCGTCACTTGGTCTGCACTCACGCTCTTGTTCCGAGCAAATGTCCACATCCACCGTACAGTATGTAGTAGGGATGAGCGAGTACAGCATTATCTGTATCTGTATCTGTTAACCATATGAATTATCTGTATCTGTATCTGTACCCGGAAGTGGGCGGGATTTAACCCGGAAGTGGGTCTGGTTGTCTTGAAATGAGCGAGGTTTTAACTGGTATGTTATTTTAAGCATGAAATTGATATGGGCTGATCAGAAATTGTTATTTATTGCTGATTAGAAAACTATTTACAGGACAGCATCAGCATTGAGCTTCAGATCAATGGTTTTGATCACGATAGCAAACAAACTATTTACAGAACAAGTTTTGCAACAATGAATACAACACATGCGGTTGCAATTATCAAGTAAAATGTAATGAACAAGAGTTTTCATACTCAACAATAACTTTTTTCTTTTAACTTAAATTTTTTTTATGATCAGTGTGATCTTTTTTTTCCCCACACCAGGTGTGTGTGTGTGTGTGTGTGTGTGTGTGTGTGTGTGTGTGTGTGTGTGTGTGTGTGTGTGTGTGTGTAGCTTGATTTCCAATATTTATACCACTACCAGCTTTATTTTTTCACGAAATACAGCAAGAAAGTGTTAGAGCCAGGCAGCCAGATGACGGTTAAAAAAAGAAAAAGAAAAATCTCCGACAGGCAGAGACGCAACGCGAGTCGGCACCACGTCTGAACGAAGTACCAGAACTCTACTAGTTCATAAGTAAGTACCAACCTAAGTAATAACAAACCTGAAGCTGAAGAAAGAAACCCTAAACATTAACGGAAAACGACCCGCGAACCTGAGTGACTGAGGGAGAGACAGAGAGCTGTTCTGTGTGTGAGTGATCAGAGCGGACACAACAACACATCTGCGAGTGTGTAGGGGAGGGGCTGTAGCATATCACAGGACGCAGACACAGTCAGCTACCCAATGAGGATTTTTATTTAATCCGAGCACAGATATTGACTCGTATTACTCGTATAATACTCGTACTCTGCAAAAGTGCTTTATCCGTACCGGATACTCGTTTCAGCCGAGTATCCGGCTCAACTCTAGTATGTAGTTTACATAAATGTACAATACTAAAAAAAAAAAATGGGCTGGAGTATGACGGTTAATGTTCCTTATTCTTAAATGACTAGTCATTTTAAAAGGGATCTCTCATGTAAAAGTCAGCTGCAAATATTTAAAAAATGTTTTAAGTTGGCTCTTAACTAGTCAGATTCACGTCGACACCTCTGGCGGACCCCTTTGCACACAAACACTTTGCTGACCCTACAGGACCCCAATGGCCCAAAGCCATAACAGAGAAGGAGTGGTCAATAAATCAAGTTCCAAATCATAAACTATGTTTTTGAGAGCTTAAAGAGTCATCATGTGCACTTGTGTCTGACTCAAGTCCAAGTTATGTGGCTTGAGTCCACAGCCGTGACAATGAGTTTAACATCGCCAGCAGCTGCTTCCTCCAAGAGAGAACAAAATAAATAGGAAAAACCCACCCTCATTTGTAAAGTCTAGTCAGTTACAAAGACATTAGAAATTATTATTGAACATAATGGTTGAAGCCAAAAGACAAATAACTTAAAGGGAGAAAAGCATGGCAGTGTGAAAAAGCTACAGTCTGTCTTTAGTCGATCGTCCTTGGGCGTTAAACTTCAGCACATTTCACTACTCCAGAATAGATGACATAAACTGGCTTGGTTTGGACAGCAGGCAGTAAGAAATAAAGTCAAAGTATTTAAAGTTATTTCAACTAGTATTTTTCTCACGTTGACCCCCATCTAAAGCCTTGAGTTAGAGCTTCTAGAAAGATCCAGGTTTGTATTGCTACTTTGATGAAGCCAAGGGATCCACCAGACCACAGAGTGTGACCTGGAGACTTGGCAGCAGTTTGTTTTAAAACTCTACAATATCTGGGACTGTAGATGGACTGGGTCTCTTATATAATCATACAGTTATAAAATACAAAATTTCAGACTTTGTCAGAGATATCAAAAAGTTATTATTTAAATCATTGTCCCTGGTGTTTTCACAACCCATAGTGTGTGTGTGTGTGTTATCTTCAGTAAATGGCGTCAGCATGCTGTCAGTTTGGTGAAACAGACATGAGTACCAGCATGGGAAAAATGTGGATACTATATTGAGAATATTTTCACAGCCTTACCTTGCCTTCACACAGCCATTTCCGATGGGGAACTGAAGCTACAATCAATGCTCTCTTCAATGCCACCAGGCTCTTTTGACAAAAATTGTTACTGTACCTCACAGAACATGGAAGTAGCTGATCTACCGCAGCCTCTATCAGATAAGTGTAACTGTGTGCCTTTGCAGTGAAAAGGATTCACCTAAGTCACACAATAACACAATCAATCTAAGGCTTCGAAGGGAGAATAGATGGATTATAGCTGTGTCCCAATTCAGGGTCTGCAGCCTTCGGAGGCTGCATTAGAAGGCCGCTTACATCACAGAGCTGCGCGAAGGCTGTCCCAATTCGTCCAAATTCGAAGGCTCCTGCAAATGCGGCCGACAAATGTGTCCTCCTTTTCCCTGTATTCGGAGGATGCACCGCTACTATCCTTCGCGGCCTCCCATATCCCAAGATGCTTTGCGCGCCGCTGTTCAACCAACAATGGCGGCGAAAGACGGCAGCAGTGCCGAATACACATTTAAATGTAAGTAACGGGTTTTTGCTTAACGTTGGACGTTCAAGGGGCCTTAAAACACATTTGAGTGTTAAAATGCGTGAAGTTAATAATGCTAATACGTGTAGCCACCGGAGTGTAGGGCCAGCTACGTGATGTAGCTTAAGGCTGTTGATACGAGGAGCTCAGTTAACGTTAGCCTTTGAACGTAACGTAAGCCTAAAACCCTTCACTTTCAAATGTTACAAGCTCCGATGGTAACGTATATCTTATTGTAACCGTGGAGCTGTTAAGTTAATTTGTTCTCGTTGTAAGTTGTGTAGGCTACAGTTCGCTCCTCTCGCAGCTGAATATATAACGTTAACGATGGCTTGTGAGCCCCGCTGTATTTCTAGGCTGTAAAACTGTAAACGTTTGGATTGAATACAGAGCTAACCTTAGGAGCATTATTACTAATAATATCGTACAATCATTTTGCATGTTGACATAACAGGAAATGTGCTTTACATGTCATTTTGTTGTAGAGAGCAAGGAGCAGACTGAGGATTTGATCAAACTCCGGGTCCGGGATGAGAACGACCACCTGTTGAGGCCAAGAAAACAGGGCCACCGACAGCAGCAAGAAAGAGGAAAACAGATGACTTTGATCTGGATTTGATCAGGGAGGACATGAAGTTACAGAGGAAGAGCGAGGAAAGGAGAGAAAGAGAGAGCAGAGAGAGGATGGAGAGACTTTTAGTTTATTGGAGAGAATGGTTGAGAGGCGTTGAATTTTTTGGGGGGTGGTGGATGTTTTTTTTTCTGTTCGATTAAGTTCTGTGTTGATTTGTAATTTAAATTGTTAATTAAAAATATTGTATTGTTCCATTTTCTTTTCCGAATATTGTATATAGTTAAATTAAAATATTATAACCTGTAACATTATCTGTTCCATTTCTTATTTACAACTAAAGTCAACTTTTGAACTGCTTTTCAGTGACAAGAAAATAATTTATTTTCTGTGTAATTTACAAATATTTACAAGGTTACAATAACTATTGACAAGTGGGTGTTCTTAACATGTAGAACTATTTACAAAAGATCAGCAGAAATAACTATTTACAGAGAACATATACAGTATTGACTGAGCAGGAGTCCCTGGTGGTGCTGCTGGACTGGATAGGATGCTAAGGACCCTGGACTCTTCTGGCTCTGAGTGGGACATCATCTGGAAGGTGGGGGGTGTGGGATGCATGTCTCCACTGTCCACCACATCGTCCATCATCGGGGTTTGCAGGGCTGATGCAATCGACGGATGCCATGTCACTAAAACGTTTAAAAGAGAGGCAAGAATAAAATATTGAATTAAGTCGGGGTTATTTACAGGGCTCGTACACATTTTACGATTCAATTCAATCACTTTATAAACCAAGCAATTAAACTAAAATTCAAGCACTTTTCAGACCTTGAAAAACAGCATTAAAATTACAGCATTTTCAAAGATTTTACATTTTAAGCACCTGTACGAACCCTGTGTTAAGTCTTATGGTTAAATGACATTATCCATGTCAATTTATACTTAATATGGCTTGTCACTTAGCTGTATCATTTATTAACGGGTATATTAATTACCACGTACTACGCTAGCTATGTATGAACATTAATATGGGTTAAAATAACAGCTTTAACGTTACCTCCCCACGGCTCTCTCCCAGCGGAGATCAACAAGCCGCCGGTGTCGCCGCAGCCGCCTCTCCTCTTGCTCAAAAAAAAGTTAAAAGAAGAAAAATTATTTTAAAAAATAAATTAAAAAATATATATTTTTAAAAACTCTCCATCATGTTCGTCTGTCGTATTTTTGTTTTGACCGGTGTTTTTCCCGGGCTTGGCCGGCAGAAGTGATGATGTCGCGACGCAATCAGGAAATGCTCCGTAGGTTAGACCGTCCCATTTACCGACGGTTGACCTGTTGCCTCCGTAGACCGCGAAGGCTGGGTCCTCCGAAGGCTGCAGACCCTGAATTGGGACACAGCTATAAAGTTAAAAAAAAAACTCTGTTGGAAACTGTGTGACAGCAAGGTAAGGCAATGAAATTATTTTTTAGGTAGACATTTTTTAGGTGGTGAAAATGTTATGTTTACCTTAAAGTAGCATGCTCTATAATGAATGTCTACCAGATTTCATGGCAATCCATCAAATCCTCCTCAAAACCTCATGGTGGCAGAAGAGGAAAGGGCAGGTGAGCATCTTTTTCATCCTAAGGGGACAATGGGTATCTCTACAAAATGGCTTGATAAACCAACTAATTGTTGTTGAGATTATTTAGTCTGGAACAAAGTAGTGGACTAACCAAACATTGCCATCCCTACAGCCCCAACAGTAGCAGGACAAAAATATATTCCTCATTTCCAAAGGTCAAATATTTACCTCCTTATTTCCAAAATGTTCCATTTTTTGCTTTTGAATATCAATGTATTTTTTTGAATATGTCACTTTAGTCAGTCTGCCCTTTGGTCCCGGTCCTCAGTTTCCCAGGCCCTTGGCATTGCCATTCTTCATCCATCCACCAGATGCCTCACACTTTCTCACCTCACCTAGTCACCTGACTCTCTCATTCACCTGCTCAGCTGTTTCCACTTTCCCTCATAACCCAGCAGTATATAACAGGCCCACTTCCCCTCGTTTCCTGTTTGATTGTCGATATTGCTTTGTGCTTTGAACCCTGGAATTTGGAACCTGAACTCTGTATTCTGGAACCTCGAGCTGAAATCTTTATGCTGGAGCCTGAACATGTACCTGTACCAGTATCTTACCTGCCTTCCCTCTGCCTGACCTTCAGCCCGATCAACGGATGGATTACCCCTTTGGGTAGGTTGCTTGTTTTGACTGCCTTGACTTCCTTCCTGGTTTTGACCCATGCTGGGGCAGTGTTTTCTGATTGAAGTCTTTGTCTGTGTGTGAATTTTGCTTTTGGGTTCAAACGTTTGTTCTGAGTGGTGAAAAATATGAATCACACTTTAGACAAATCTTCCAGGGAGGTTCAACGGAATCAGGTGCTTTTCAGAACAAGGACTCATCAATGTTACTGCTGTGTCTTCATCAGTCAAAATGACTTTTGGGTCATTCCGTGTCATTTCACCAAATTTCTGAAAATCTTCCCACCTGACCATCACAGAATTTCTTGAAAAAAAATCTAGTACGCAGATACTAGATACTAGTAGGCTAGGACATGCAGTACCAAAAACAGCCACAAAAAAACACCAATATCAGGATTTTTAAAAAATCACTGTGACAAAATGAGGCAAACACCCTCCCAATTTTTTATGATTTTAACAAGAATTTGATCTTTCAAAAAAAGTAAGTTTGAAGCTGATACCTGTTGTCAGAGTATGATGCCAAAAAACGTCTAAACTACCCTTCATTCAATTCACTTTCATGAGAACACTATTGACAGTAGAGACCTAATATTTTGGATTTTTCCTATTAACAAGTGTCTTTTACTAGAATGTTTACAGGACATTCTGAGATGGTCAGGTGGGAGGCATTTACTGAAATGACACAGAATTACCCTTTTGACCAAATTCTAACTCTAAAGGTCAAGGTTTCTTCAAGAGTTCTGTAAGCTATCTTTCACACAGAGACCAGCATCTTCCAGTGTGACAGTGAGCAGTTCTTTAGTTCTCATCCAAACCAAAAAGAGCATGATTACTGTGTTTGAGTCATCTGCAGATGGATGGACTGAATTAACTTTGACAACACTGAAGTTTTTTTTAAATATATCAAAGTGACAGTTGCAAAACCAACAGGCTTCAAGAAAACCAAAAGAAGAAATATTCCATCAAGGACTACTTCTACTACTTCAAATATTGAAGTCACATGAGCTGACGATGCTGGGATTGTTCTGTTGAAGTGTCAGAGGTCAGATATTGTTGACACGGTAGATGGGACAGGGTGAGCAAATAGAGAGAGGAGAAGGAAATGGAGAAAAATGGTGGAGAGATTTCAGACCTCCTGTTCTCAGCTCTAAACATCCTGTTGGAGGGAAGCCCCCCCCCCCCCCCCCCCCCCCCCCCCCCCCCCCCCCCCCCCCCCCCCCCCCCCCCACGGTTCTTTATAACAGGTGTTTGACTTTGCTTTACAAACAAAGAGAAATATTATTGGGTGAACATGCTAAAAATCTAGCAGTTTCCTCTCTTGCTCCATCATATGTCCTTCTTTAGTGGAGGGATACTCCATTCGGAGAGTCAAATGCTTAAGGGAAACCCCCCCCCCCCCCCCCCCCCCCCTTTTTTTTTATAAGAATCATACAAATGACAAAATACTTTTATCTTTGCTAATTCCTTTTTGTATTTTTTTCTTGTTAATTAAATAAAGGCAGATGTCATGGAAGTAAAGTAAATATATCAAAACAAAGCCAGCAGGATAGAATGGCCACATTAGAGGATAAATAGGCTACAGATATTAATGCATACAAAGGCTACATAAAGATCTTTTGGTTTTGGTCTTTTCGACATGATGATTCAATCTACACCATTGTAACGATCGGTGGCGGATGCCTCAGTGACAGCTTTGGCTCTACGCTGTGGTGATACATCAACACTGCTGGACTCGTGATTTAAAAAACACCAGATATACTGTAGTTCTCAACATTCATTGTGTATTGGCATTCATTATTATGTCAACAGACATGGATGTAGGTAAAAAATATATATATTTCTGCTCTCTTCTCCCACTTGGATTATATCACTGTCTCTGCATGTGTTGAACCAGCGTATATTCCTCTGCGGACAGCACTGCATCACTATAATGACTAGCTGACTCTGCACCTGCCAGTAGGATGCATACTATTGCTTTTATTACAGTTTTCCTTTTGGCATTTTAAGGTGTTCATATGGATAATCAACATAGCTCTTAGCAGTAGGACATTTACTTTCAACAAGACCAACTGGAGTTCTCTGTTGGGTCGAACTCGAAGACAAATTCATCTGCAGAGTCCGAGGAGATTAGAAACCCCAACGGGAAATATCAGTGCCTTTAGTAATAGTGCAGTATCATAATTAGTCCACCAGAAGGAGACATAGCCTGTTTGTTCACATGGATGCCTGAGGCTAGGCTCTTCAATGGTGGAAGAAGGCAGAGTGAAACTGTTTATTTTGATTGGTTTTGATTTGAAGTCTTATACTGTATTATTGGAGCCTGGGGAGTCTCCACTTTGATAAAAGTGTATTATTTTTGTGGGTAGCATGAAGTAGCAAAATCATTATCAACATTTTGCATGAATGCACAAAACAAACAGCAGTCTCAGCCGGTGCAGTCTCTGAGAGAGACTGTCTTGGGAGAGAGTTCGGGACTGTGATGGAGAAGGCTCTGTGCCCCCCCCCCCCCCCTCAGCTTCAGCTTCAGTGCTTGGTCCTAGCAGTGGTGTTGAACCATAAGCACTGCACCTCTCAGAATCTTATCCAAGAGACATTTACAGATACATTCTTAAACTGCATTTATGTGCACAGTGTACTGAATGTAACCAGTACACATACAATGCACTTTTCTACCTCACTAGTTGTTTTTATTAAGGAAGGCAGGTTTTGTTATTTACTGACTGGCTCTGCATGCAGTAGCAAAAATAAACATACTATTTAATTTAACAGTCCCTCACCTGCTCCAACAGATGGCAGTGTCCTTTGAAAGAGTGAGTCAATACTGCCAGTGTGTGGATTTTATTGAACAGCTATCTTTATGAGGACCAAATTTGGACCTTCAGATTTTTGAGTTAACGGTGTCATTTTGGCCAGTCTTCACTTTGGGACCTACCGTCCAATGCCTGTTTGAGCTCTGCTCAGACTTGGTTTGAAGTACAGATGAAATGGGAAAATATATTTTTACTTATTTTAAATCACATTCCCGGTCACTATAATGTAATGATAAAAATGCAATTTAAAAAAATAAAATGACAAAAAATATATATATACTATTCCTTCATTTTCTTTTATATCAAAATCCAATCATCTTTTCTTCCCCATGTAAAACAATATATGTACTTACATAAGCTTGTACCAACTAATGACACAATGACATCCATCCATCACTCTGCAACTTTTAGTGACGGAGGAGCCACAGTCCTAGCTCTGGTTAGATGTAATGACATAAATGTTAATTACAAATTAAATGGAAGCAAGCTGTTTAAATGCCCTAAACAAAAGGGACCAGTGTACATGTAATGCTCACATGTGCAGCTATGAGGTTGAGAAGAGAAAAGAAGTCGGTGGTACACTCGACCTGTCAGCGGAGAAACTCATAACCTTGACTTTGTCAATCAAAAAAATGTACGATATACAGACATATCCTTTGTTTTATATTCAACATAACAGACAACACTTTTTTACAAGGCTAAGGGCCTCCTTTACTTAGAAATCTCTAAGTTATTTGATCAAACCCAGATCATCAACCACAGTGAGTACTGGACTTGATATTTATGTAATAGCCAATTCACAGTGGTGCTTGTGACGACAAGCCTGGACCCTCTTGTGTCCCCTCAATTGAGTTTAGCCTTGTGAAACAGCTCAGAATCCATGTTACCCACATCGGCAGTGAACACACCACAAACCTTATATTTAGGTTTTGTTTGGGGTGCAATTATAGGTTGTATCCAGCAGATGGAAGCAGACAAGCATCTGTGTCATTCAGCCAAAACTGTCTGAACACAGAAGTAGAGAGTATAGACAAGACATGTATAATAACCTTTCCCTGTATTTTTGATACATTCACTTGGAACAAGGGACACCATGGTTGTCCTGCTGTGTTGGTGTCACCCGGGTATAAATGACATCATCGTCCTCAGACAAATACAATGCAGACAAAAGGTGTGAACACACTTTCAGTACGAGTGGGTGTCGAATCTCTTGCAAGAAACCTGGACAGGGTATAACATTCAATGATAATCATATGATTTGTCTCTGAATAGAAAAAAAAGGCAGTTTGGGCGCGCTGCTTGAGTCCAGAGAGAGGACTGAGGTATTTCACAAAGCAAACACAGACTGAAGGCTACATTTGTTTGCTTATTTTAATTTAATGACGCTAGACTGGATGGCTGCCAGTAATAAATGCCCCAATAAGTGGTGTAACCTCTGCTGCAAGCCAGATGTGTTCACTCTTGTGAAAGAAATGAGGGAAATCCTGTCAGCTGATGAAATTGTCATGTCAAACCTATTTAATTGTGTTTGTCGTCTGTTTCTTCTCTGTTGTTGTTTTGGTCATGACATGCTTAGAATGCAATTTGATGGTTACAGACACAATGTATTCTTTGGTTTCGTTTGTAAAGGTAGCTCGCAAGCCTCTGAGCGTGGAGATTCTCAGATGAATATAGATATATAGATAGATATATAGAGATATATGAACCTTCGTGTAACATAGGAAGGCGATCTGTATCTAAATGGCTTGTTTAAATCACACAATCTTGTCGTTGAGATTTTTGTGGATCTATTTTTAATCATTTTGCATCTTTGGTGTCAGTAATTTTGTAGTCATTGTGGATCTCTATTCAGTCACTTTTCATCGCTCTTGTCAGTCTAGTCAGTGATTGTTTTATTTTTTTGTTGTTCATTGTGGGAGACAATCATCACTACCTAAATCATAAAACTAATAGCAAAAGAGGACAGTTATCAGTAGCTTAAATACCATTGACAGTGTAAAACCGACGGCTGCGCTCAGAGTTCTTAATGACAGATTATTTTTTTCAGTTTCAGATCTTATACATTTAAAAAATGGTATTATTATTATTATTATTATTATTATTTATTTTTATTATTTATTATTATTATTTTTTTTTTATCTGGAGGAGGTGTGAGCCGCAGCATCACCAGCTCATCGATTTGAAACGAGGCTGTCTGCTCTACCTGTTCAATGTCTGTGTCAGACGTTACCTCACCGACCTGCTGTGATGTCATCCCATCTCTCTCCCTCCCTGACGCCTCGCTCGATCTGACGTCTTTTCCCCCTCTCTGTTTGGCTCTGTCATCTCACCTCTGCTTCTCTCTTTCTCTCTCTCTCTCTCTCTTTCCCAGTAGTTACAGCACAACAGCAGTATTTTCATACATATTCACGTTGAATGACGTGCACAAACAAGCAAGTAGAAAATATTCTGAAGATGACAGCTATGATTGTGATTAATGTTAAGTGTTAGTTCTCTTTAAGGTGGATGCCAGTGACAATGGATGTAATTGAAATGGATGTGAAAGATGTGACTTAATACATCAATATATACGTGAATGTGTTGCTAAGAATCTTATTGGTTGTACTCTAATGCAGACTTATATCTTTGTTAATTTGTCAATTTAAATGCATAGGCAGAATTTGTAAAGCTTCACAACTTTTGTAACTAAACCTGAGCTATCAGGGTTTAATGAGCTACATCGCTGCATTATTTTAGTCTGCATGTTGTCATTTTGACCTTTTCATGTTCTACCATCCAGTACATATGTTGCAGTTGTGCCATTGCTCCATCACATGTGGTGGTACTGAACTCCACTGCTCTTCAGCAGGCTGATTTCCAGTATTTCTCTAAGTTGGTCTGACATTGCTGTGTAATTCAGTCAGTTTATTTAACTGCACTGCTGCATGGTGTCTTATTTTATTGTTTATCTGCATTTCCTCAATATGTAAATTTGCAGAAGGAAAACTGCAGCATTTAGAACAGAAACTCCTTTTGCTGTATGTAAAGACCTGCTCGTGATTTGAGCCCTGCCTAGAGCCTTGGGGACAACTGACCAGCTGTGTACACAAGCGCATGTAGACAAACACACACACACACACACACACACACACACACACACACACACACAACCATTAGGCGTATACTGTATATATTTTAACGTTTTTTACTTGAAAATGCTCAGTTAACACTGTGTTTCTCTCAGAAGGATGGATTGGAATGTCGCCTCAGTTAGAAGCTTCATCTCTCTGCCTTATTAGGTTTTATTTGGTTGTTATATTGTTATTGCTGATATTTCTGCTCATTGAACTTCTAACTAACTGAACATGTTTCATTTTATAGAGGAAATAAAAATTATATATTGAGCCCCAAAACACAACCTGCCAACCTGTTAATCTCATTTACAGTTTTTTTCGATTGCTTAAACACTAAAATCAAAAGTATGACACTATTATCAAAACCTTACACTCAAGGATCATAACATGAGCCCAGATCTGCACCACTATAAGCACAATGTCAGCTTCACACTTTTTGCAAAACAATACACACAGTGATTTGCAAAACACTAAACACACTTAACATACATTACACACAAAAATCTATCATGAAGTCACGTCCTTGCAATACCAAAGCACTGACTGTCAAATTACCACACCGTCCAACCAATTGGTTCAACACAGTCATCAGGTGTGCAAACACTTGTTTGCTTAATTGCAGACACAACAATCAGGTGTGTAAGCACTATAAAAAGAAGTAGGTGAGTTCAGCGTTCTCCAAGCACAATGGAAAGAGTCAGAGAAAGAGTAAGACGACGAGGAGGAGGAGGAGGACGAGGAAGAGGAAGAGGAAGAGGAAGACAAGAAGGTGCTCAAAGAGGACCGAATCTGACAAATGAGATCCGCGCAACACTGGTTGACCACGTTGTCAACCACGGCCTGACGCTGAGGGAGGCTGGACTGCGAGTACAGCCAAATCTAAGCCGATATACAGTGGCAAGTGTGATGAGAACATTTCGACTGGAAAATAGGTATTGTAAAAATATCATCATATCAAAAACATCTGCACGGTTTCTGTCACTGCTTACAGTACTGTATTCTATGCACTATCAGCACTTCTGTTACCTTTTCCTGTGAAATTACTGTACTATTGTATACTGGTTTTTTTTCTACATAGGATTGAGGGTCAGGGACGACAAGGGGGAAGGCCTCCTATGTTCACAGAACAGCAAGAGAGGGAGATAGTAAACATGGTTTTGGCCAACAATGCTATAACACTCAAGCAGCTCCAAGCTAACATTGTCAATAACCACGCCATTTTCAATGATATCCATCAGGTCTCAACATCAACACTGGCACGCATCCTAAAAAAGAAACATATTCAAATGAAGCAAATTTATCGAGTGCCTTTCGAGCGCAATTCCGAAAGGGTAAAACGACTGCGGCATGATTATGCAGAGGTATGTATTCACTTTAGCAGTGTGATCTTGCATACTGTCTCAGTTTTTTTCTGTACTGTAATATGTATACTAGATCTACACTGAACTACACAATTTTGCCGGACACTGTTTTTCAGAGAGTTTTACGAATGGATGGAGAGGAGATCCAGCATGAGTTCATTTACGTAGATGAGGCTGGGTTCAACCTGACGAGAACACGAAGGAGGGGAAGAAACATCATTGGCCACAGGGCTATAGTCAATGTCCCAGGGCAACGCTGGGGTAATATAACACTCTGTGCAGCCATTACACAGAATGGGGTCCTCCACCGCCATGCCCATATGGGCGCTTACAACACAGCACTCATACTTACATTCTTGGACCAATTGCACAACATAACAGCAGCAAATCAAATAAATCATATGCAATACATTGTTGTCTGGGACAATGTGTCTTTCCATCGCTCTGCTCTGGTTCAGAACTGGTTTCAGCAACATCCACATTTCACCGTCTTATATCTTCCACCATACTCTCCATTCCTCAACCCTATAGAAGAGTTTTTCTCGGCATGGCGGTGGAAGGTATATGATCTCCGTCTCCAGGCTGAGGTACCCCTCATCCAAGCCATGGAGGAGGCCTGTGACCAGATGGAGGTAGCAGCAATGCAAGGATGGATTCGTCATTCAAGACGTTTCTTTCCAAGGTGTCTTGCTAATGACAACATTGCCTGCGATGTTGATGAAATTCTCTGGCCAGATCCAGGTAGGCGAAGAGACAATGTCTAGTTGTTGTTTTTTAACTTACAATACGTAAAGTGACGTTTGATTAAAGTATTATGAATCTCTATGTCAACATTTTGGGCGTGTTGAGAAATAAATGAGTTTCTTCAGTCTGCAACATTGGTCTTGTGTATTGTTTGGTGAATTTACATTATATTTGTACTTTGTTGATAGTAGCCTACTCTAATCATAGGGAAGTAGAAGTGCTAAAAGTGTTTTAGGTTTATCACAGCAGAGTGTAACTCGTGCAAACAGAGTATAGTAATGTGAAACGTGTGTGTTTCATATAGTAACAAAGTGTGGTTTTTAAAAAGAAGTGTATAGTTTTTACAGGAGTGTTTAATTTTGCAAAGGATCTGTAGTGTTTTGCTAATTGGGTGTGTGGTTGTGCTAATTGTGTGTAGTGTTTTGAAAACACAGGCCCTGTTTTGAAAATTGTGCTTAAGCAATCGAGAAAAACTGTAATTGTATTCGACAACTTGCTGCGGATGAAAAAAGCTTATATATTATTTTACCTATTTAAAAAAAAACTTTAATTACCTACAGAAATGCATGTCGAAAAATCATCTTGAGTCGCATACTGAGCTGAAATAACAGTTCGAATAAATCAAAACGGCATTTTCTAGTTATTTCCCTTTCAACAATCAGATCGGCATCAATTCCAATTGATCGTATTCTTTAAAGTAAATGCTATAAATCTTTCATATGACATGTATAATATAACATGTAATATTACATATCATGTAGCCCACCTTTTAAAGGAGCAATATGCAACATTCTGAGCATTAAAATGGCATCAAATCGACATTTGAAACAATTGAAATATGTACTTTAACAATATGAGTTTAAAATGTTATTTGTGTAACTGTTTGCCATGCTTGCTGAAACGGGGTGTGTTTCTGCAATAACACAATATCAGTCTCTTCTAACTACTGTTAACTCAGTTCAATTGTCTTTATGAAATTAAATATGGGATTATACTTCCTCCTCTTGTTTGAGTTGTTTATCATCGTAATTAATTATTTTGCTCTAGATCCTATGAAGATGTACGATCTTAGTCCAAGTCCTTTGAGACACTCTAGTGAAGTGTTGCAAAAATAAACTTAAAATGACTCCAGATACTGCATCAACAAAAAATGAGGAGCTACAATGTTTGACTGACAAATGATCTCCTGGGAGTTCAGTGCAGAAACAGCAGTGACTCCCCCATCGTACCAAAGATGGACCCAAAATAAAAAATCACGCAAGAAACCGACATTACCCATTTAAATGCAAATAAAAGAAGGTGCAGAGTTATAAAAGAAGGTGCACTTATTTTCAATCGTTTTTCCCCAGGCAGGCCCTCACAAAGTTTAGTCCCAGACTGCGAATATTTAAGTCGGGGGGGGGGGGGGCGTCTCTCCACTATATTGATTGTGTACTCGGGCTTATGCTCTCCCTCAATCGCCCATTTCATTATGCTTTGCTCCAGGTTTATTGGTTTCTAAGGCATGAGGCTCCAAGGGGGCGACGTGTTTAGCTTATTGCTTTGGCGGCATGAAGCAGTGCTGGCTTATTGCTGGAGTCTGGAGGTCCGAGCTGTTGCAGCAGCCGAGGTACACAGACATCTATTCTGTTGGAGACACTAGTGAAACCAGTATGAATTACAGCAAACAGGAATGGGCACAAAGAAACTCGAAACGTGTTTCCCAGACACGAGAACTCTCCTAAAGATGAAGTTGAATTTTCTTGTTTGTGCGATAAACGGGTCAAAATACAAATATATTCAATTTCCAGTCAAATAAAATGGAGAGAAAATTCTCCCAAAGTATTTACAGTTACATTTAGGTCATTTAGCAGACGCTTTTGTCCAAAGCGACTTACAATAAGTACATTTGTCAAAAGAAGGAAACAAAGAAACCACAACCTATCATTGCCGATAAAGTAAGAGCTAAAAATAGAACAAGTGTAAGGTCCTCATCTGAGTAAAGTAGTACCTTAAGAGCACCTTTTTTTTGGGGGGGGGGGGGTGTTAGTGGGTCATGCTATGTAGAGTCGAGGTGAAGTCTGAACAGGTGAGTCTTGAGCCTTTTTCGGAAGATGGCAAATGACTCTGCTGTCCTGAAATCAGTCGGGAGTTCGTTCCACCACTGAGGCGCCAGAACAGAGAAAAGTCTGGACTTTGCTGAGCGACATTTGTTTGATTTCAGCGATGGTGGTACCAGCCGGCCAGCTGAAGTAGAGGAGCGAAGTGTTTGCTTCGGGGCATAAGGTTTGACCAGTGTTTGAAGGTAGATGGGTGCCGTTCCATTGATGGCCCTGAAGGCCAGTGCCATCGTCTTGATTTGGATGCGTGCTGCAACAGGGAGCCAGTGGAGGTCACGGAGGAGGGGGGTCACATGGGAGAATTTGGGTAGATTGAAGATAAGGCGTGCTGCAGCGTTCTGGATACGCTGCAATGGTTTAATCGCAGAGGCCGGGAGTCCGGCCAGGAGAGTGTTGCAGTAGTCAAGGCGGGAGATGACCAGTGCTTGGACCAGGAGTTGCGCTGCATCTTTTGTGAGGAAGGTCCGGATCCTGCGGATATTGTAGAGGGCAAATCTGCAGGATCGGGCCACAGCAGTGATGTTGGGGGTGCAGGATAGTTGGTCATCGAGGATTACACCCAGGTTCCTCGCAGTTGAGGAAGGTAATACTGTGATGCCCTCGACAGTGACCGACAGGCCCATGCGAGGGCAGTCTTTCCCTGGGATGAAGAGGAGTTCGGTTTTATTCAGGTTAAGCTTGAGGTGATGTCCCCGTTGTCCAGACAGAGATGTCAGCCAGACAGTCCGAGATGCGAGTTGCAATGTGAGTGTCAGAGGTTGGGGGGAAAAGAGAGGAACAGCTGGGTGTCATCTGCGTAGCAATGGTAGGAGAATCCATGCGATGTAATTACAGAACCTAGTGATCTGGTGTATAGTGAGAACAGAAGCAGTCCTAATACTGAGCCTTGAGGGACACCCCTGTCCAGAGAACAGGTGAACAAGTGTAGATCGGGGTAGGTGGACCAGAGGAAGGACCTGGTAGGACCATCTCGGCGAGATGAGGAGCCCAGTTCCTCCTCCTCGCCCTGTTCGTCTTGGGGAGTGTGAAAACGAGTAGGCAGTTGAAAGGGGCAGCTGGAGTGGCAGTGTTTTCTGGGGTGATCCAGGTCTCCGTAAGGGCCAGGAAGTGGAGAGTCTGCAGGGAGGCATAGGCTGAAATGGTGTCCGCCTTCTTGACTGCAGACTGGCAGTTCCACAGCCCCCCTAGTACTTCAAGTTCCTTACCGGTGGAGAATGGTGGGTAGCAGAGATTGGATGGGTTACAGCCTCGAGTGAAGGGTCTCTGGTAAAATCTTCTCCAGTGTGATGTCCTGACTGGGATAAGACACATGGCTGCAATGGGGGGGGGGGGGGGGGGGGGGGGGGGTTGAGATGTTATGCCTACCTCAATGGACTTCCTCGATGGACTCCCGCAGATAGACTTCCTCGTCTTTGTTCAGCTGTCTTGACTCCCGCAGATAGACTCCCTCGTCTTTGTTCAGCTGTCTTGACTCCCGCAGATAGACTCCCTCGTCTTTGTTCAGCTGTCTTTGTTCAGCTATCTTTGTTCTGCTGGCCTGACGCTGTAGTGACAGCCTTTTAAGTGCTCAGTTTACCTCATGCACTGACTGTGACCCCTCCCTCCAATCAAGTCTATTTTCTACAGCTGAGCTGGCTGAAACTAGCTGATTGCTCACTTAGCATAGACAGCTTCACAAGAATTTAAACAACAAGCTATCAACACAAGACTAAATGTTACAACTAGCTTTACTCACAGAATGCCTAAACCCAAATCTACAATTAGTTTCTGACTTACCAACAAGAGACAGAGCAGCTTCCTTCCTTTCTCCAGACAAAAAAAAAAACAAAAGTGTGTTGTTTGGTCTTTCTCTTCAACCATATGCACTTGCCCCGGGCCTATCTTCATTCTCTATCCGTCCAACAGAGACCCTCCAACTGTCCCAGTCCCCAATAATTTCCGATCCACTCACTTACCTGCATTTTCTGTCACATGACCTTCCAGTCCCACCGACTCATCTGCTCCCCATGTCCCTACTCAGCCTTGCAGCATACCAGCCCATTTGCACCCACAACTTCCCAGACTGCCAATGCCTTGCTTTCCAGATATCTGTACCTGTACCTGTATTTGTATTTGGCTGCCCCATTGAGGTTTAACTGTGCACTCTGGGTGTTACTTCTGTTGGACGGTCCCATCGTTGTGAGCTTCTTCATTGAACTCTTCCTGTCTGCCTGGACTAACTGCCTTTGGGTTATTCCCTTGTTGCCTTCAGCCCAGGAAGAGTGTTCGGTCAAACCATTATGACTATTGGGTCCATCACATGATGCTATTCAGTTCAAAAATACTTGTTCTTATACACTTAAAGTGGGGAAGAGATGCCTGTTAATTTAAAGTAAAGCAAATTAACTTCCCAAATTAACACTTTAATAGCCCTTATTTAAATCAGTAGGTCCTAAAAATCTTTAAATGCACTAATAGCTGAATCCAGGGTTGTTTTATTGTTGCTGTTCATGTGAATGAAGGGAAACACTGGTGTGCTTGCTATTGGCCCATAGATAAGAAAGATTACAGAAAGATCTGGGTAATTTTATCACTCTGCAGTTTTTGGCTTCATGCATCAGTGACCAACTTTTATTGGAATGAAAAAGGGCCTGCCTTCAACGCTGTATCTAGTTGGAGACACTATGGAAAGACACTGGGAAAGAAGTGCATTGCATCTCAATAATATCTCCAATATACTTTTAGTAAAGGAAGCCCATACTGCTTTCTTTGCTAACTTAATTTCTTATTTAAAAAGACATCCTAAAATGTTACACTATTGATAACATTGTTTCACTGCCACTCTACACATTACCATGTTTTTCTATAGGGGTCTTTGTAGGGTCTTCATAGGGTCTTCATAGGGGTCTTTGTCCATAGGGGTCTTTGTTGATAAGGTAATGGCTGTCAGGTCCAGTCTTCATCCTGGCACTTGTCTGTCCCAGTTTATCCCCTCTTGTTTTCCTACTGTTCTAGACTCTTTCCAATCAATCAGCTTACAAGATCTGATGGATTTGATCGGGAAAATTAAGCCACCTTTTGGCACTCTAGATGTACTACCATCTTTTTAAAAGTTTTGCAAATTATTGGGCCCCCTGTTTTAGCTTTTAGCAATTAATTCATCCTTCTCTATAAGATGTCACTTCCCTGCATGTCACTATCCTGCTTATTGTGAAAAAAACTGGATCCTGCTTCGCTCATGAACTAAAACCCAACATTTTTTGTCGAAACGTTTAGAGAAGGAAGAAACTCACTGCCGCATTGGAGACTCACAACATTTATAAGTTCTCATTAGGATTTGGGAAACGACATTGGACTGAAACTGCTCATTTGTGAGTTTCTCAACACATCCAAATGTCTTCTGATGCAGGTGATTGTTCTGTGTTGGTATGTCTTGACCTCAGTCATACATTTAACACTGTAGACTATCATATCCTGATGAAGAGGCAACATAATTGGATGGTCATGGCATAGCATCAGACTGGTTTTCACCTTTTCTCACTGACAAAACTTTTACCGTCTCTATTGGAAACATGGTGTATGATTATTTTATTGTGTTGTGGTGTCCCACAGGGCTCAGTCCTGAGGCCTCTGTTAATCTCTTTATATTGTATACCCTTGGAACAGACCAAAAACAAATTTGATACTGCATATAATTTATATGCAAACAACATCCAACTTCCCTTTACATTCAAACATACTAAGGCTTTTAGGTTATATAAAGTAGACTATTAATGGACCATACCAGTCTCATCCTGAGTTCTCTCCATTATTAGATTAGATTTCCCGTCTTCAACACATCTTGTGTGCATCAGTGTCTGCAGTGTTTAATTTAGTAGAGCTCAGTCTACCTGTTTTAACCGCCATTCACTGCCATTCATATTAAAACGGTGGGTAAAAACCCTCTACGACACTGTTAAGTTGCTGGCTTTAGGTAAATCAACCTTGTGAAAATCACAACATTGTTTATTACTTGATTAAAACCATAAAACCATGCATCCAGAGATAGAAGCAGGTTCTGGGTTCACTCAGAAGCAGGTTCTGGGTTGTTAATGTCCGGCTTCTTCCACTTTTACGCAAATAGCCTGGGTGGAGCTAGCTGGTAATATCAAGTTCAAGAGAGTCTTATTTCGGTGAACAGGGAGCTCAATAACAAGCACACTCTTTCGGCACAAGCAACACGCCTTGCCTTGGCTGCATCCCATTGGCCAAAAGTTTTCTGGCTGGTTCTGATTGGACTTTCTAACCAGGAATCAGTCAATCAATATACAAGCTTGTATGAGATGCACTAAACGTTGGTTTACAATCTACAATTCAATGTAGAGAAGAAGATCCTGGTCAGAGTACAACTTCATAAAATGTCCAAGTATGAATATGAGGAAGACGTACTGGGAGAAGTTCACTGGGACAATCATTTATTCATGGCAACGGTTTAGCCATATCAGTACGAGCCTGAAATTCACAAGGGCCAGAGGTCTATGTTTCAGTCATCATTGACCACCTTTTTATTTTGGTTCTGCTCTCTGAACTGTCAATCACAACAGAGCCAAGACAGCTGTTGGGCTGAATGTTATGTCTGGATAAATAGTTTCTTACAAGACGTGAATTTCAATCTTGAATTTGAGCTAGATGGACGAGGTGAGTTTTAACTAACTTTGACAACCATTTTCGGGTACATTCTGTAGCTTTTATTGAATATGGACCAAACTTAAACAAATGATCTATCGCAACATACGGAACAGCTGAAACTGAGGGGGGGGGGGGTGATATGTGTGTATGTATCTGTTAGCAGAAACAAAGAGAGGAGCAAGTAAAGGTCACAACACAAAGGTCAGTAAGCGTGTTACTATCACACGGGAGCCCGTCGAGTGAACTGGCATTTGCCCGGCGTGATCCCGGTCTTTTAAGGCAAGGCAAGGCAAGGCAACTTTATTTGTATAGCACATTTCATACACAAGGCAGACTCAAAGTGCTTCACATCATAAAACAAAGTGAGAAGAAAAAAGAAAGAAAAAATAGAAGAATTAAAAGAAAATAATAAAAATTTAAAAAATGCATTACAGAAAGAAAATAGAATAAAAACATATTTGCAATAATTAAAAACAGTGCAGACATTAAAAGATTTAGCAGAAAGCTATGGTGAACATAAAAGTTTTCAGTCTAGTTTTAAAAGTGGTCAGAGTTGGGGCAAGTCTTACATCTTCAGGAAGTTTATTCCAGCCATTTAACTGCTAGTAGCTTGCTTACGGAACTCGTGAGTGTGTCCGAGGTCAAACCAAACACAGTTACAGGAATAAACCCAGCGGCGTGGGTACACAATCAACAGCCTCTTACTTGGTCGATGTGCGTGTGTCCATCCTGTGCGGGTGGGGGCGTTTCTTGGAGCGCTGGCAGCGACGGGGCTGTGGTCTGCGAGTCACACAGAGGGCTGGTCCTCGTGCGGCAGCGGAGGATGCAGCGAGTCGATTAAATCCAGACGAGAGTGGGGCCTAGAAGTTATCCTTCTCTCTGGTTCAACTTGGATGAAGAAACAGTTTGAGTGTTTCTTCCTTCTGCAGACGGACAAAGAAGATTGTGGCGATCTTCTCAGGATCCAAAATACAAAAAAAAAAAAAAAAAAAAAAAGACGAGAAGAGGGGAAGAGGGGAAAAGAGGGGAAAAGAGGGAAAAACGGTCTGTATCTCGTCCAGCGAGTTTCGGGAAAGACTGTGGCCTAGGACAAGGGAAAAGCTGCAGACATTGAGAGTTCACCTCCTGTTGTAACGGTATGCTATGGTGGAGAGAGGGCGTTTAAAGGTGGTTGCTGACCTTTATACCCCATGGCCGTGCCCAGGGGCCCCTGGGGTCCGTGGGGCTGTCAGCCAATAGGGCACCAGAGTTGGTATTACATCAGACTTCACACCTAGGTGAGAGGTGTGAAGCAAGATGGAGGTTTTAGGGTGCAGCTCCTTGTTTGATTCCTTTGTCTGACCGCATGTAAAAGCTTCTAGCCTCCGTGTAGGCTTTGTTCTCCTTCATGGTGAGGTCGCAGCCTCACCAGCCTTCAGAGCGGTATAAGGGCCGAACAGTCCATGTATTCCTTGAAACACGTGGGAGTCCGAACAGTCTGTGAATTCTGTGTGTAGCGCCTCTCTAGTGTATGAAACTATAGTGAGAGGTGGCTAACCTGA
This sequence comes from Eutrigla gurnardus, assembly GCF_963514095.1. Lineage (NCBI taxonomy): Eukaryota > Metazoa > Chordata > Actinopteri > Perciformes > Triglidae > Eutrigla > Eutrigla gurnardus. The sequence goes on from NC_139922.1 coordinate 8,201,630, forward strand.
GCTCTTTCTTTACTCTTAAACAACAAGATAGGGTTTCGGTAATAAACTTCAACATATACAATAACAGTAGGGGCCCTAGTTTCGTAGACCAGCGCAGGGTGGCGCAGGGTGGCGCAGGGTGGCGCAGGGTGGCGCAGTGCAAGTTTCGACCCGCGCAGCCTTGCGCACCGTCAGTTTGGCAGTTTGGTAGATCGCCTGCGCCAGGATGGCTGACTGCGCCTGGTCTACGAAACTAGGGCCCTAGGTGCGAACAGGGAATTTTAAATGTTGTCTTGACTTCCATCAATTTGACTCTTAATTCATTAATTTAGATTAACTTAAATACTTTTAAAATAATAGTACTGTTTAATCACTTTTTAACGTAACTTATTCTTTTTGATCTTAATGAACTTGAAATAGTAACTCAAGTGACCACAACTGTTCAGTATAGATAAAAAATGAACCATTTACTCACAAATTATTCAGCAGGTACACACACACTTTGCCAAAAAGTAATACATGTCACCATGACACTCTAATGGGCCCCATGAAAATAAAATAGCCGGCAAAGAAATGAAAACTCAATTGTTCAAATATACCGTTCAACCGATGCAGGCCTGAATGCAGCTCGGGTAAGTTGTATCCTCAAACAAATGGCGGCTTCGCCACGAGGGCAAAAGAAAAGAAGGGGTACCGTAATCCACAGGTGTTGAAGCCTCACAGCCTGCGCTGAAGAACGGCCGAAGCGGGAAGAGATGATCCACCCAGAGGAAAAGAAGACACACGCCGCCGCCGGACCCACCGTGGCTCGACTCCGTCGTCTGCGTCGCTGTAGCTCTCGCTGTAGCTCTCGCTGTAGCTCTCGCTCCATTGTCCGCAGCACACACACGCTGTCCCACAGGCTCTGCCGTAGGGGTCGCTAGCCGCAAGCCTATTAGCAAAGTCCGTGGAAACTACTAGCCACTTGTCCAGCCGCTAGCTTTCACTTCTCTTAAGTTGAGCAGTCCGCTCAAACAGACAGCAACCTCACCCCAAAGTCTTCCGAAGCGTCCTAGTCCAACACCTCCACGACCCTGGTGACGGACATTCACTCGACATACTATCTCCTCTTTTCACCGCGTTTCCATGCGTCGTCTCCCTCGTGTTTTTTTCTACCACCCGATCATCGGCTCACTCCCACATCTTTCAAAATAAAATACATTCAAAACATTTGTGTGTCTATTTCTTCCTGTACTTTCCGGCATAGTCAAACCACAGTTACCGACATTTACAAACAACAAATAACCAACATATTAAAGGCATAGCTCCACATACCAAAAACATCACCCAGCATTCACTCCTTACACTGAATGACATTAACTTTATTTTTTCAACCTTAAATGACATCTCTTAACCATGAACTTAGATTTTTTCTTTTAAATCTCAAATACTATTTATTATGCAATTAACCCATTTATTTGAACATATTTCCTGTTTTAATCTTCCTAAATTTCCACCGGGCTACATGTGGAAAAGAGGTTAAATAGTTAGTTCAGGTTAGAGTCCATAGCGTTGAAGGAGGCATAGTGTCTGGGCAGAGATTGAGGCAAGGTCTTGGCAGAGATTTCTAACTATCTTAACTATATCAGACATTGTCTACTAATTCAGTTTCTTAACCATCGATGTAAACATCAACATTGTTATTACACTGAGGCAATTTCAAACAGGAAAAAAACCCTACTATGGAAAACCGAACAAAGAAGGAAAAGGAAAGCGAGGAAAAGGAGGAGAGGTTAGTGGTCACTTGACTTATTCCTGGAGAAGGTTGGAGTTAGCCTGTGGGACGTGTGTAGCATCTCTCCAAAACCCAACATTTAGTACATTTTAGCTATGTATCCTGTTTTTCTATGATAGACAGATTGAGGATGTACCCTATGCCCAGGTTCCTGGGGTCTACAGAGATCGAGATTGCACTGCCAAGACTATAAGCCAAATGTACTTGTGAAGGTTGCACAACAGTTGTAGTAGCAGATTGAGAAGGTTTTTAAGCCATATGCAAGGTGTTATTGAGCAGGGCGGTGTGTAAATTGACAGTGACTATGGTTCCCTGGAGGGTCTTGCCCAAGTTCTGCAGTTGTTGTTGCTGTGAGAAGGGGTTGATGTTTAGTAGGGGTGTGAATCTTTGGCAAATCGTTGGCGATTTGATTCAAGGACAATTTATTTTTTTTGGAACGATTCGATTAAATTCTGTAAACCACGATTCCATTCAGTAACTTATAATCAAAATTCTATATCCATGAAATTAACATGCAATAATGCGAGTGAGACTATCTTTATTCTCCTGAAAGGTGAAAAAATAAACAGACCACAGAATTACTTATTTAACATATTTATTCTATAAAAAAGTAGTCCTGCATAATATTTTATGCTGAATACAAAAACGTAATGCTCAGTTATTTTTAACATTTTTCAATAGACTACATGCTGGCAGGGGAGAGAGTGTCTCAAACGCATTAAAACAATCATAATTAAGAATCACGATTAATACGATTAAACGCATTTATATCGATTATTGGTGAAGCCAAAACAATTGATTCTATTTATTTATTTTAGCAGATCGATTTTGTTGAATCGCTAGGACTGACAATCAATTCATCGATTAATCAAATGAATCGTTACACCTCTAATGTTTAGGTGTTAGTGCATGTGGTTACACCCTAATGTTGCTGTGAAGAGTCTTCTCCCTCGTGAGAGGGAGACTGCCTCCCCCTTTCAGGTGTAGCAACTGGGATCTCTCTTAGGGAAAGGTTTGTGGGGTTTGATATTGTACATTCACGGGTGGCAGGGAGTTTGACATTTGCTGCCGGGGCACTGGGCCGTTTTTCTGCATCCCCACCAAGTCGTGTCCCCACGTTCGTCACCTAGATGTAGGGTTTGGTCTGGATTTTAGCATCCTCCTGCGTCTCGTGTCCTCCGAAGAGTGATGGCACTCACCGCATAAGTCTGAGGATTTGGGAGCCATCTACATAGATTCTTGGGAGGTCTCCACAGATATTCTCGTCATAGTACCGATGATGGGAAGGCAGTGATGGCGTGGTGACGAGGCATGACTGGGCTCCTGACAGCCCCTCGCTGTCGCAATGCGTACATTGAGCCAAACCATGGCCCAAGACCGTCTTATGATTTTAGGGATACTTTACTTCAATGTCGTAGCCTTGCAGTGCCATGATCCATGATGCAATACGACTGTTTGATACCTGCCCTTCTCTTATCTCCTGGCTGTTTAGAAAAGTGACAGGTTTTGATTATCATCTTCTGACCCCCGACGTAGCTGCGGAAGTGTTCTACCGCCCAGACAGTGGCAAGGAGAGCCTTCTCGCAGTTGGAGAACTTAATATTCACGCCGCTGAAAGGATGGCATGCATAAGCAATGACTCTCTGTGTCGTATCTCTGTGCCAGGGCAGCACTAAGGCATTTGGAGCAAATACTTGCTTCAAGGTGAAACTCTGTCTTTATCTGGGTGACCAAGGCAAGGTGCACAGCAGACCTTCTTCTTCTTTTGGTGGAAGGACTGTTCCTGGGTCTCCCCCCAGGTGAAAGGTTGCTCTTTGCACAGGTGGTCTGTGAGAGGATTGGCGAGCTCTGCATAGTCCTCGATAAACAGTGTTGGGGTTGTAGCAGGAGCAGATTTGGTTATCAACAGTTAACTATCAATATCAATATGATTATCGGTATTAATAATTATATTTAATATATTATCATGATATAATCATGAATAAACGGGGCACCACCCTGGGATCAGGGAAAAGATAACCTAAACCTGTATTCAGTCTCAATATGAAGGTTTTATACTCACATGCCAATCATCGTGATCATTGGCATGGAAGCATAAAAACAATCTAACAATTAAGAAGGGCGTGAAATTCAAGCACTAGCCTTCACAACCTGCTGTTATCCAGTGACATATACACAACAAGCACAAGAGACCGCTAGTTATAACATAATAAGATTTATTAAAATCAGTAATAATGATCACAATCAATAACACTGCAATTAACAAAGCCTTATTACCTAACTACCTAACACACAAAGCTAAGCTTAAACAAAGGGAGAGACACACGTGGAGTGTGTGTGTGCGTATGTGTGTGCGTGCGTGTGCATGTGCGTGTGTGTGCGTGCGTGTCGAGAGAGAGAGAGAGAGAGATGGCTATGGGCGGCCATCAGATGGAGCTATTCCTCGCAGCGTTCAGGGGCGGAGCCACTGAGGTTCGATGGGGTAGCGAGAGAGAGAGAGAGAGGTGGAGCTATTCCTCGCAGCGTTCAGGGGCGGAGCCACTGGCGTCTGATGGAGTAGCGAGAGAGAGAGAGAGAGAGAGAGAGAGAGAGAGAGATAGCCGTATGTAGCCACCAGATGTAGCTATGTCCCTAGCGTCCGCCGGGAACAGCTGGCTTAGGACACGTGTGTGCGGCGTGTATGTGTGTGTGTGTGTGTTAGCGGGACACAAACAAAGAGAGAGAAAATGCGCGAGCGATATTCTGAGGCCCAGAAGCCGTGCCGCTATCACACGGGCTCGCGTGAATGAACTGGCGTTTATTCCGCGAGACCGGTCTTTTAACTGATAGTAGAGGCTTTCTGAGCTCACGAATATGGCGGAGGTTAGTCGGAAACACTGTTACAGAAATCAACCCAGCTGCGTGGGTACACGATCAGCATTCACATACAGCAGCACATGAACAAACGGACTCGGCGGTCCGCGATCAGAACTTAAAACACATTAACAAGAATTACAAGCATGTCCTACACTATCGAATCTCTGCTTCTGCCCAGACAAATAGCCTCTTACTTTTGTCGATGTGAGATGCGTCGATGTGAGGGTTTCGTCCCGTGCGGCGATGGCGTTCCTTGACGCCGGCAACGGACAGTAGTTCGTGGGGCGCTCGTTCAGCGCCGGATCCAATTGGTTGAAGAAAACCGTTAGTAATTCTTCCTTCTGCAGGGAACGATAAATCGCGGGGCTCGGCGATTTAGTCAGCTGATTTCAGACAAAGACGGGTCGAGTTATCCGTTCTGCTGGCAGCTGGGACGAAGAAAGTTTTTCTTCTTACCACGGGGAACGGGAGAGTCGCGCTGTCGCGGTGGTCTCCTCGGGATCCAAAATGATAAACAAAAGAAAAATAAAACGAGTAGAGAAAAAGAGGGGTAAAACAGTCTGTTGCTCGTCCAGCGAGTTTGGGGGAAAGACTGCGGCCTAGGACAAAGGGAAACGCTGCAGACGTAATCTTCACCTCCTGGCGTAACGCAAGTTACTTTGGAGAGAGAAAGTTTTTCTGGTGGCCGCGGGATTTATAGCTCACGGCTGGTCCGGGGGACCCCCTGGAGTCCCATGCAGTTGCCAGCCAATGGGGCACCAGTTGTGACGTCAGATCTCGCGACCAGGTGGAGGTGACACTAAAATGGTGGTTTGTAGTTTTTATCTCCCTTGTCCCATTGTCTGTCCGCATTGTGTAGTCCTAACGGTTAGGTCCCAACAACTGCCTAGAGTAGTTGCAGACGCCCAGGAATCTCCTGAGCTCCGACTCGCTTGTCGGGGCTTTGATGTCTTGAATGGCCCTAACCCTCCCAGTTTGAGGTTCAATGCCCTCGGCACCCACCGTTAGACCCACATACTCGACTTTCGTGCAGCACCACTGGCCTTTGTAAAGTGCCAGTTAGCTCCTGCTCCTGCTAGATGTTCCTTAAAGGTTAGACTCCTCATGAGGATGTCATCCACGTAAATGAGGTTACCACGTGCAGCCGCGTCGCTCATCTCATTGTGGAGGAAAATATTGAACTCAGTTGGGGAGTTTGAATACCCGAAAGGGCAGCGGTTCCAAGTATACTGGCGGTTCCCAAAGAATGTGGGAATGTGAAAAGGACATCGTCTAAGTTCTTATTCCTGGCTAGGGAAGTAGGTAATTCCCCTATGACTGGTACGGTTAGTTCAAAGTCATGGAAAGAGTTGTCAACCAGCATCCCTAGCTGTTTCCGTGCTTCCACCTGGATTTATTTATTTGTTTATTTCAGGCATGTCCGTTAAATCATTATCACACATCTTTGTTCACATAGTAAAATACACATGGCCGAAAGGGAAAGCGGGAGAAGCCAAGGCTTATCTAGTCCCGCCCCCATTACCCACAGGAAAATAATCTACATCATAATCTTTTCTTATCTTTTGCATCTTTCACTTGACATAACATTTTATTTTACTTGTGACATTTGACATAATATGTTACAGCAGTAGGTGGTACAGAGAGCTGAAGTCCAGTGCATACAGATTACGTGTGTCCGCACACGTGTCCGTTTTTGTCACGAGTGAACAGCAGTCTCAACATGTAACAAAGTCTGAAGGGGCTCCAATCGACAGAGAACAAAAAAAAAAAAAAAAAAAAGTCCAGTGTAGCTATTATTTGTTGGGATGGTGTGGGAGTCCTTTTTTTATTTTATTCGTCACTCTCCTCTGCAGCTTTCGCTGCCCTTAACTTCGCCATTTCCTCCCGGTTATTGGCCACTTCAGCTCGCATCCGTGCCGGGAACTCGCGAACTGCGGAGATGTCAGAGCGCATCCGTGCATTCCAGGAACTTACGCCCTTACTTGAGTTGAACAAATCGTTCAACTTACATCCTGGTTCAAAACCTGACACATGCCTCAATGTCGAGGACGTGCCACGTACACGTCCTCGACGTCCTCCACATCCAGAGCGGCAAGGCAGATGACTTTCCACTTTCCTCAACCATCCATGAAGTAGCCGGACACGCAGGTTCATCAGAACCCGCACGCCGTGTTGAGAACACTCTGTCGATAGCATTCAGTGACCAACTCAGCAACTCCATCGTGAACTGTTGGATTTAACAGTTGCGCTTGGTATTCATACCTAATTTATCTCCACATTGTTGATACTCCCTGCTGTACAACTGACATCATACCATACAAGCTTCTCAGGTTCAACTTATTGTTTGGGTACAGAATGTTCATTTGTTATGCTCCCACCCCGTCACAACACCATGCCTGCTGGTGCGTGCCTCAGACCTTTATCAACTTACATGCAATAATCTGTACCGGTCAAGTGATTGAGGCATGTGTCAGGTTTTGAACCAGGATGTAAGTTGAACGATTTGTTCAACTCAAGTAAGGGCGTAAGTTCCTGGAAAAGGGGTAGGTGCTGGAAGAATGCTTGGGAGCAAGGCATCTTTTATCCCTTAAGAATGGCGAGCCGGATGGGGACACCTGCGGTTCGTGCAGGGACCATCATGCTGACTTCGCTGGCAACCTGACATGCCTCAGGAATGGTTTGCCCTGATGTCATGTGTTCTAGTTCAATGGGCAGGGGCTCACTCTTGGCATTAGCCTGGGCCCACAGAATCTGGTTGACTGTGTCTAATTTTGGTGCCAAGTCTGACCAGGATATCAGCCCCTAAAAGGAATGGTGAATGTAGTTTGGGCACTATGCATATGAAATGGTAAACCCGCTAGAGTCTGCAGTGATTCTGCAGAAAGGAGGTGGTGGTTGAGAAGCGCAAAAGCTGGGAAAGGTTGACACTGGCACAGATGGTGGTACAGGTCTTGACTGATGGCTGTTTTCTCTGACCAGAGCCCCAGGATTGCGTCCGGGTCATGGGTGTCATTGAGATGCACGCTGCCAACCAGATGAGGTGTCACGGTGCAGAACCCAAGGCTCAAGTGCAGGCAAAGAGAAGGCCAGAGCAGTTTCAAAACAAGATATTTATTTAAGCCCAAAAATGCAAAGCAGACACAGGTCAAGAGGGAACTAAGGGGGGCAGCTAATAATTAACAAAAGGCGCAAGGGGGCAGCTAATAATTAACAAAAGGTGCTGTCTACAAAAAATGCGAGACAGGTGAACACAAGCAAAACGGGAACTAAGGCAGCAAACAATTAACGCAAAGCGCTGTCGGCAACAGCGCGCGACAGGTACGGGAATTTACTACTAGGTGAACACAAGCAAAACGGGAACTAAGGCAGCAAACAATTAATGCAAAGCGCTGTCGGCAAAAGCGTGCGACAGGTACGGCAATTTACTATTACCAGACTAGACGAGAGAGAGAGAGTGAGCCGGACAGTCTTTGGTTACTGGCTGGAGGGGGAGAGGCAGGTGGCGGTGGCGTGGTGTGGCCAGGTGGAGATCGGCAGAAGCCACTAGAAACGTGTGAAAGAGGTATCTCAATACTGACTGATTTTCAAGTTACGGTCCGGCGTCGGGTCGTGGAAGGCGTCTGACTTTATGGCGGCAGGTGAATGAATGAGCTCGCTCTCCTCCCCGCCGCACGGATCAATCCGCTGATTACGAAGTGGCTGCACCTGTCCGCCTGGAGCCCGCATCACGCCTCCGCCTGCTAGAGAGAGAGGGAGAGGGAGAGGAAGAGAGGAGGAGGAAAAAGAGAAGGGAAAGAGGCTGCCACTATCTAGTCCTTGAAGTGGAGGGCGTGACATGAGGGCTATACAGCACTGGGTTTCTGTTTTCCAGCTGACACAGGAAGATCCGTGGTGTCGGAAGGAACTCAGGTCGCCAGCGTGGAGTTGGGGGCTTGCAATTGGCGTGGTTAGATCAGAGCCAGGAATAGGTTCTGGAAAAGGCATCCACATTGGTAGAGGGTCTCTGAGTTACTGGTTGAAACGTGAGGTCCACCCACGCACGTTCTGTGATGGGTGACCTCTCCTGCATGTAGCTGGTGATGCTTAGGTGGCAGGGCTCAATTTTTAAGTAGCTTACCTAGGGAGAGCAAGGTCCTGGTAACCTCCGCGGTGCGTCGTCACATTAGACTGATCTAAGAGCCGGAGCCGAGCGAGGGTGGTGACACACCCCCTACCACCACTGAGGTGTAAATGTGTCTAGCGTGGCCTTTGCAGACAGTCAAGAAGGGGGGTTGTGACAGTTCGATGGCCGCGGTTACTGAGTCTGCTCTTGGTTCCCTCGTACGCCCTACCAAGCAAACCTTGGTGGTGGAGGGGGGAACGGCCTGGCCTAGTCATTTAGGCGGGGGCTTGGTATCAGGCTTCTTGTCGGGATTCCGTGGGGAGCCTGGTGGTGGTGGTGCAGGTTGAGGTGCTTCAAGCCGCAGCTGTATCGCTCTTGTCAGCTTCTCAACCAGGTTGTTCAGATCCCTTTCTTCTTTTTTTGTGGGAGTTTGGTGTCCAGGCGTTATACTTACCCTCTTGTTTGCGTTCAAACTGGACCTTGTTTCTGGAGTCGTTCTCTTTCCTTGGTCTTGTCTGATTCCAGGGGCGTGCGGGTCGCTCGCCCCCTTGTTTCTGTCACCATTGTTGCTGGTGAGGTTCCCGGTACCCCTGTTGTACTGCTCTGGTATTCATCTTTGGGTGAGGCACTTCATCTCCCTCCAGACCTAGGCCAGTGGTCCTGGGGCTTGGATCCCCAGGACTCTGATGTCCTCCTCGGGCAACCTTGCGGGTCGTGATCGGGTCTCCCATGACATCTGTGCATAATTACTAGGGTTTCACATCTCTCTGTGACAAACCATTCGATATGCATCTAGATACACAGGTTACAATTCAATTAAAAAACTATATCCTTTTATTGCAGACCGATTCAATTCGAATCGATTCCATACAGTGTAAGAACGATACGATTTGATTCTACGGTTAATATTTGTTGTAGATATTTTATAAAATAAAGAAGCCAATTCTATGAAAGTGACAGTACAATAGTTTCTTTTCAAATATGTAAAATACCACATATCCCCAAGCATTGTGGCTGTATGGCACTGGCAAAAAAAAACAGAACAACAAAATCACATGTCAATGTATTTATTTTTAGACATGGACTAAAACAAAGTCTGGCTGAATCGTTGGATGGGAACTCCAGAGGTAAAAGTAGCACAGAATAATAACAACAAAGTGCAATATTTCAGCCTGAGCATAGTGTTTTGAACACTAGAGTAGGTAAAGGTGCAATATTTCAGCCTGAGCATAGTGTTTTGAACACTAGAGGTAGGTAACAAAGGTGCAACAAGTTACACACCGCATAAACAAACATCTCAAAATGTGGCAACAATGCACACAGTGACAAGTGCTTTGTGTAAAAGATTAGAGAAAATAAATACATATGTAAAATAAATCAAACTACTGTGTGTGAGGTACCGTTTCCCAGGTCAGTTACACTATAGCTGTGCATTTTCATCATCACATCACAGATTTTTTTGGCGATAAAACGCGTTATTGATGCCGTGATTTCCTTAGCGCGCGCTGAATTGCGCCCGAATAAGTTAGAAATGGCGTTCTCTGTTTTTGGCTGTGTGCTACTGCTTGCTGCATGCTCCTGCTCGTTCGTAAGGGGGTTGAACTCATTGTACTCTTGACCGTGTTTCCTCCTTGCATGCTGGTCGAGATTTGTAGTGCTGCCAGTGTACGTCAACGACGCTCTACACAGTTAGCATGGCTTCTGTCGAGCTTCCCTTCCTTCTTATAAAACCCCAAAACGGTCCACTTTGGATTTTTGTTTCCCCGATGCGTTGAAAATCTTTCTTGGTGCATTATCACCTTCGGTCAGGCTGACGCTTTCGTTCTCTACCTCCTCCATTTTCCGTGTTGTCCCTTGTTTATCACTCATACCAGCTAGGCAGCTACAGCTTCAGCTCTCAAGTTGTTTTAGAGATGCTGGTGTAATGACCTGAACTGAAGTCGCGATACCCGATCCATGACTCTATAACCGATTCATATAGCAATTCATTGATAATTGGTATGATTGAGGAGGCTGCTACCGATGCAGCCGTATCTCTCACTTGTTGAACCGAATATCCGGTCGCATCGGTTTATCATTCACAACCCTAGTAATTACAAATATCTTGCATGGAGAGTCGGTGTGTCCTGCAGTGCATGGTGACATCATACCGCATGCTTTCGTGCAGGTTATGCAAAAAGAGAGCCTTGAAAGCAGGTTCTTCCTCCAGTCCTGAGGAATTCTGGCCCTGAAAATAGACGGTTCTCAGGCGCCTATAGTACTCCCTGGTCTCTCTTCCTCTTGGAAGCAGATGTGTATTGAGTCAATGCAAATCCATTCATCACACCTTCCTCCATCTTCTCTGTAAACCCTGTATGAAACTCTGACTCGCCCCACACTCGTCAGAAAGGATTTTATGGCAACACTGTGACTTCCTTTTTCCACTGTCAGTGATTAAATCTCATCTGAACCAGCCACAGAATTAGGCCTGAAGAGTTTTCTTCCACATGTGTTATATTGTTGTTAAACAATAAATGGCTTATCACAATATGCATAAGCAACCCTCAACTGTACTTGCTTGGCAAATAGTAATGGAGAACAAAGAAATCGATCCTTGAAAATCAATTTCCAAACTAATATTTCCCAGGTTATTGTGCATAAATATCTCGATAAAGCTGGTTTAAGAAGGCCTCACACGGGGCACCAATTATGTTAGTGGACATGCTGCAAACACCCTATTAATTTCAAATGGGATATTTAAGCTTAACATTTGGCAACATGAGGAATCATACATGAAAATAACAAGGCCATGTGAAGGAGATAAACATTTTGAACAATATAATCATCAGAAAAAAACTATAATCAAACATAAGGGCATCACATCAAATGTAGTATCATGATACTCCACTCGCTGCACACCACACACCAACAATTTTTTTTATTTGATTATGATTCTGTGATTATAATACTCATCATCCACTCACTGTGCAATTACGCTACACTTTAGAACCCTCATAATGCCTCTTCATTTTCCAATGTATTTATTCTTGTAGACGAAATGTAATTGTCTTTTCACCTCCATGTCCCTTATATGTCTTGTTTACTTCTCACTCGCCCCCATTTCATCTCTCACTTTCATTCCCCCCTCCCAACGTTTTTTTCTCATCTTAATTTTCCCTCTCGCCTCCATCTCCAGCCCCTCCATCAGTGATTACACATAACCCTGAAGTAATTAAGCTAAGAACACAGACGGGAATGCAGGTCATAAATAAACAACTGTAAGTGATATTAAACTATCGGGGAGAGTGTTGGCAAGGGGAAACACATTGTCAGGAGTTTTTATATGAACTTGGCTGAGCAGCACTTCTGACTTCCCACAAATTGCCTCTGTGGCACATGACGGTGTTAGAAAGCACTTTTCATATAATGCTGAGGATTATCAAGCCTTAGATGATATAGAGTAATTTGCATCATAGCCTTACTGGTTTAATGCTTAATATTTTCAAGAAGAAAATGATTGCAACCATATGCATAACTTGCACATGCCAAATAAAAAAATATAAAATACAGCTTTTAAAATTACCTTTTTTAAGATCTAGAATGACAGCATTCTTATGTATTCAGACACTCAAAGCAACCTCAGCTACAATGCCTGCCAATGGGCATGCGTTTGTGGTACAATGGACGTTATTGCGGACCCTCTAAATCAGAAGTTCTCAAAGTGGGGTCCAGGGACCCCTGGGGGTCTGTGACCCATAGCCAGGGGGCCCCCGAAATAATTGTGCTGTATCAATAAATAATGCATATCTACAGATTGAGACCATTTGCGCCACTAAAACAAGCATATTGGGTCCATTACTCCCACCCATGTTAACTTTGGACAAATAGAAACTATATATGATTGTGACACATCATGTCAATCTGTCAATCACACATCACTCCCGCTGCTGCTCTCGTAAATTACCCCACTAATAATGCATGGAATGGTACCAAACTTCTGCAGTAGTACACATAGGGTCTGTACTCACAAAACGAGGCATTTGAAAGTTTGTAAGTACACCAGTTTATTTAAAAGAACACTTGCCTAATAGCTTCTATCCTCGGCTGCTATGCTACCGCAGCGTAGACGCCACTTCCGTGTTTACCCAGCCGATGCCGTGACGCGAGTTTCACGCGAGAGTATGAAAAAGTTTCGCTGAGTTTTTATAAATGCTTGTATTATCAGGTCAACACATTTTTATAAATGCTTGTATTATCAGGTCAACAAGTGTTGACAAGTGTTGACCTGATAATACAAGCATTTATAAACATTTAGCAAAACTTTATCATACTCTCGCGTGAAACTCGCGTCACGGCATCGGCTGGGTAAACACGGAAGTAGCGTCTACGCTGCGGTAGCGTTAGTTCGCGTTAGTAGCCGAGGATAGAAGCTATCAGGCAAGTGTTCTTTTAAATAAACTCCTAGTGTACTTACAAACGTTCAAATGCCTCGTTTTGTGAGTACAGACCCTATGTGTACTACTGCAGAAGTTTGGTAACATTCCATGCATTATTAGTGGGGTAATTTACGAGATATACCCTCTGTACCATAGCGCTAGTACTAAGCCATTCGGCTGATAGCGGCTATCTTGACCAATGCTGACCATCGCTAAAAATGCTTCCAAGGGGGTATTTGGCTGGATGTCATGGCGGAAATTACCTCGGTGCATTTCACTCCGAACCATCACTTTAAGGGCAAAACAAAATAATTTTTCAGTTGAAAGAGCAAGGAATACCTGTAGCACCTGGAAATACCCATTCTAATAGTATTTTTGTTTTTTTACACAACGTATCTAATTTAATCTGTTGTCTGTTTATTTAATGCATTGAGACATAGTTTTATTATTATTAATTTACACATTTCTTTACCTCGCCAGTAGGTGGTGACATGAGGTGTGAATTGTTGTTACAAGATACTGCAAGATACCTGAGAAGAAGACACGTTTTTCTGGGTGTGGTCGGAGCAATAAATTAACATGGAGTGTGTGGGCACGGTGATGTACTCTTGAACTCGCTGTTTTGTGATAAGTCATGCTGTACACTAGTACCGTCGATGTCTGAGTGGTGTAACATACACCCGCCAGAAAACAAGGATGGTGAACCTGGCCACAACTTCAGAGAAAGCCCAGAAGATTTCCTATTTGGTCGCTCAATGGATTGCTACACATGGAAGCTGCACACAATCGCACAAGAACTCATACTTGTGGCATTTGAAATATGCTTAATCTGGGTTACGATTATGAGGGGGTCCTTGGAAAAGGTTCTCCCCTGTAAGGGGTGCCTGGCCCAAAAAACCCTGCTCTAAGTTGCAAAAGCAGAAGAAGCGTGTTTAATTTAGAGAGTCATGATCATTTAAAGTTGCTATACACTAAACATATTTTCCCCACAGATGGATTTGAATTTAAACTGCTGATGAGAAAAAAACAAGGAAGAAGCAAAAATATCTATCCCCCCAAATAGCAAAGTATATGTGATAGTAAAAATAGCCTTCCACCCACCCAGTTCTCAATCATTTCCTCTCCTCTCTCATCCTTCTTGTAGCTGGTCCATTAAAATCATAATGAGACTGTTGCCATTTTTGGTGGCTTGAGATTGGGATAGTAGTTCATCCTCATTGCTGAAAGCTAAATAATTGAAAGGATGAAGGAGTTTTGGCAAGGAGGCTGTGGTTGGTGTTAAGTACAGTTCCTCAGGTTTAGGACAGTTATTGTCATTAAAAACTGACACTCATATCTGGACCACAACCTGTTATTAGCTCAAGTTTTTGGAAATTGTGCCAACACTGTCTAAGAAACAATAAAGGCGACGTTCCCAAGGGTTTATATCTAATTTCAGGAATCTCTGGGAAACAGCTAAACCCATGACATTTATAGACTAAGATATATGTAAAACGTCAAAGTTAAATATTAATATTACATATACATTTTAAATATAATTGTTTAAATCTAAATGTTAATGTAACATTTAGATTTGAATTTGAATCTAAATGTTAAATCGTAATGTTAAATTTAGATGTTGAATCTAAATCTAAATGTTAAATAAACGTTTTAAATCTAAATTTTATGTTAAATCTATTGGGGAAAATTGACATTTAAGCATAAGAACTACTTTAAATGACAGAAACTATGTTTGGGGAAATTGTATTTGATGTGTACTTTGAGTTTTTAATGTCCCATCTGCTAACATGGAGGGTGTGGGATTTATTACAATAGTGCATCAACATGTCTTAGTATTCAGGCATTAAGCAGACTTGTATTTAACTTCCCGAAACTGAACAGGCATGTGGCCGAGAAACGTTACCAAGGGATGAGCTTCTGGTTCTGGTTCATAGGTTCTCCCGTTTTTCATCATGAAAAACAACTTCATTAACATTTTCTGAGAAACAAGCGAAAACCAAGCTTCCTAACTTCATCATAATTCCTTCCTGAAACTTTGCTTAATTGGGTTTAGGCAACAAAACTACTTGGTACGGTTTCAGACTTTAGTACGCAGCCATAAGTACCTAAGTTACATGACAAAATTAACAAGTCAACATTTGCTTTTGGTTGCACATTGGACACAAACAGCAGAATAATTGGTGAAAGTCCTGCATTTGTTTGACTTGACCATCCCATAATCTCCTCCCTAAGCAGACTTTCTCGCTCTTTATGCTACATCAGTTGCTCTGACCTTCTAACCATGATGCGGATGGGTTTACATTGAGTTAGTTGAAAGCTTGGTGTGCAGCCAGGGAGCTCTGACCAAGCATCGGTACTGGTCAAGTTTGGACTTAAAACGGGTTGCAGCTGAACCCAAACCATAACTATCTACAAATAGAACCACATGTAATCTTTTTTTTAGTGTGTCATCTCAGGGAGTAGCACACACTGGAGACTTAGGATTTAAGGGCCGACCTGGGGCCTTGGCATCCGCGGGGCACCTCTGGCCTGGGACTTTTGTTGGGTGTCGTTCCCCACTCCCTGTGATCTTTGTTTTAGAGTATGAGCACAGCATTTTGAGGCAGTAGCCTATTAGATTGTTATTATATTGTAAAAACTTAAAACAGGCTAGCTACAAAAGAATGCTTTGGAGAACAGAACAACACAATCCCCATGCTGTTGTCAGTCTTGCCCCCATTGATTTGATGCAACTGTGAAGCCTCTATTGTGTTTGGATCTGACAGTGTTGCATTCTGTCATCATTCCTTCACTTTTCTTACATCTCATTTCATTTTAAGTAGTACATGAAGTGATGTTGATAAAGGAGTGCGACTTAAATTATTTATAGTGCAGCACAACAGAGTCTGCAGAGTTTGATATGGGAGCAGTGCTGTGAGCCACCGTTGGCTCTCAATCACAGAGTACCCCGGTGGAAACATCAATCAGCCCTCAGACAGTGAATGATGGATTTACTGAGAGTTTGGACGGTTTAGACAGACAAGTCAGGCCCAGATATATTGAGTGATATGACAAAAGTTGCAGAAAAGGAATATACTAGAATTTGCTCCTATTTCACTTCAGTTGAATTTTCGAGGCATCAACAGCAGACGACAGGTGTGAGTGGACAACTAAGTGAGATTTATAACAATACGTCGAAGAGCACACCATTTGTCTCCATTTCTTACAAATCACTAATGGGTGAATGACACCGAAGCTCCGTCGCCTGTTTTAATCCTGTGGAGGGCACTGTTTCAATACATTCTCTCGGAGGTCGGGTCAATCGAGGATTACCATGTGGCTGATGATGTTTGAAGCCTGAAATGTCACTGGGGCTTCGAAAAGTGCTTAATTCAGTATGACAGTTTCACAGCTAAACTTTGTGATAAGCACATTGGTGGGATAAGAAGAGAGGAAAATAATTGGGAAATATGGCAATGCAAGCAAGAACGATATCATTATTAGAAGGCTATGAGAACATCTGAAGCAGCGTAATAGGCTAATGCAATTAATAAGTGAATTCAATCATTGTCCTGTCGCATGACATTGCAACTTTTATCAAATAACACACAGATGTCAACCATAAAGTTGAAACAAGGTAGCCTACATTGAGGTTTTCTGTCCCCATAAAATTTGTAAATGTAGTATTGTTGGGACCTAACCGTTAGGACTACACAATGCGGCCTACAGAAGCCTACACATGCGGCCAGGACAAAGGGACAAAGGGGATTAAAAACTACACCGCCATTTTAGTTTCACATCTCACCCAGGTGAGAGATGCGACGCCACCCAACCATCCTATTGGCTGACATCTTCAGGGAACCCCGGGGGGTCCCCTGGAGCGGCCTGAGCTTTATAAACCGAAGCCGCCCGGAGAACGCTCTTATTCACTCTTACTCCGACTCCTACTCTGGCCTCTTCCTACAACCGGCGCAACACCACGTTGCAACGGGAGGCGACCCCCTCCCGCAGCGCACCGCTGCAACAAGAGGAACCAAGCCGGTTCCTGCCGTCCAGCTACCAGACGCTGTCTGAAGTAAGCTGACTAAATCGCCAAGCCGCGATTATATCGCCGTCCGTGGAAGAAAGAAACACGGACTGTTTTCTTTATTTGAGTTTGATCAACGAGAGGAAACCCGCTCCGCTCTCGTCTGGACGAAGCCGACTCATCACGTCCCCCACTGACGCCGGGGACTCACGAACCACCGCCGTTACGGAACGCCGTCATCGTCTTACGCAACGATACCAGTAAGAGGCTATCAGTCTGGGCAGAGACACAAGTGATAGTGTAGGATATGCTTGTAATTCTTGTTAATGTGTTTTAAGTTCTGATCGCGGACCGCCGAGTCCGTTGGTTCATGTGCTGCTGTATTTGAATGCTGATCGTGATCGCAGCTGGGTTGATTTCTGTAACAGTGTTTGCGACTAACCTCCGCCATATTCGCGAGCTCAGAAAGCCTCTACTATCAGTTAAAAGACCGGTCTCGCGGAATAAACGCCAGTTCATTCACGCGAGCCCGTGTGGTAACGGCACGCTTTCTGTCCCTCCGAATATCGCTCGCGCATCCTCTCTCTCTTTGTTTGTGTCCCGCTAACACACACACACATAGGCTACACGCCGCACACACGTGTCCTAAGCCAGCTGTTCCCGGCGGGCGCTAGGGACATAGCTACATCTGGTGGCTACATACGGCTATCTCTCTCTCTCTCGCTACTCCGTCAGACCTCAGTGGCTCCGCCCCTGACCGCTGCGAGGAATAGCTCCACCTCTCTCTCTCTCTCGCTACCCCATCGAACCTCAGTGGCTCCGCCCCTGAACGCTGCGAGGAATAGCTCCATCCGGTGGCCGCCCATAGCCATCTCTCCCTCTCTCTCTCTCTCTCTCTCTCTCGACACGCACGCACGCACACGCACGCACACACACACACATACGCACACACACACTCCACGTGTGTATCTCCCTTTGTTTAAGCTTAGCTTTGTGTGTTAGGTAGTTAGGTAATAAGGCTTTGTTAATTGCAGTGTTATTGATTGTGATCATTATTACTGATTTTAATAAATCTTATTATATTATAACTAGCGGTCTCTTGTGCTTGTTGTGTATATGTCACTGGATAACAGCAGGTTGTGAAGGCTAGTGCTTGAATTTCACGCCTTTTTAATTGTTCGATTGGTTTTGTACTCCTATGCCAATGATCACGATGATTGGCATGTGAGTAGAAAACCTTTATATTGAGACTGAATACAGTTTTAGGTTATCTTTTCCCTGATCCCAGGGTGGTGCCCCGTTTATTCATGATTATATCATGATAATATATTAAATATAATTATTAATATCGATAATCATATTGACATTAATAATTAGCTGTTGATAACCAAATCTGCTCCTGCTACAACCCCAACAGTATTCTTGGATAAATAATTCACTATTTTACAGTAATTTTGCACAATATCTTCTTCTGATATAGCTTTTGATCAAAACTCTTTCTGTTCTGATACCTTTCATGAGATCCTGATACTGAATCAGATAGCTGAACTTGCAATCGGCTGATACAGAGTAATGATTCGATACCAGTGTGTTTAAAACGTTTCACCATGGTGGTGTTGGGGTAGTAGCAGGAGCAGATTTGGTTATCAACAGCTAGTTATTAATGTCAATATGATTATCGATATTAATAATTATATTTATTAAAACTAACCTAAAACTGTATTCAGTCTCAATATAAAGGTTTTATACTCACATGCCAATCATCATGATCATTCGCATAGAAGTATAAAAACAATCGAACAATTAAAAAAGGCTTGAAAATTGAGCACTAGCCTTCACAACCTGCTGTTATCCAGTGACATATACACAACAAGCACAAGAGACCGCTAGTTATAATATAATAAGATTTATTAAAATCAGTAATAATGATCACAATCAATAACACTGCAATTAACAAAGCCTCATTACCTAACTACCTAACACACAAAGTTAAGCTAAACAAAGGAGGAAACACGCATAGAGTGTGTGTGCGTGTGCGTGTGCGTTGTGTATGTTTGTGGAGAGAGAGAGAGAGAGATTGCCGGGCGCGACCACCAGGTAGAGCTATTCCTCACAGCGTTCAGGGGCGGAGCCGCTGATGTCAGATAGAATAGCGAGAGAGGGAGAGAGAGAGGGAGAGAGGGCCGGGTACAGCCACCAGATGGAGCTATTTCCCACAGCGTTCAGGGGCGGAGCCACTGACGTCAGATAGAATAGCGAGAGAGGGAGAGAGAGAGGGAGAGATGGCCGGTACAGCCATCAGATGGAGCTATTTCCCACAGCGTTCAGGGGCGGAGCCACTGACGTCAGATAGAATAACGAGAGAGGGAGAGAGAGAGGGAGAGATGGCCGGTACAGCCACCAGATGGAGCTATTTCCTTAGCGTCCGGAGACGGAAACAGCTGGCGGAGGATACGTGTAGGGGGGTCGTATGTGTGCGTTTGTGTGTTAGCGGGACACAAACAAAGAGAGGGAGAGAATGCGCGCGCAATATTCGAAGGCTCAGGAGGCGTGTTACTATCACACGGGAGCTCGTGAATGAACTGGCGTTTGTTCAGCGGGACCCCGGTCCTTTAACTGAGAGTAGACCGCTTACTGAGCTCGCGAATGTGGCTGAGGTTAGTCAAAACACTGTTGCAGAAATCAACCCAGCGGCGTGGGTACACAATCAGCCTTCGAATACAACAATACAGAAAGCCACGGACTCGGCGGTCCGTGATCAAAACTTAAAACACGTTAACAAGAATTACAAGCCAGTCCTACACTATCGAATCTCTGCTTCTGCCCAGACAAATAGCCTCTTACTTGTGTCGATGTGAGGTTTTCCGTCCCATGCGGTGATGGCATGTCTTGACGCCGGCGACGGACGATGGTTCGCGAGTCCTTGTTCAGCGACGGAGGATGCGACGAGCCGGCTGAATCCAAGCGAGGGTGGGTCGCAGAAGTTATCCTCCTCGCGGATCAACTTAGTTCAAGAAAACAGTTCGTGTTTTCTCCCTTCTGCAGGCAACAATAAAATCGCCGGGCTCGTCGATTTAGTCAGCTGACTTCAGACAAGAACGGGTCGTAGAAGTTATCCTTCTTGCTGGCAGCTGGGACGAAGAAAGTGTTTATTATTCCTTCCGCGGCCAAACATGAGAGTCACGCGGTCGCGGCGATCTCCTCAGGATCCAAAATGAAAAAAAAAAAAAGAAAAATTAAGCGAGTAGAGAAAAGGAAAACAGTCTGTTGCTCATCTGTTGCTGCAGACGTTAAAAGTTCACCTCCCGTTGTAACGCGTGTCACGGTGGAGAGAGGGCGTCTCAGGGGAGACGTAGGTTTTTATACCCCGTGGCTGGTCCTGCACTGCAAAAACAGCCCTTCTAGAAAGAAGTAAAATATTCTCATATTCAATCAAATTATCTTGTATCAAGCAAAAAAATCTGCCAATGGGGTAAGCTTTTTTTGCTTGACAAGCAATTCTTAAAATGAGCCCAAATTTCTTAGCTCCGAAAGACTAAAATGAGACTTTAAACTAGACAGAAAATCTTAAACTAATCCAAATTCTTCTAAAACAAGCAATGAAAAAAACACTAATTCAAGATTAAATTACTCAAAATTAGAATTTAAGTCTCTTTACTAATTTAAGAAATTACACCTTAATCTGGGATTGATAATGAGCATAAAAGTAGTTAAAATAAGACATAATTTCTTAAAACAACATAACAAATATAAAAGTGATGTCTTAAATCAAGATACCACAACTTTCTCTTTTTTTTTTTTTTTTTTATGGCTGGAGTGCCATGCAATTTTTTTTAATTTTTATTATGAGAGAGACAGTGTGGAAAGGGGAGATAGAGGGGGAAGGCATGCGGGAAGGAGATTGCCGGGCGGGGAGTCGAACCACTTATCTCCGCGTCGAGGCTGAGCCTCCGTACATGGGGCGGCTGCCTTATCCACTGCGCCACCGGCTGAGCCTCCGTACATGGGGCGGCTGCCTTATCCACTGCGCCACCGACCGCCCCAGTTAATTTTTTTTATTAACTTTGCAATCCAAAAAAAAAAGGGCACTTCTGCATTCCAGATCCATCATAATCAAACAGATTGAAAAGCCAGTTTTGATTTGAACCTCACTATCAAAATAATAATACATCAGTTATTGTAGCAGCAACTAAACATCATGTTGCAGCTGGTTTGCAGCATAATATCCCATATGGTTTTCAATCTCACCAAGCAACTGTCCTGTAATGAAAATGAAAATATTAATAATAAAAACTTTTGTCCTTGTTTCATGGCATTCTTGAATTGAGATGTTGTGCAAATGGTCTTACTCTTAAAATAAGGCAAATAATCTTGGTGCCCCGCTGGGTTTGATCGTAAAACATTTTTATACTCTTTTTCTGGTTCATTCTAGCTCAAAATTAGCTGGAATATCTTATCAAGAAAAAGTAAGGCATACTTTCTTAAAATGAGATATTTTTTCTAATGCAAAACTTGCTTGACAAGATTAATATTCTTTTTGGACAAAAAATAAGACTTATTTTCTTGATACAAGGCTTTTTTTACTTTCTTGAAATTCCATTTTTGCAGTGTGGGGATCCCCTGGGGTCCTTGTGGTTGTCAGCCAATAGGAGAGTTAGTGTGACGTCACTTTTTCGCACCTTGGTGTGAGGTAAAACAAAATGGAGGTTGTAGTTCTTCTGTCTCCTTTGTTCTGACCGCATGTGAAGGCTTCTGGTCTCTGTGTAGGCCCCACTGTGTTCCCCTGACTGCTGAGGCCCCTACAGTGGTATCACCTGATATCTGTAACCTCACATACACAGCCTTTTGGGATTTATTGGAAGCATTGACGATACAAATCGATAAATAGTTTATAAGGCTTGTTGAACTTGCATTGCACATTGAGATTAAAACTATTATCAGCGAGGTGTTGTAGTTATTTGGCCCACAAACGGCTGCTGTACATTTTGCAAGCCACCACATGTAACTGTTTGCTGCGTGTGAAGCCCCGAACCTTCAAATCTCTTTCTGCACTAGTGGAAATGGAAAGCTTCAAAGAATCATAAGGCTTAAACGCTCATCACTACAAATCACATGAATAACTATGTTGGTCAACCTTAATTTTCCCTATAAAAAGGGAAGGCTTTTTTCAGTTAAAACACACAAAATAAAACACAATAAATCAGAGCAATGCAGGGGCTATATTACACACCGGGTTGGTTCATTAAACATCCCATCTAATGTTGCTTATTGAAGCTGTTTTGATCAAAACGAGTAGATGAATAGATTACCTTACCACTGCACGTTTGTATTTATTCCAGCTTCTCACACCATTTACCAGATGACATCAGTTCAGTCCCTGAGGGTTCAGGGTTCAGGCCTTACGGGGGACATCAGGATTTCACCTTCCAGTATTTATGCCCTTGCTGATGTCATGGCTGATGTCGTGGCTGATGTCGTGGCTGATGTCATGGCTGATGTCATGGGATAGACCAAGTGTGAGGGGAGCGGCTCCATTGGGGAGAAGATTCTTTGGCTATGATTTGGCTAATTTATTGAGGTTACAGACTTTGCTTGTAAAGTTGATAAATATTGAAGTTGTTTGCTTATACTGATGTGAAACGGCACAAATACCTGACTGTATCACCTGCTATTGCTGGCCGCCGGTGTCTCCGAACTGATTGGATCCTTGGACCGGCAAACAGGTATCCGGCCGTAGGGGCCTGCTGGCCGCCGGAGACTGCTAGCCACCGGAGTTTGCTGGCCGCTGGAGTCGACCTGCCGTTGATTGGAGCCCGCTATCCACTGGAGCCTGCTGGCCACTGGAGCCTACTGGCCGCTGGAGCCGACCTGCCGCTGATCGGCGACTGTTGCCTGCCGGAGCCCGCTGCCCGCTGGAGCCTGCTGGCCTACTGGTGGAAGGAGTCTGCTGGGGCCCGTAAATCGCTGATGGGAGCCTGCTAGCCGCCGAGGGCCGCTAGCTGCTGGCCACTGGTGGAGCGGGAGCCTGTTGGCCGCTGGTCGTCGAGACCCGCTAGCCATCGGTAGCGGGAGCCCGCTGGCAAGGCTGGCCGTTGAAGTCCGTTAGCCGCTAGCCGTTGGCCGTTGGCCGCTGTTGCCAGTTGGTCATCGGCAGCGGTATCCTGTCAGCCGCCGGTTGCCGGGAAGTGGGCCGAAACTGGTCTAGTAGAATCTATTCCACTCTTGTTGTTTGCCCTCCTTGTCGGTGTATCTATAGATATTAACAATGAAGCTCATCTTTGCATTGTTTCTTGTATTTTCGCTTGCTTCTCGTGGGACGGGTTTTTCGCGCTGTGGTGGTGGGGTTCCCGGACATGACCCCCCTCCACCCTTGGGTCCTTCCGGGTCAGTGACCTGCACTTGGTCATTGGCTGTTGATAGACTGGCCCCTCATCCAATGCTGTCCTGCTATTTGCTTGGAGTAACTCACGTATCTCTTCTTCCTTTGATGTGTATATCTGTCTTGCAAAACAGTTTTATACACACAGAATCTTCACTCATTGTCCTGGTAATTTCCAATACTGATGACAAATCAACTTCTAATATAAAACGAAAATGTTTTATCCTTCTTCTCCTTTTATTATCAGGCAATGTTCAGCCTAACCCAGGCCCCTCTCTGAATAATATTAGTACCCCTGATGATTTCAGAGCTAGATCAGGCCTGGGCATTTTACATCTCAATGTCCGGAGTTTGCTCCCTAAAATTATACTATTACTACTATTAAGATTTGGGTACAGACAACTGAGACCGATATTCTTGTGTTATCCGAAACTTGGTTGAGTAAATCAGTCTCAGATCAGGACATCTCTATTAGTGGATATAATGTTTTCCGCTGTGATCGTCCAAGGAAAGGTGGAGGTGTAGCCATCTATATAAAAAACAAGTTTCATGCTACTCTCCTCTCCTCTATTTCCATCAGTAAACAGTTTGAATTTTTGGCATTGAGACTTGAATTTCAACTACACTGTTAGAAATTTTCCTGTAAAAAAACAGTAAAGAACTGGCAGCTGGGTTGCCATTATGTTACTGTAAAATTAACATCTTTTTGCTGTCACTCAAAGTTACAGCTTTAAACTGTAAATAAAAAAAACAGTGTGAACTGTAAAAAAAACAGCAATGAACTGGCAGCTGGGTTGCCATTATGTTTCTGTAAAATCGACATATTTTTACTGTTACTCAATTTACAGTTTTGTCTTGTAAATGAAAAACACAGTGTAAACTGATATTTAAAATTACTTTCACTGTGTTTTACAATTAAATGACTACGGTATTTAGTTTGTATTATTTATACATTTCAATAATCTATTAAAAAAATATGATTGCACACAGTTAAAGGCACTTTTGTTAAGAAAAACATGTTACATGTGACTGACTTTAGGTTTCACTAAATCTCTGTTTGAACCTGGCCACGGAAGGCAAACCATAATAAATTAACCTACTGATATTTCAATCCTGTGATTAAAATGTAAGAGAAAAAGCAGCTTCTTATTGCACTTTACTTTTATTTGAATGTAAAGATTACATGTAAAAACTTCACACGCTGAACAAATTGCATGTTAAAAACAGTATTACATGTTAAAATGACATGTTAAAAACAGTGTTACGAACATTTATATATTAACAGTATTACAAACATATACAGTACTGTTAGTGTGGAAGTCCAAGAACATCGTCAGGAGAGTTACGGCTCACTCGAAGACACCAGGTTTCTCAATCCAGCCTGCAAGTAGCCGTGTGTGTGTGCGTGTGTGTGTGTGTGTGTGGGGGTGTGTGTGTGTTTGCCTGTGTGTGCCTGTGTGTGTGTGTGAGAGAGAGAGAGAGAGGGGGGGAGAGAGAGAGAGAGAGAGAGAGAGATCAGCTCTAAAATAACTTATATTCGCAACAACTTACACTTATATTGCATACAAAATTAACATTTCTGCCCCTCATTCCCCCCATCCTGATAAAAAAAATGTCCCAAGCCATGAACTAACACCTCAGCAAACCATAACATTCCAACCTTAAACATCCTCCTGGTACCTTTAATAGAAAATGTTGTTGCTTGCATATGCAGTGGTGTAAACATACCAAGTAGTATCAGACGAGGAGTTTCAGGTATGTTGATGGTCCTCTCAATGTCAGCTGTAGTGGCAGATCCCTAGGACATAGAAAGTGAATTACAAACTGTGTTGTTATAAGATGAGTCATTGTATGACATAGTATATGTATATATAAAAAGAAAACGTACATCTGCAAGTAGGATCAGATCTGTAATGTTCTCGGAAAAGTGAGCCATCAGAAGCTGGAGGACACAATATGACAGCTCAACATCTTCACAGAGAGAGAACTTCCTCATTACAAATTACCAGAGGTCCCCAGGTAATACTTATCTCGTGCGAATAGAGTAAATTACATAGACGGTAAAAAGTTTACACAAACTATCATAAAGTTTCATTAATTCACTGACAAAATGCAGCGGTCAACAAACGTTAACTTTGTAGAAATTAAAATGTGCTCCTTGTGTTGTTTGACTATCAGCTTTGAAAATTTAGCTAGCTGCTAACCAAACTCATTCTAGCATGTGCATATGCTGTAATCATCAATGCTAACAAAACTAATCAAAACTAATCAAATCAAACAATAATATAATATGTAATATAAAACAATCAAATAAAGTTGCTACTCACCAAATAATTAGTAAGATGGAGATGGATCAGGAATAGCAGGTAACGAGCTTCACATGTGCAGCTCAGGCAATGCTCTTCCCAGAATGCCAAAAATAATGCATGATACTGTTATCTAATACACTTTAACAGTAAAGTGTTGTATAATAGGAATACATTAGAGTTCCGTTAAAAAACAGTAAATGAGCTGTAATTTCACTTATTTTCTGTAATATTAACAGTAAAGCACTGTTTATTAAAAAACACCTTACTACTGTTGAAATTCCGCCGTAAATTTACAGAAATTGTTTACAGTGTAGGACAGTCCCTTACAGTCATGGGCTGTTATAGGCCTCCCTCAGCCTGCAGTGAGGCTCTAAGTTCTTTAAATAATTGTGTCTCAGGGTTAAATTCTGGTGAGTTTGTTTTAGTGGGGGATCTAAACCTTGATTGGTTATCATCAGCCTCAGATGGCTTGAAATCTATTTGTGACTCTTTAAACCTAAGCCAATTAATAGATAGCCCTACGCGGCCTAACATTAAATACCCCTCGAGATCATCGCTCCTTGATCTTATAATAACAAATGCCCCCCACAGGTATACTGATGCTGGTGTTTTCGGGAATGATCTGAGTGACCATTGTGCCATTGCAGTGGTCAGAAATGCTAAACTCCCCAAAACCAAACCGCGAATTTTAATCAAAAGAGATTTTAAGCGTTTTCATGAGCAGGCTTTTTTACATGACTTGTCCAAATTTAAGTGGGAACAAATCTCCCTCCTTGATGATGTATATATATATACACACATATATTTATTTTTATTTATTTTTAAATATAAATATGAATGAATTTATTGAGGAAAGGAAAAATTGCCAGGAGGAAGTATTCAAAGAAAGAGCTTTATTGACAACACAACACACAACTGTACAAATTTGCCCACACAACAAACAAATGAACTGGCGACATTCTGTCTGAATTTGGTCAATTTTACAGCCGCCTGCGGTGCGTGGCCCTGTACTTGGGAGTCTTCTCTAATCGCGCCTTTAGAGTCGCACAAAGCTCGGTGAGCTCCTGGCTACGAGAGGATGGAGGTCGCACAATCCATCCAGACACCCCGCCAACGACGCCGTCCTCCTCATCAGACATCATGTCTGTGGTGGCGCACTTCCAACGGTCCACCTCATCGCCATCAAGCACACTCCGTCTCGCTTCCAGCAGCTGTAAAACAATCAATAAAGACAATCAGTACTGCGCGATGCACTGCGCATGGACACAACACATCTATTAATGCACCTGAAAAATAGGTTTAGGTAGGTTTGGTCACATTGACCAAAAACGGATCTAATAAATCTAATAAGTCGTACCCTCTTTCTCCTGGAACGACTCGGAGCTGACCTCTTCACAGCTTCCGCCTGCGATGCGAGATCAGGCTGTGTGTGTCTGAAGCTCCTGCGTACCGTTTCATAGTATGTCTTACAGGCAGCTGGAAAACAATTAAATGAGTGGTATGAATAAGAAAACTTAAGTCACAGTAAAATTAAAACAAGGAAGAAGAAAACAGTAAAAGTTACTTACACATAGAAATCCGGATTTGCGGACAAAGCTCCGAGCAAGTAAGAGGTCACAGCTTCGTTATGAGGCGAGGTTCGTCTGTGAAAACAAAATGAACAGTTAAGATCGGTATCTACTGTTAACGCATCTATTTCCTTATACAGCAGAATGAAAGCATATTCTTTAAATCGTACCCTTGCTCCGGTTCGTAGCGCCTACAATTCGTCTCCGAGTTGTGAAGACGGCGTACTGCTTCCTGTAAAAGACCAACAACATACACTTAACAAAGCAACTTAACGTTACACTGGTTCCTCTCTCTTGTTCTTTTACAAGGCTACTATGCTACTTTTAGCTTGGACTATTAGCTTTTAAGCTACTTTTAGCTTGGGCTTGCTTTGCTAATTTTAGCTTAGCTAGCAGTCACCGAACATATTCTTACCGCAATCATCCTGAGAGTCTCCAGTAGTCCTGGATATAAGAATTATAACATTTAAACCACATTTTCTTAAGTGAAGCCTCTCAGAGCAGCATCCCTCCTGCCGGTGAACTTCTCCTCATCGTTCCCCCCACTGAATGAGGCGCCCGGTGTCTGCATCCGTCCCTTTAACGGACAACGGTGCACGCCGTTATTAATCACCGTTAGTAAATATATAACCACGGTGTAACTTAAGCACTATATTATTAGTTAACGTCGGTAAAAACGGCACATTTTCCGCTTCGCTTGCACTCGCTAACCTCTATGGTAAATTACCGTCAGTAGGCTAGCCGGCTGGCAGGACCTTCGATTCGTAACGTTAACGTACAATGCCAACAACAATAAAGTAACGTTCATTATCAATACGATTTAAAAGTCAGCTGGAAACATAAAAGTCATGTTACAGTATACTTACATGTGTACGCGGTTTGTGTCGGGCTCCTCGCCAGAATCACCGCAGTCGTCCGCCATTATCCAAAACTTGTGAAGTCAGACGAGCCGCAATGCATTTTGGGAAGTTGAGTAGATTTAGCAAGGTCCGCTGTATACTCAGAAATTCTTGCCAATGCAGTATACATCCGGGCATTTCTCGCGTACACAAATTCACATACTATTGTATGTGAACGCACTACGTACTCAAATTTACGTCACAATTAAGTACGAGTAGGACGTTAGTATGGCATTTCGAACACAGCCGAGATCTATGATCTATGAACCCATCCTTGACCCTCTAGCAGAACTACGACCAGCCATTATAAAGCAGTTTATAGTTGTAAATGTTGTGTCAAAAGGTACTGCATTTAAACATGTTATTGCGCAAGTTTCCTGGCTTCATCCCCATCCGGACAGACATTTTTATGGAAAGCCAATAGAAGTTTGGAGCTTGCAGGGAACAGACACGTCATACCCAGCATCATTTCTGCCTGTTGAGCGCATCGCTGGGAGATGTGTGGTTAACACATCCACTGTGCATTTAAGCAAGTCCAAAGAAAGGGTCACTGTAGTCATGCCACTATGCACAGTGGTTGAGCTCTAGGAGACTGTGATGTTGTTTGCATGAATGTACATTTTACCTTTGTTTTGTTTTGCAAATTGTTTTGTGTATCTTTGAATGAAGATGAAATTAAGTTATATCTTTGAATGAAGATGAAATTAAGTTAACACCTTTCAGAAAAATGTCACCTGGGGGAAAACTCCCCCTGCTACCCTGATTTGCATTTGTATAGCTCACAGCATTTTCATTTACATGTTAAAGCCTCCCCTAGGATTACGGGGAGGGGGGTCATGGGGGGACAACTGCCAAGCAAGTCCCACGTCAATTCCCGGCAATTTACGTCAGTTTTCGGTGTTTCCTGCAAATTGCCGTTTGCAGTCGTAAACCTGAACTTCCACGGCAATTTACAGGGCCGCTAACTGACGAAAATCCCACTTTTCATGCAGTGTCGGCCTATCGGATGTTTGTAATGTGTTGTTGCATGATCTTGTTATTAAATCTTATGGATTTGATGGTTTTAAAAGGTGTCTTTCGTAATTGATTTGGGTCAGTGATGGATTGTTGCATGTCTAAAAAGGCCTGACTGAGGGTTGTGCGTAACAGGGCTGTAACTAACCCTGAGAGCTGAATGAGACTAAAGCTCAATAGAGCTGAGGAATACTAGCGGGGGAAAGTGGGCAGACTGGGAAGGGTCATATGAAAAACAGCTCATGTATTGTTTGAGCAATAAAATCTTCTTTGGCATGTCCGTACCCTTTCCACACTACCACTTAAAGGTCTTGAACAGACTTAAAGGTTGAGTAGGTAATTTGGAAAAACCACAGAGATTTTGACTTTGAACGCATCGACAAACTGAAAAAGTCCCACCCCCTTCGTTCAGACCTCTGTTCAAAGCCGCTCCCCAAGTAGGCCGCAACGAGTGCTCGAGATCAGCAGAGTGCAATCGGGAAGTAAGCATTGACTGACAGGCAGGCCGTCCAATTATTTTCTATGGACCAACAGAGCATTTAATTTATTCATTGCTATTGGCATGTTACGAGGATTTGAAGTAATAAAACAATGTTTCTGAATAGAATCACCTTCTCAACATTTAAGTCAAGCCAGGAAATGGGAACATCCTAAGAGCATGCAAATGCACCATTGTCTGCACACTTAGGGTGACAGTTTAGTTTTCTTATAAATTGCTTAATCGTTTGTTAGTGCCTAGAAGAGACCCAAAACGTTTTTAGCCTACTGCCGCTCATGAATGTCCCAACATCAACCATGAGCAAGCGTTACAGTGCGACAGTGGCAGGAAAAAACTGCCTTATCAGAAATTTTAGGCAGAAATCTCGAGCAGACCGGGCTCTTGGGTTCCATCTGTATTTGGTGTTGGTAGTTATATTAACAGTAGTAGTAGTCCAAGGTGGCAGGCACAGCCAGATGAATCTATCTCCAACATGTTGCCGTAGACCAGAAAGCAGTCAATGTTCAACTGTTGCTGATTAACTTAGTTGTCATTTTCTTCTTTTTTTAAATCACAAATTGTTTTGTCAACATCCACATGTGGCTGTAACACCGTTTTAATAATTTGCTCGAAGCCTAGACAATGTCAAGTGTTTCTAATCTCTATCTTCACCCTCCAGGCATTAAAACATTTAATATGAGGCTGGGAGTAGGACAACAATGCAAAGTATTTAGTAGTGTCCCGCAGACTGTCCTGCAGAGTTATTCCCAGTGAGTTTTCTCTTAATCAAAACAGTTTGGTTGTTATGGCTTTCAATGTTTCAAACATTGAACAGTAACTCTGGGAGATAATCCCACTGTCATTGACGGAAATAACATTTTTAACATGTCCCTGGAATCCCTCCCCCTGATTTATCTAATATTATTCATCCAATAGTTTACACCTACACACACAAAGGTACCCTCAGATATTCTGCCAAAGCAGTGTAGGGATATCAAACACACATTGAGCTCTGTTATGGGAGACTTCCAGGTATGAATGAGTTAGTGGAGTAATTTAAAAGAAGATGTTGCAGGGAGAAAGGCTTTTTTTTAGCTTAAAATATGTGCTGTGTAAGTTACTTTAGTCTTTAAGAGTTATCTCATGTTACCTTCTCCCAGCTGAATTCAACACTCCTCTGCTACGTCTTCTCTGTCTCTTATTCCAAGAAGAAACTCTCTCTTTCCTAGTCTTCATACTTCATACTGCCTTTTGACATTTACCCAAATTGCTATGTGATTGCTATTGTGCAAAAGGTGAAAACAAGTGAGGGTCATTCCGTGTCATTTCATCAAATTTCTGAAAATCTTCCCACCTGACCATCTCAGAATGTCCTGAAAAATTCTAGTACAAAGACACACTTGTTAATAGGACGAATCCAACATATTAGGTCTCTACTCTCAACAGTATGAATGAGTTAGTGGAGTAATTTAAAAGAAGATGTTGCAGGGAGAAAGGCTTTTTTTTAGCTTAAAATATGTGCTGTGTAAGTTACTTTAGTCTTTAAGAGTTATCTCATGTTACCTTCTCCCAGCTGAATTCAACACTCCTCTGCTACGTCTTCTCTGTCTCTTATTCCAAGAAGAAACTCTCTCTTTCCTAGTCTTCATACTTCATACTGCCTTTTGACATTTACCCAAATTGCTATGTGATTGCTATTGTGCAAAAGGTGAAAACAAGTGAGGGTCATTCCGTGTCATTTCATCAAATTTCTGAAAATCTTCCCACCTGACCATCTCAGAATGTCCTGAAAAATTCTAGTACAAAGACACACTTGTTAATAGGACGAATCCAACATATTAGGTCTCTACTCTCAACAGTTTTCTCATGAAACATCATTGAATGAAGGGTAGTTTAGACGGTTTTTGGCATCATACTCTGAAAAGCCATTGTTAAACAGCAATATCTGGAAAACTATCTCACCTGTGGCCTTCAAAATTTCTACAGTGTATATCTGTTACTAATAGCCTCCAGACATGGAATATCAGGGGTGTAGCTCAATGAAAACCTAGTATGGTAGGTACTTAAAATGAGGCTTGTTGAAATAAAGTAGTACATTTGAAGAGTGGCTGAGCTCCCATTTTTGCAGATAAAAGACTTCTATCACTTCTGCCTCAATCTCTGGTGTTAGCTTAAACATTCTATAAAATATGGTCTCTCTCAGATGATTAGTTTCACAGATATTAAGGCTCGAAAATGGAAGTAAACACATCTTTGCCCAACTTCAGAGTCATATTCCAAAAAACTGACAACAAGTATCAGGTCCAAACTTACTTTTTTATAAAGATCATATTCTTGTTAAAATCATATAAAAAAATCGGGAGGGTGTTTTGCCTCATTTTGTTAGTGATTTTTTAAAATCCTGATATTGGTGGGGTTTTTGTGGTCGGTTTTGGTACTGCATGTCCTAACAGCCTACTAGTAAACATCGCAGGAGGGCAATTCAATTGTGTTTTTTACCATTTACCAAAGACTTGCATGTGACTAAATGTTACTGATAAATTTAGCCTTACGAAAAAGACAATAAGAGGCAATAAGTCCTTGCATGTGAGTTAAACATGCTGAAAGGAGCTTTTAATGTCTTTAACCATGAACAAACAGCATAATATTGAAGACTCTACATTTTGTCATACTTTAAGTATATAATTTACACAACCAAATCAAATAATAATCTTATTTGAGAATAAAGATTTTACATTACAGTAGAAAAGTCTCCAAAGTTTGATATTGAATAACAGTTTGTCTCTATGCTCACTATGAGACAATATGTGAGTTGTGTGTATGATCAGAAATGATGGATAGGAAATATCAGAGATGTTTCAGATGAAGATGAAGATGTACTGGTTCATGCACCCACATGGCCCTGCCAAGAGTTTCTACTGGCCAAGAAGAGAAGACATGTGCAATGTCCCATTGCAGCATAGAATTGCAAGGATTGATGTTCCCTCTACAGAAACTGGGTGCATGTATTCCATCAAAAAATCTTTATGCTCAAATTAAGATTATTATTTGATTT
This sequence comes from Eutrigla gurnardus, assembly GCF_963514095.1. NCBI lineage: Eukaryota > Metazoa > Chordata > Actinopteri > Perciformes > Triglidae > Eutrigla > Eutrigla gurnardus. Next base: position 8,234,464 of record NC_139922.1, read on the forward strand.
GGTTGTGTAATTTATACACTTAAAGTATGACAAAATGTACAGTCTTCAATATTATGCTATGTTTGTTCATGGTTTAAGACATTAAAAGCTGCTTTCAGCATGTTTAACTCACATTCAAGGACTTATTGCCTCTGTAACTACAACTGTGCTACATTTGAATGGTTTCATAAGGCTTAATTTATCAGTAGCATTTAGTCACATGTAAGTCTTTAGTAAATGATAAAAAAAACACAATTGAATTGCCCTGCTGTGATGTTTACTAGTAGGCTGTTAGGACATGCAGTACCAAAACCGGCCACAAAAACCCCACCAATATCAGGATTTTAAAAAATCACTGCGACAAATTGAGGCAAAACACCCTCCCGATTTTTTTATATGATTTTAACAAGAATATGATCTTTATAAAAAAGTAAGTTTGGACTTGATACTTGTCAGTTTTTTGGAATATGACTCTGAAGTTGGACAAAGATATGTTTACTTCCATTTTTGAGCCTTAATATCTGTGAAACTAATAATCTGAGAGAAACCATATTTTGTAGAATGTTTAAGCTAACACCAGAGATAGAGGCAGAAGTGATAGAAGTCTTTTATCTGCAAAAATGGGAGCTCAGCCACTCTTCAAATGTACTACTTTATTTCAACAAGCCTCATTTTAAGTACCTACCATGCTAGGTTATCATTGAGCTACACCCCTGATATTCCATGTCTGGAGGCTTTTAGTAACAGATATACACTGTAGAAATTTTGAAGGCCACAGGTGAGATAGTTTTCCAGATATTGCTGTTTAAAAATGGCTTTTCAGAGTATGATGCCAAAAAACGTCTAAATTACCCTTCATTCAATGATGTTTCATGAGAAAACTGTTGACAGTAGAGACCTAATATTTTGGATTTGTCCTATTGACAAGTGTGTCTTTGTACTTGAATTTTTTCAGGACATTCTGAGATGGTCAGGTGGGAGGCATTTGATGAAATGACACGGAATGACCCGTGGGGTAGGGTGGAGATAATGTCCATCTTGCAGAGCAATCATGTTACAATAACTTGAATTATCTGGTGTTATTGCTGTTGGCTAACAAACACTATTCAGGCTGTTCTCATCCACTGTTAGTTACACCTATGAAAGGTAATGCACTGTAACTCTTATTTAATCCACATAATCGTGAGTCAGGGCATGCAGGGCTGCTACCAAGGAAGTCGTGGGGGGGGAGGATGGGTAGGATGTGACACTTTGTCACACCCCTCAGTGTCTTACACTGACACACAAAGCAGCCTTTAGTGTCAGTGTGAGACGCGCCGCGCTTTCAAGTAAGAACGATGTGAACCAATAGCCCCTTTTAGACAGCCTTTTTGTTGCGGGAGTATTCTGCTGTTATTCTGCCCCTTCGTCAGTGTAAACGCTTGCTGAGGCGGAAAGGCAGAATATTATGCCTCTGAGACAGTGAAGGTCGTCACAGAGCCGCATCAGAGGTGAGACAAGGCGATACGACATTCTATCTAAACGCTCTGAGCACCTAAGGTGGAAAACGTGATGTAGTCAAAGCCTTGGCAATCAGAAAGCACATTTTACTTTAATGAATGAAATTAATGAAAATGATTACTTCACACATCCAATCACATGTACTGTAAAATTAAGGTTCTGTTTTTCCAGTTGGAAATAAAGTCTACATTTTCTTTATCTATAATTAACCATTTGTCAACACCATCTGGTCCAGACCTGAAAGGAGTTGCAATGGTGTTTCAGTGAGATGATCAAAGAATCCAGGTAGTCTAGTTTGAGTAACAGAAGAAAACTTATTACTGTTTGTTTATAGTATGTTTATTTTTTGCTGGAACTGTCTACTTTGGTCAAAGAAATGTGGGCTCACGTGAGGTAAAACATGCACAAAGAATTTCTGTTGTCTACCTGCAGATGGTCACGTTTATGTCACCTTGGTGGATAAAGTAATTGTTGCTGTGGTCACTTGATTTGTAAAATCTTTCCTAGTAGTCAATGGCTGCGTAGTGTTTTGGGGTCGCATTGAAACTTATGCAGCTATGTGTCAATTCAGCCTCTGTGGATCGAATTTCATCATCTCACCAGCACCTGAAGCAATAGGTCCACAGCAATGCAGCCTCTTGCATTTTTTAACAGTCTGACTTTCGGTCTGAATACTCAGAAAAACTAGTCAAATATGAGTCACATCAGGCTTTTGTTTGGTCCATAAGTCTTGCAAAGCACACTGACACTGTCAGCTACCATACACTCAGCTAAACTTTAAAATTGCATGTACATGTGTAGTTCTAGACCAATTCATGTAGATCCATTCCTGGCCCCTCACCCCACAACACACACTGCTCCGTTTCACTGTAGAAACATTTCTTTGATAGTCTCCCCCTAATCTTTTTCCTTGCTATGCATTTTTTTCATACACAAAGTATATTTGCATAAATGCCTGCATGCTACACAATGAAAAAAAGAAACCCATAATTCCCTGAGTGTGTAAACACAGCCGTTGTTTTGTCTGGACGGCTGCAGCTCTGCTCTTTAGTCCTCTCAGCCCTCCAGCGAGTCTCAGGAAGAACAAAATCCTAATGAAGGGTTGAGTAATTACTCCTCTTAATATAAATGTTATAATGGGATTAAAATGATCCCACATTCTTCCCCTGCCCACCCCATCCCTTCGTCTCTAGACTCCCGGTTGTACTCATCTATGGAAGTTTCTCCGGGCCAGTCAGGACAATAAACTCTGTGTGTGTGTGTGTGTGTGTGTGTGTGTGTGTGTGTGTGTGTGTGTGTGTGTGTGTGTGTGTGTGTGTGTCTGTTGGGAGAGTATGTAGCGTCTGTAGAGTAGGTGATTGTACTTTTGATTTGTAATAAACTCTGCTAAAATACATCAAAATAATGTGTTTCTCTTGGTTAGTTTTATTTGTAAGGATGGCTCTCAAATGTGTTTGTGATGATATTGAGTTATTGTGGAGGAAATTGTCAAGCTCACGACGCTATTTGTGACTTTGCTAGCTTGAATTTAGCAGTGTTAGCATAACTCATTAACCAACAGGTAGTTTAAATATGTATTTCCTGGAGCTTATTACCATGTGCATGTTCATTGGTTTTACCAGAATAGATGGCTGGTTGGCCAAGAGTGTGTGTGTGTGTGTGTGCGTGCGCGCGCACACTTTGAAAAGAATGTGACTAACTTACTTTCTTTGGCATAATATTCCAGCTAACGTCAAGGTTATTTTTCAATTAATTCCAACTATTTTGATAATTGGTTACTCGTTTAAGACATTGTCCATGTAGAAAATACTAAAGAATAAGCAAGAATTACCTACAATTTTACATCTTTGAATTTTGGGTCAGGCAATGTATTATGGAATATGTCGGCTCCTGGGAATTGTTGTTTTTCACAATTTTTAGACATTTCAATGACTTGATTAATCGAAGGGGGAGAAATTATTTGATAGAGAAATTATTTTTTGAGTAATCAATAGAAAATGAATCCGTGGTGTGAAACTAAATCACAAACAATGCTTTCTTTTCAAATAAATTCCCCAAAGTGTATTTCTCGATTCCAGCTTCTCAAATATGAGGATTTGATGCTTTTCTTGGTCTTATGTGACAGATTATTTTGATGTTTTGGACAGCTTGTCAGGCCAAATGAGAAATTTAAACATTGATTAATAGGTTTTTATTTTCTTGACTTGAGCTTTCACACTGCAAATAAAGACATCACAGTCACAGCGTGCGGAACAACATATTCTAAACGCCGAGGTTTAAAAGTAAAACAAGAACCCGGAGGCTATGTAGTTTGAACCAAGGCAACAAACTTTATTACTCTTTCAATCTTGATAAAAGTAATGTAACCACATCCACTCCTTCCATTTTTACCTTTCACAATAAAAGCCCTTGAAATGTTCACAGGGAAATTCACTCATAGCGTTTTGCTTCAGGATCATTCAATAAAATACCTTATGATACTGTAATAAATGTGGGTAATGTAGAGGAATATCAGACACTCCATGAACAAGACACTTAGAGGGTTTAGCAAATAATACACACTCTTTATTTCAGTAGCTTAGAATACGCAACAATTTACCTCAGACAGGTTGGCACATGCTGATCTGGGTGAAGAGGACGCTGGAAGTTCCTTTGCCTGCACAAATCTTTTAAAATATTTATTGAAAAAGTGTTGTAAAGGCCCTAGTTCTCTGTTAGAAATTGTGGATTGTGCTGTCAGCGGTGGGAGTCTTGAGTCAGTGAAGAGGGAGAGGCACCACTGTGGTGAGGAAGAAGCTGACACAGATTTACCAGTCCATCTATGTTCTGCCCCTGGTCATCCTGGAATTCTCCCTTTTAGAAGTTTTCAAGGCATGTTCAACTGGTAAGATGCCCCTGGTAGACCCAGGATAGATTAGGCTATATATCCCACCTGGCCTGGGAAAGCTTTGGGCCACCAGGAAGAGCTGGAATACGTTTCTGAGATGTCTGGAATGCCCTTCTACACCTGCAGCCAATCATGTTGTTTAAATGTCACCCAGTGAGTGTGAAGGCCTTTCAGCTTCAAAGAACTGAGGACTGGACAGAATGTCCAAACTTTCTAATATTTCATTCTAAAACACTCTGAAGGACTAAAATTAGAAACCTGTCCTCAAAATGTAGACGTACATGAAAGCGCACAGATTCAGAGGACTGTGCTGTAAAATCAGCTTGCCAAACGCAGCATGTCTAACCTTAACATTAACACTGTGTTACTGGCCTTTCTGTTCTCTTCATCTCCAGCCGAGCATAATGAGCAGTGAAAGACTGCAGTTGTCACTTCGCACACACACAAAAATGGAGGAACTGGAGAGAGCAGTTTCTGCTGCAGACATTTTCTCTGTTATGGTGTCTAATGTCATTTACAGCCATCGCTTTATGAAAAATAACTTAAATAAAAGCGGAATGGGGTATCATCTTCATCACATAACAAATGGGTTAAAAAAAGGCAAAGAGAAAAATGCAGTTTATGTGGTGGAGTAACCTTAAAGTTGCATTCCTTTGTCTTTTAAGTCAATCTATCAAAGAGTGAGTATAGCGGCCCTTTGTCACTATCGACGCACGCTGCGGTTTAAAGGGCTTTACGCGTGCCAATGTAAGTGTAGGTGTATGCAGGTGTAGCCAAAGTGCATAACACAGCAACTGTCCAGTCAAAGCTTCTCTTTTTGTTGCAAATGTATTTATACAGCCGACTCGAATACTCACTAAACACAACAACACATTCTCTCTGTGGCATAACACGGCATGGCACGGTCAAAACCGTATGAGTTCCTCAGCGTGCGCACCTGCGCTGATTACCCACCTACATTTATCACTTCAGGCCAATTACCTGAACAGAAATCGCCACCTACTGGCACAAAATGTGTACAACATTACAAAACAAAGAAAATGACCGATTTGGCTCCTACACACCGGCCCCTAATTGTTAATGGCGTGTAACATAACAATTCAAACAAACAAAAAAAACAAAAGGAGCCAACTGTTCTTCTTAGTGATAAATGTATAACAATCCCATTAGTGCAAAAACACCAATTAAACCTCACAGGCTGCCATCAGCAGGCAAAGTTTAGTTACAGGCCTTTCCATAATACTAGACTTTGTCTTGAGACGAACAGATCGCACAAACCCATGCTTGTCAGGAAAGGTTTCCAGAACTTTACCAAGCAGCCAAGAGCCTCGAGGAGCTGTTGAGTCCACCACTAACACAATGTCCCCAGCAGCAAGACTTCTTTTCCCCTGGCTCCACTTCTGCCTCTCCTGAAGCAACAGAAGATACTCTTGCACCCATCGCTTCCAGAACAAATCTGAGAGGTATTGGACCTGTCTCCACCGTCGTTTGACATACAGATCTTGCTTCACAAACAATCCAGGTGGTACAGCGGGTTTGCCCTTTAGGAGGAGAATGTGATTGGGTGTAAGAGGTTCAAGGTCGTTCGGATCCTCTGATAACTTGGTGATGGGCCGATCATTTAGTATGGCCTCAACTCCACAAAGAACTGTATGCAGTCCATCATCATCCAGTGTTTGTAGACGCAGAACCGAATTGAGCACCTTTCTGATCATCCGAATAACACGCTCCCAAACACCAACATGATGGGACGCTGCAGGTGTATTGAAACTCCACTTGATTCCATGTTGAAGCAGTGCTCCCTGTATCTTGCTGTGATTCAACTTTGCAAGAGCCTCACGCAATTCTCTCTCCGATCCAACGAAATTAGTACCATTGTCAGACAACATGTGAGTAACTTGGCCTCTTCTGCTCATAAATCGCCTCAAAGCATTAATGCATGCATCAGTGTCTAATGAGGTCGCCATCTCCAGGTGAACTGCTCTGCTTGACAAACAGGTAAAAATCACTCCATAACGTTTACACATGCTTCTCCCTCTTCTCACCTCAATTGGTCCAAAGTAGTCGACTCCCACACTTGAAAATGGAGGGAGATCAGGCAGAGTCCTCTCCAGTGGCAAGTCCGCCATCTTCTGTTCACCTGGTTGTACAGTGAAGCGTCTGCAGGTGCAACAGTCAGATATCACTTTCCTTATTGCTGAATTAGCCCCTGTGATCCAATAACTTTTCCTCAGTGTGGACAATGTGTGGTTTCTTCCACTGTGGCCCAACTGACGGTGGATGTGCCTTAAGATGAGAGTTGCCACATGTTGATCTTTAGAAAGAATAAGTGGATGCTTACTCTCCTCCGGCAGTGCTGCGTTACTCAGCCGCCCTCCAACTCTCAGCAGGCCATCTTCCAGGCGTGGATCCAGTTTGTACACAGAACTTCTCTTTTTGAGTCCCAATAACCTTTGCTTGGCCATAGACAGATTGTTTGAGAATGTGGGATGCTCTTTCCTGAAAGGCATTTTTAGACTGTAATGTCCATCCTGAAGCTTTGCAGAATGACTGACAATTTCCAAAAACCTCATGTCTTCTCTTGACATTTCCTCTTTATCATAAGTTTTTTCATTGAAGTCATGCATGTACTGACTGGTGAGCATTTCCTCCAACTTCCTCACAGAAATCCTGTTCACTGTGGCAGAGAGAAACTCTGTCTCCAAGGCACCACTGCTTCCACTCAGTGGACCATTAATGATCCATCCCAACACAGTTCTAATAGCGTACGGGCCATTCCCGTGGCTGTTGATGACCTCCCATGGTTCCAGCAATTTGGGAGCGTTGGTTCCTATCAACAAATCAACGTTTGCTTTTATGTGTGGGATGTGAACATCTGACAGGTAAGACCATTTATCCAGCTCCTCAGTTGTTATTATGTTATTAGTGGTGACTGGCATTTTCCTTTGGCTCAGGACCTCTGGGAGACTATAAAAGTCATTGCCATCCAACCCAGCCACCTCCAAATCAGTGATGGAATAAGCTGGAACAACAGTCTCCTGGCCCATCGTGCTCAACAAAAAGCTGGTTCCTCTGCCTGTAACATTCAGCCTCTGCATGAGATCTTCGGAACAGAACGTGGCTGAGCTGCCAGGGTCCAGAAATGCATAAGTTTGTATAATGTCATTTCCCTTTGCAGACTTCACACTTACAGGAAGAATTGGAAGAGCACAGCCATCCTTACTGGCCCCTGTATGACCACATGTTTGGAAAGACGCTGGTTGTTTCTTTTGCTCTGGAGCTACTGGTTGCCTTTTGATGTGCAGCACAGTGGGATGAGTTTGACCACAGACTTTGCATGTTAAGCGCCTCTCGCATTCACGACTCATGTGACCATCACATAAGCATGCAAAGCAAACTCCCTTTTCCCTCAGAAGTGGAATTTTCTCCTTGTGCCCTTTCCCATTAAATAGTTTACACTCCTCCAATGTGTGACTGTATGAACAACAAAGACATCCAACTCTAACTGACTTCACAAGCTCTGCCGGTGGCTCCTCCCCCCTTTCTGATGAGGTGATGGATGTTACAGTGGTGGCAACAATGTTTCCTTTCACCCTGTTTCCAGGATAAGACTTAAACCGAGTGAGAGTCTTTGTGCCGGCCGCAGCAAATACCGGATCCTGGATGTCGCCGAACAGAGGATCAGAAAGAATTTTAACATGACGCTCCACAAAGGCAACCAAGTCAGTAAAGTGAGCTCTCTGTTGTGTTCGTTCCATGATTCCATGAGCAGTGGATCTCCATTGCTCCCTCATTTTGTACGGCAGCTTTGCAAGAATGGTTCTCATATTTGCAGGCATATCCAACTCTTGCATATACTCCAGCTCCCCCATTACATTACAACAGCCACGCAAAAACAAAGAATACTCTTGAAATCCTTCAACATCTTCAGCCCTTATAGACTGCCAGGCTAGAACCTTTTCCATATAAGCATTAGCAATCGTATATTGATTTCCAAAATGTTCTTGCAGCAGGTTCTTAGCCACAACATAGCCGTGATCCGGAGCCAAGTGCTGGCAGCTACGTACCAGTTGTTGTGGCTGTCCTCTGGTAAATTGCTCCAGATAGAAAAGACAATCTGCTGCTCCTGTTTTATCCTCCACTCCTTGCTCGAATGCTTTCATGAATGCTCTGTACTGCAGAGGGTTCCCTTCAAACACAGGAATATCCCTTGGTGGCAGAGATCTTGTTATTTGCTGTTGCACCAAAGCAGCTGTAATTTCGTTTTGTCTGTGCATGATGGTAAGTATGCCTTCGGATCCACTTTGAGGTTGAGTGAATTGATGAGTGCTTTGAGGCTGAGTGAGTTGATGGGTGATTTGAGGTTGAGTGAATTGATGGGTGATTTGAGGTTGAGTGAATTGATGGGTGATGCCAGGTTGACTGATTTCCTTGTTTAATTGAAAGGTTGTCATTTGACCTTTAAGCTGGTGTGAATTTCCCATGATTTCCTGGTGGTCATGCATATTGTAGTGATGTTCAGAAGCCATTTTAAAACTTGAGCCACGTTCCTTTGGTCGCACATCAAGTAGTTTATTTGGATTTATTGAACACTGTTGTTGTTGTGTTGATTTCCACATTCCAAGCTGATATTCATTTGCCAAAGGATTTAAGACAATCACAGGCTCACTTTTCCCCTTTTCCTTTTCCAGGTGAGAACTCATTGCACCTTTGGATCTTGAACCAGTACTGCTCACCTCAGAGGATTGCAACACTGCCAACTTAGCATTTGTTGCAGCTATTTCCGCTTCCAAGTCAAGTTGTTCTCGTTTCCTCCTCAATTGTTGCTCTTGCTCCTCCAATGCATGCCTTTCCTTCAGGGCTGTAGCACGGGCAATAAGAGCAGCTTTATCAGCTTCAGCTATTATGCGTGCAGAAGCAGTGCTTGATCCTCCACTGGCTCTACTTCCTTTACTTGAACGTTTGCTTCCCACATTAGAAACGCTGTCATTTGGGCTGATGTCATCCACCACCAGCCCATATGCATGTGCATTGTTTTCATTGTTCGTGACATCACCATTTTGCTTGATACCAGCCTCATTTTTATTTGCAACACCAACAGTTTCTTGAATATTACCTTCATTGTTTGAAACCCACATTTCTGCATCACGAACACACTCATTTAAAGACAGCAATTTTGCTTTAAACCATATTTCATGTTTTTCTTGTTCATCACTTGGCATGAAACCCAACAACTGTTCATGTATAGATTTTGCATCATCACACACAACCCTTAATTCATACAAAGCATCACAAACCATTGTTTTGTCACCCTTTGTAATTAGATTTTTCATTGAGTCTCGTATATTGCTAGCTTTACTCAGCTTAGCCTTTCGTTCTGCTTGCAACCTTGAAAGCTTATCGGCAAGCGCCTTTTCAGTCATCACAACCTTTCGTCCACTCGCGGTTTCCATGGTTACAGCAGACGCCGTGTCAGTCAGTCAGTCCACAGTTCGCAACAACAAAGTTCACGCAAGGTCACTCACTTATTTGTTTCGTTTACCAATGCATTGGATTTATTCATTCCCCCCTAATTGTGTGCACACAGGTCAAATGGCCATTGTTGTGTAGCGCTATTCATACCCTCGGCATCTGCATCCGTGAGCTGGGCGCCATCGGTGATCAGCTGATCCGAGCGTGCTCCGCTCCCTCGCCGCTGCTGCGGTCTCCAGCTGAATCGCTGCCTACGCCTCCACAGCCGTAGCCGAAGTCCGCCGCCCGAATCGCTGCAGCCGTCTAGCCGAAGCCGAACTCCGCCGCCCGAATCGCTGCAGCCGTTCCTCGAGCCGAAGCCGAACTCCGCCGCCCGAATCGCTGCAGCCGTTCCTCCAGCCGAAGCCGAACTCCGCCCGTACCGCTGCGGTGGCTCCTCCGGCTTTTATCGAACCCGCCCGACTCGCTGCGGCTGCTCCTCCTCCTCCAGCTGATGCCGAACTCCGCCTCAGACCCAGACCCTGGCAACGGCAGCTCCTCCACTCGTCCTCCCACGATATGGCTTTCTCGGGCAGCAAAGGCCCACAGCTCCCACGCCAACAGTTTCCCAACGAGTCCAATGGGAACCAAGGTTTTGACAAATATAGCGGCCCTTTGTCACTATCGACGCACGCTGCGGTTTAAAGGGCTTTACGCGTGCCAATGTAAGTGTAGGTGTATGCAGGTGTAGCCAAAGTGCATAACACAGCAACTGTCCAGTCAAAGCTTCTCTTTTTGTTGCAAATTTATTTATACAGCCGACTCGAATACTCACTAAACATAACAACACATTCTCTCTGTGGCATAACACGGCATGGCACGGTCAAAACCGTATGAGTTCCTCAGCGTGCGCACCTGCGCTGATTACCCACCTACATTTATCACTTCAGGCCAATTACCTGAACAGAAATCGCCACCTACTGGCACAAAATGTGTACAACATTACAAAACAAAGAAAATGACAGATTTGGCTCCTACAGTGAGTTAAAACAATGGTGATTGATCATGTGACCCACTAATGCTTGTACTTGCTGCTTTGCCATGAAATAGGATCTCCGTGTCTGAGGCGACATTCCCGCAAAATTCAATGGAGGTGCTCTATTAGTGAGGCTTTTTACGTCAGTCAGCAGCGGTTGGTCTGCCCAGGTGGAGCTAGTCACTGAAGCATATGCTGCGTTTCATTGTAATCGGAAATCAGTCAGTCAGAATCAGGCTCCCTCTAGTCTACAGTGTTTGACTGGCGTAGGTACATTTCATTACTGCTGACTCACAACACAAAAAGAAACAAAGAACTAATTGAAGTGAAGAAGGGCAAGTCATCAAGAAGCAAAGTGACCGCCAACGAGGGGAAACCAACTGACGTCATACAGTCGACACTGTAGGAACTCTGGGAAATGAGGTCCCAGAAGCTCACCTGCAGTTACATCTACCGCCAAAGAGGCCGCTAGAAGCAACGTATCTCAAATCTTACAGAGTACAACTTTAAATCTGGGATTATAGAAAAATGTTTAGCTAAGATCCGCCCAAAGCAGCAGAAATGTTTGGTATCCGCAAGAAGATACAAAATATGTCACAAGCGTATCTTTGGTTTAGGATAGGTAAACCTCATCTAACCAGATACAAACATTGTACAGGATTATGCGGTCTCTTACACCTCATTGCTGCTTACTCAAACTGCACCTGTGGTTTAGTCCAAAGTCAATATCTATTTTTACCACTGTTTACCTGCTGTTCAGTGGATCCAGGCTTTTAAAGAGCAGTCATACACCTGTGTTTTACATCCAAGCAAGCTGTAGCTTAGCTGGGTGTCAGCCCTCTGTTCCCTCAGAATCATCCTTGGCCCACATTAAAATCTGTCTAGAACTTGAGATATCATGCTATAACAGTGTCATAAAACACATCTGGCTAGTACTCGCTTAGGTTTAGGCATGAGAAGTGAGATTGATTAGGGTTAGGGTAATATCTAAGCCAATCAGAAGCAGGGGACAAAAACAGAATCTTGCAACTGAAAAATGTCCTTTGACGTCATTCTGCATGATTATGAGCTTAAGCTTAAGTTATGTACTGATCTGAGGGAACATTGGAGTGACGCTGCTGCCATTTGGCCAAAATATCTATGTGTATATTATCAAAATCCACACTATTCACATTTCCATGCAGTATGAATAGTTAGCATCTTTGGCTCCACTACGCTCTGATAATTGTTAAGTATTAGTGTTTGTTTTGTTTATCCTGTTGAACACTTGTGGTTTGTACTTGTCATACCAGCCTTTAAAGTCATTAAATAACATTTATTCATGTTGATATGACTTTCAAGCAATACAAGTGAAAAAACCCTAAAACCAAAAATAAGAATCTCTGAATGTCAGAAACACATTTGCTGCAATTATGCTGAATGCTTTACGAGATCAACACAGTCAATAACTAACTCATTGTTAAACTTGTCATGAAAAGCATCTTTTACATTTTTGATGATGCAAGTCTTAAACAAAAAAGCTTATTGAATACTTTGGGTTTTATTTAGCTAAAATGGTTCGCTGTTTGTTCAAATAACAGTGACAGCAGGCGTTGAACATTAATTCATGTGGAGTGAGCAGAATCCTGAAATCCATCTGTGTTCCCAGGACTGTTTCAGAGAAAACAATCATAGAGTTACACAGACAAAACAGGCAATTATTCAAATCAAACCTTCAGTTTTATCTACAATCTCATCAGGTTTAGTTGGAATCCCTTAAGATTCTAGCATCTTTATGTCTGTCTGTCTGTCTCCACACTCTGCTGCTTGCTATGTGCTGTTTCATCCACCTACGGCCCTCTGCTGTGAGAAATAGTACTTGTAACGGTGTTGAAAATTAAACAATTTTGCCTGAAGTGAAGTACTACATTATTAATCTTTTCCACCCCTTTAAAAGATTTGTTAACCAGCACAAATCTAAATACCAGGCATGCAGGTCGGCACTGTGTGTGTACTTGTGTGCATGATGATTACAATTGTGCAGCATCCACAATTTCTCCCCTTTGACATGCAGTTATTACATTATATGCATACATATAGTATTTACACCATTCAGCAACTGCTGAACGGAAGCCAATGCACAAGTGCCAAAACCTGCAGTTCTTGACATAGTCTCAATGTCAATGTTTTGGTCTCTGTAGCTAATTTCCCTGTTATTCCCTACTGTACAGAGGGTGAATTTGTATACAACTCATTAATTTAGATTATATTAGGACTTAAATTTAGGTCATATTTGAGGGCTTGACCACTTTGAGTGACAGAGAGGTCCCATCTCATGTCATTAGCCACTTACTGCCTCAGCACAACAGAAGATCCACCTCTTAAGACTACACCGTTGGCAGAGGAGATGAGGCAGGCACGTTGCCACGTAGCCTGTGATTGGGTAAGTGAAGAGGCGTTGCCGTTGATGATAGTCACTGAGGAGGCAACTATCGCCCAGTCAGCACTCAGGAAACAAAAGTCTCTGGGGGCAATGCTGAACAGATTCCTCTGTTTGACCCAGCACAACATATTTTGGACTTAGTGACATTAAAATGACTTGTCTAATTAACTAATTCAGAAAGAGTTGACATTTGACAAATGGATAACTAAGTTTGCAAAAAATAGAGGATCAATCCAAAAATCTACACAACTTCAATTTAAATTTGACTTGGGTTTTGCAAAAAAAAAGAGAGAGAAGAAAAAAAGCTTACTGTTTGTGTTCATTAGACCCAATCTAATAACATAAAAGCTGTAAGATGGAGCCAGGAGCCTCCAGCCAGCTCAGATTGGATGTTCTCTGATGAGGAGGCAGAAAAGTCTGCCGGATGGATTTATGAGGGTGAAGGGGCAGTAATGAGCTAAGCTAGCTGATGGGACAGAGCTAATGGACCGCTTTCCACTCAGCAGCTTATATTCTGTTCACATACAGCTGTTAGCTGGAGCCCACATAACGACAAAACTGGTGGGTGCTGGCAAACAAACACTGTTTTGTTATGACTTCATAAAAGATGCAATAATTCTCCAGATATTGAAGGCTTGCATTGAAGTAAAGCTTGAGTTTCAATTAAAATCTGGTTTTAAAAATCACTCCCGTAAATAAGAATCTGAACCCATCCCTTCATTATTACTAAAAAAGAATATTATTTTTGGTTATTTTTGTTGGATAAGTTATACATAACATTGATACAAAGTGGTTTGTGTAACATTTACCAGTATGTAAATTGTCTGTCTGATCTTGGAAAATGCCTGGATCTTTGTTATGGATCTGTCAAGGGAGCGTATAAGCTCCACTTCCTGAAGAAACATAAGCCAGAGTGACGTTTAGTTCTGGTTTGGTCGGAGGACTCTATCTAAAGTCTCCACGTCCGCTACAGCTGCACGGACTGGGACTTGTTCATGGATGTGTGTGATCTCAAAGATCCTGAAATGTAATCTCGGCTTACATCACGTTCTCTGAGGACTTGGCTGTTCCCTGGAAACAAATTTCCATCTACCCTAATAATAAACCATGGGTGTCCAAATCAGTCAAAAACATAATTAACCCTCGCAATATCAGTTTTAATCAGGGGGATACAACTCAGTAGATGGAGCTACAAAAACAAGCTGAAAAGGAACTTAACCCTTAGGGGCCCTTGGGGACTTTTTTGTCCTTTTCATTTTTGCTGTCGCGATCATTTGGGCTGTGTTAATGCATATGGCATACATGTATGCCAAAGGGTGTATTTTGGGGGGATTTTTTTTCTATCAACCTTCTATACTATTTAATACACTGTGTACACACTGTTGTTACACTGTGACCCTTAGACAAAAATGTCCTCATTGAAACCCATTATAACTGTCATTTTTAAACCCAAGACCATTGCAGCATACAGTCATGACTTTTTTTTTTTTCTCTCTCATTCTGGACTTTGTGCTACAGAATTGTAGTTTTTACTATTTTCCACCAGATAAAGCCATATTCCTATTTTAGGAACGCAGAGGAAATTCCTCCCATTTCCAAAGATTCACTGTCTGTTGTTTTGCACAGATCATAGCAGGCCAGTGGAGTACATGTATGCAACAAAAATGATGTGGGTGTGTAGATATGGATGTAAGAGAGAGGTGTATATGAGTATTTGGAGAAATCTGTGGGGAATTTTTATTTTGTATGCAGTTTTAGATTTGTGAACACAAATCTGACTCAGCAATTTAGGAGAACAATATCTCACTTAAGCCAGAAAAACTACACTTTTTGATCCCACTGCCATTATAGCATAAACTCATGCAATCTCTCTTTTTAGGCTTTCATTCTGAAGGCAATACTTCAAAGTTGTAGTTTTTACTGTTTTCCAACAGATTGAGCCATCAAAATCAATATTTTTGCTAATCATTGACATATCCCAGACTGTGATTGTGTGACCACTGTGACCAATTTGCATTTAGTATATGGAAAATAATCAATGTTTTGTGTTTTTTTCATAAAAAAAACAGTGGCATTACAGAAACTGGCATTTTAAGGATTAAAATCCTGAAAATTAATGAATATTTAATAGTTATGATCAGGACGGACGCTGATTAAAATAATAATAATAATAATATATAATGATTTTATGGCACTTTTTTGACACTTTTGTCCTCTAAGGGTCACAGCAGGTTGAAAGGGTCCATAACTGGTTAAGGACAAAATTTGCTCAAAATTTGTAACTCACGTCCTGCATGGGAGGGGCTAAAGTCTATGATGGGAATACACTCCAAGAAGTGTCCAATCTCCCTCAAAAACATGTCTTACCGCCAACTTTCTAATAAACTGAACACTTTTTAGAATCTTTTTAATGTACATGATAAGGCGTAAGGAGCTATCCGTTTTTAGGGATGTGGCTGCAGATAAGAATCCAGTTCAATTTGATAAGGGCATGGTTCTGAAGCTTTTCCAGGGTGTGAAGGAGAGGAAAAGTCTCGGTCCTGATGGCATTGGTGTCCACCTGGCACCTTTTGTTTAATATTAAAGTGGTCACTCCAACTCCACCAGATCCCTTGCCTCTGGAAAGACTATAATTGTTTCTGTGCGAAAAAAATGTAAGTTCCTAAGCTGCTAAACGACTACAGGCCTGTGGCACATAGGTCTCTCATCATGATATCGTTTGAGAGGATTGTGATAGAAAACTTCTAAACACTGTTCAAACTCATTTGGATCCGCTCCATTTTGCCGATAGGTCATGTAGGGGTGTTGATGATGCATGTGCACCTTACTGTATTTAGGGAACTAAAACATTTGCGTGCCTGTTTTTATTGTTTTTTCCTCTGCTTTTAATTTAAAGAGCACAACATTGATCCTGGACTGATATGCTTGCTGGTGGATCTTTAAACTATCAGGTGTTAACGTGTGAAGGTTAATGTTGTATGTTGATGTTTTATCTGATGCTCTTCTCTCCTCTACCGGTTAAAAACTGCTGTTTAGTTTAATTAAAAAGTGACTCTTTTGCTTCAAGTCAGCTTTGTCTTCTTCAGTAATTAACAAAAATCACCTTCTTAACCATCTAACCTTAAGTGCCAAAACATAACCATAATAAATGTTAATTGTTGCTGTACGAGTGGGAAGTGAATGAAACATGTTGTCTGGTTTTGCAGATTTATCAAAACCTTTCCCCTTGAAATTGATGACAAACATCAGTGTAGCATTAAATTTCCTTCAAATGTATTTGAATTTATTTATTTATTGGTTTATTTCAGGGACATTGCACACTAATCAGCCAAGCTGTAAGTGAGCCAGAGTTAGCCAAAGAGGCTAGTTTGCATCTGTAGTCCCCGGCCAGATATTCAAAAGGCAACCTAAAATTACAGAGATAAAATGCATGTATAAGCAATTATTAAAAAACAACATAGTAAGAACAAATTGACAGACAGAGGCAATAGATAATACAATAAACACCCAGCATACATAAGACATTATACCCTGTGGACATTATAACATTATGCAGCAGACTAAAACAGGACAAACACACCTACATAATAATAATTTGTAAATCAAAGTGTATAAAATCAGTTTTTTAAGCTGCGCAGCTCACATTGGGAGAGGCTCGACACACCCAAGTCATCTGTTTATCATAGAAACACATTCTCACAACCAACTTGTCAAACACTGATGCTAGGTCAGTGCCCCTGCTCTTTAATCTATGAGGTAACCTTCGAGCCTCAGTTTGCTACGTGTCAGGAATGACAGGTCAGTTTCCGCTCATTACAGAAAAAATAAATTTCCAGTGTAAGTATGCAACAAGTACTGATTTTGGCTTTAAAGTAGGCTATGTGAGTTATGTAACAGAAGTAAAGCAAAGGAAATTAACTTTGATTTGGCATGATTCAGTCAACATGTGATTCATTTTTTAAGTAAATTCAAGAAACAACCCTGAATACATCAGCATAATTTTGTGTCATATATATTTTAGTTGAAGAGGTTGGATCTGTAACATGCATGGTTTAAAAAAGAACCATGGACCCGAAATGAACACAAGAGCATCTATGTTAAAGACAAACGCCCCAGACAAAAATCAATGTTTTTCAGTTTTGAGATTTTTGGCTATTTTGCCTCCATGTCCTCTTTCACACCAAAGAAGCCAATTTAGATGTTTATTTTATTAAACACTGGCTATTTTGATCTGTAGATTTCCCCTATATTGACCAAAAGTTAGCATTAGATAATGCCTTATTTTTATATTTAAACATACAATTTCAGAAACCTTGTAAAGCAAAAACAAGGTGATATCTGGTATTTAAACATTGTTACCATTTTCCACCTGTGGTATATTTAAAGAAGATTTTTTGTGAGCCAGGAAGGAATGCTTCATTAGCTCATACAAACACCAAACTTCCCTGTTACATTATTTTTTATTCTGCACGTTTGTGATGAGGGGTTGGTTCATGTCTCATTCATAGCCTGATTCATAAAACATTTTATTCCAAAAAACTCCAATTCCAAAATGAATTTGTTACGGTTGTTCACAGTATTTTCTGATTTATGGAGTGAAACCAAGACATTCCATCTGTAAAAACCTTTGACTCTAATATGTCAACAAAATGAAACAAGAATTTTGATCCTGGCTTTATTCAGTGTTCAGATTTTCTTTCTGGAAATGAATGCAAATTTAGTGAAACATTTGCATATTTTAACATAAAACTTCTGAAAACTTGTCATACCAAAATAATTGTCTTTATATAAGCATATCAACTGTGAAAGTTCCATGGGGATTGTAACCTGTTCACCTGTGGTATCTCCCCTTAATCAGGAACATCTCAGGAATCCTGAATGTGCTCTCAGACTGTTGGTTCTTTCTCTCTGTCTTGGGATCTGATTTGATCTGATTTAAATATTTCCCACGGACCCTTCAGGCATTTAAACAGACAAATTGATAGTGAGATTTCAGCTTTATTTGATTAAATAATAAAATAAAAGTGAAGCCATTTGCTGAGAAAGCTGATATTTTGGGATGTTTAGGGGCTTCTCAGATCAGTGCAGACTCCATGTAATGCTCCATGTAATGAATGGCTTTAAAGAACTCTATTTTATGGACTCTCTTTCTTCAATGACACTGTGGCAGTATCAGTTTCCTTCTATTCCTCTGACTGATGTGGAAAGTGAAAGCTGAACTGATCACAGAAACCTTTGGCTGTTGGCCCAAAGTTGGCAAATGAGCATGTGTACAAAAATATTATGGGTGAAATCAAGTTAATAATATTGTCTTCTTTCAGCCTTCTTTTCTTTCAAGCATCATTGTTGTTTGATTATTATTATTCTTAAAGTCCCAGTCGGCAACATTTTTTTTATCATATTCCCCGAAGCCGACACTATGCTCCGATAGAACAACTTAACTCATCCGGTGGAAAATAAGGAAAAAAAGAAAGATTGCGACGGTACCCGTGATAAAACCAGAGTCAACATTGGACCCGCGTTTCAAAGGTTGCATGATCTAAGGGATTTCAAAGGGCACGAAGTCGAGGGGAAGGAGCTCGGTGGTCGTGGGGGAGGAGCGTGACAGTTGTAAACATTCAAAAGTGCCCTCGATCCGCCGGACTTGCTGACTGGGACTTTAATTATTTTTTCGTCAGGCTTGCTGTGTTTTCTTTCTTTTTTAAATATATTTCCATAATATTTTCTTTTGAATTTCAAAATGTTTTACTTCCACATTTAAATATTTTCATTATTAGTTTACTGTACATTAATTTAGAGATTTTTGTTGCTTGCTATTAATATTAATATATAATACTTTTTAAGGGGATTTATGTCACTTTCTTTCTTTAAATGTCTTTAGAGTTTCATGTCATTCTTTCATTAATGCATTCATTTCCAGGCTGATGTTGTGCAGTGCTTTTGTGAACCCAACTTGTGATTGTTGAAAGATGGAACTGAGATCAACTTAAAATTTCATGAAATGTAATTCTTCCTCATTTTTTAAGGGTTTAAAGTACTTACTGTAACGTGCTTCAGACAAAAGGGTTAATAGATGTCCCGTAGGTGTGAATGTGTGAGTAAGTGAATGGTTGGCTGTCTCTACATGTCTCTTCAATTTCTAGAGATGTTCTATATTACAATGTCTAAAATGAAAAGAAAAATGTACTATGATAGATGAGTATATTCCTGTTGGCAAGTTTGACCTCATGTAGTGAGTGACTTTAAGCACTTAAAACTACTGTTTTTAAATACATATTAATGGTATTTGAAATATTTTGTCCGACAACCGACGCAGTAATAATCACTCCTTCGAGTACTAATCATTGGTTACCATCCATGTGTTTGAATTACATTAGTAATAGCATCCTGTGGAAGTCTGTGCGGGGAAGAGGTCGGGTAGTGGATGGGTCAAACAAACTTGGGACTTTCACCCAGGAGACTGCTGTTTGTGTCCCATGTGAAACCAAAAGTTAACACTGACTTATCTCAATGTTCTTAAATAACGTAATAAACGTACTTATTTCAACCCAAACAATTATATTTTACTGAACATAATCAAGTCGTATGTTGCTTATACAAAACCAAGTAATTTTTTTGTGTTTTTCTTTCACTTCACAACATAAACCAAATATAATCTGGGAAAGAATATGTTGCAGTTTAGTGTAGAAGACAATGTTAGCTTAAGGAACGGTATTTAGCGGGGAAAACGAAAACATTTTAATCCTTAAAAAATAAATGTATGTGAAACATTCCTTCTTTATTGACATAAAAAGCCACTTTTATATATATTTTTATATTAACAATTATTTGTCGAGGGACTTTTGTCTGCAGCACCCTGGGAGCTATATGGATGCACAAAGTTATTGGTTTGAATCCAAAACGTCGCCTTCATTATGTGACTCCAATCTTTTCTCCCTGAAAGTTACCAAGCGTTTCAAGAAATGGAAATCATTATGTTAGGAACGGTGGTGGACTTGTGCAGATGTTTTAAGAGTCGCTCTGAAGCTCAGAGTCTGATTGTATTCACCAAGGTGTATCACAGCAGCGGCAGCACTGATCTGAGACCTCTAATTAGCTCCCTGCGCTCTCAAACTTGTAATGACCCTCATTTGTCAGGGAATGTGCAGCTTGTGAGCGATACGTCACTGTGAGTTGAGGTGAAGCAGAAAGAAGAGAACTGCTATTCCCAGGGGGACACCATGAAGTTATACTCCCTGGCTGTGGCAGCCAGCCCATTGAGGGCGATAGGGCTCCGCCCTTCAATTAATTTCATTTATGATAGTTTTTTATTTATGAATTACCTTCATTCCATTATTAAAAGTGTGTGGTCAATACGTAGCTGGCAATGCATAAATAAGCATATTGCAATGTAATTAGATATTTTCGTTAGTGGAAGCTGCTGGCAACAGAGCTGCAGAGTCTCAAGGCTTCCGGTCTCACAAATGAACAGGGATCAGATGAGATTTTGGGCGGCAAGGCTCAACGTACCGACTTCTACATACATGCTCATTCATAACGTTGTGCACGCTGTTTACTCTTCAACAAGGATGGATAGATGGGACGTGTAACGCGTCTAGAGATCACATTACAACGTCTGCCAGGAGCTAGTTATGTTGACTTAAATTTAATACAATAATTAAAATGTAAATTTTAATCAGTAAACATATAATAGGATTTAGCCTTTTTGTCAACCTTGGAAATTATGAGCTTGAGGATTTTACAGTAAACTATTCCATTGGATTGGGGGGGGAATTGGCCAAGAAGATGCAGGTAAGAAAGACATTTGAAATTGTATGGTTGTGTAAAACTATTTTACTTTTACTACTGTTACTTTTTAACAGTTAGGATTTATTTTACTTAAATTTGATGTATAAACTTAATAATATTAACACAAACTCGTCATGGAGTCGGTTCTTGATAATTCTGTCAAATCTCTAAAGTCAAATCCATTTGAGAGAAGATCTTTATCTGAATAACTTGTTGTCAAACAACTTGTACCAGACCAGTGTGAGGTTACAATTTGCCAGAAAGCCAAGGATGGGGGAAATTATTAAAAAATTATTTATTTTAAGTATTAGTTATTGATGAGAACCAAATGGATGGACGGGTTGTTCTAGTACTCCTTGTATATTATATTCACTCACATTCTAGCATGATATGTGTTTTTTGATAAGATTATTTATTGAGTTTTATATTGTATTGACATGTTTAATCTGAGTGGCTCCAGTGGGGATTCAACCCAGGGTGCGAGTTACGGGGGAGCAGGGGGAGCCATGGCTCCCCTGGTGGCCACCTGAGCTCCCCTGGAAACATGATTTGTGAAATTTGGGGGGAGCTCTAAAATATTGATATGATTGCCAAATTAATTATATTTTGGCCATGGTTTTCCCTCAAAGGTGTAAAATAAGAGAAATAAAATTGTATTTTTAGTTCGTGATTCATGAAAAAAGTGTTGCCTGCTTGCACGTCGGAGGCGCTTGAAGCGTGGGGGCGCTGCCTGCAGGCCGCAGCTTCATGGTTGGTGCCGCTGGCTGCTCTTATCGCGTGTTTGGCTCTGTGTACAGCTATAGCCTGTAGCCATGCGGCGTTCACACCGAACGCGGTAGACGCGAATACAATCGCGTCAGACGCGTTAATCGCGCCGCTTGATCATTTTGGACTTTTTTAGCGTCATTCGCGTCATTCGCTTCATTCGCGCATGACGCTCATTTTTGAGGGGAGCCGGCGGGTCACGTCGGCAGACCCTCCTCCTCCGCCCCGGGGTACCCGATGCCAGAGTCCGTGAGCCTCCTCCGGGAGCCACGTCCCTCGCACCTCTCCCCAGAGTCGGGGCCACATTCGACCTCAGATCAGACGAGACAACCCGCTGAATTTAAGCATATTACTAAGCGGAGGAAAATAAACTATCTAGGATTCCCTCAGTAGCGGCGAGCGAAGAGGGAAGAGCCCAGCGCCGAATCCCCGTCCGACGGGCGGGCGGACGTGGGAAATGTGGCGTACGGAGGACCGATTGCCCGGTGTCGCGCGGGGGCCTGAGTCCTTCTGATCGAGGCTCAGCCCTGACGGTGTGAGGCCGGTACGGCCCCCGTCGCGCCGGGGTCCGGTCTTCCCGAGTCGGGTTTGGTAATGCAGCCCGTCCATCTCAGCTCATCTGTCTGTCGGCTTGAACTCGTCGCTGATTGGATGTCGCGGCGCGATGCCGCCTGAAAAGTTCGATATTTTCAACTTTATTCGCGCCGCGTCTGACGCGCCATTCGCGCCGCGTCAGACGCGCCATTCGCTTCATTCGCGTCAGACGCGCCATTCGCGCCATTCGCGCCGCGTCTCATCGCGCCAGACGCTCCATTCGCGCCGCCTCCGCCTGAATCGCGTGTCATCGCGCCATTTACATTGGTTTTCAATGTAGAGTCGCCGCTCAATTCGCGTCTATCGCGTTCGGTGTGAACGCCCCAGGCTATAGCCCATGTGATGTAGGCTATGATGTGATGATGATCGATCGGGTGTTTCATGTAAATATTGTACATAGACCTATGGTGTGCGTGCAACGGATTTTCTCTTTATAATAGGCATATGCTGTTGCTATTAATGACAGGATCAGCATTTAAACTTTGCCCCCCTCCAAAAAAAAAAATGATCGCCCGCCCCCAGCCCCGGCTCCCCCGGACACCGTGGTATAACTCGCACACTGATTCAACCCCTCACCCTTGCAGGAGGGATTAACAACTCTAAACAACTACAGACTTTTCAATGAACTTCAACTCAGACTCTTTCTAGCTCTCATTAGCTCCCTTTAGTCTCAAACTCATAATGGGCATCATTAATACAAAAAGTATTAAGACAAACCTATATATTTTTAACATAAGACATGCACTGAACTGTTAAAAATAAAAAATGAAGATATACTTTTAGTCTATTTTGTTTAGGCCCTATAAATATTTTAAATATGTGGGTGTACAGAAGTTATAATTTGCTATCTGACTGGCTGGTATGGAATGGTATGGTATGAAATTGGGAGGAAATTGAGGTTAAACTGAATGGTAAATTGGGGCTTAGTCCTGTTTCTGGGGGTACAAACCTCATTTTAACTCTTAAAGTTAAAACCTTTCACTCAGATCTAAGATGTGTTGATATTCCAAGTGCATGGATAAGATTTGTCAGGTTAAGATCAGCCAGGATTGTCAGAGTTATAAAGTTTGTGATATACTGTCTTTTGTCGTCATTCCAGGGCCTATCAGAGCTCTTCATGCAGCCTCACCCATTTGCCAAATTATGTTAATCTCCACTGCAGGGCCAAACAGGGCCAGGACCCAAAACACACTGTGGATGTGACTGCTGCTGAGGTGGTTCATGAGTGCGGCAATAGCTTCAGATTAACAAACTGGGCTTTGTATCTTGTTCCACAGACATTGACCTGTGCTCAGATAAGCCCTGTTATGCCCCGATGTGGAAACACGGTGGCTGATTGGTTTATTGTGGGCAGTGAAGCGCAGAGACGTAATTCACCAAAGAGTTTTATTGCCTATTCTGCTCAGAGTTTATGGGATCTTTTCAATTAGTATGGTCACCGTTGTAAACAGACCGGTTGCTCTGCCCCTTGTCAGCTTTATGCATCACTGCCTCGTTACAATCAGACAAATGCACTTTGAAGGCCCAGCACTAAAAGAGAGACAGCCTGTGAGGTTAGAGAGTTGCTGGTCTGGGACCAGCTGAGGAGCAATAGACAAAACTGAGGAATAAACTTTGCACTTTTTGTTTGATTTAAAGCCCAGCTGTTTTAGCTAATAAATAGCTAAAACAGCTATATAAAAATAGCTAAAATAATGTTGGTTTTACACTCATAATAAGCTTATATATTTTACACCTTCAAAATACATTTTTTAAACGGGAAGAAAATAGGTTGAAATACACCAATATTCAAAGCTTGAGAAAATGTGAGGTAGAATACTAAATGTTTTGGTCTGGATCTGAATTGGTTAAATCTGTCATTTAGCTGAAATATAAACCTCAAGCATGTTACGGTTTACCTTGAATGGTTTGTTTAAAATGTATGTCTTATGGTCCATGCTCCCAACCCAGACACAAAGTTTATTTTGATACAAATCACTCAACTAAAACTAATCAAATTGCTGAATTTGTCTTGTTCACTTTAGAATGGTGATTAAACCAATAAAGGCCTAAAGTGTCTTTCCAGTATCAACTCCATTCCCCAGATGTTGATGATTAATACATATACTGTATACAGGGGCAAGCTATCATCCAGATCCAGAGCCAAAGGATCCAGTGCAAGTAAGCTTGAGGCTGCTGGGAACGGTTTTGCAGTCCATGAATGAAGCAGCACCAGGAGGAGACCAAGTCAGACAAAGAAGAGTGTTTCTCAACTGACGAGGAAGGGAGCTTGGTCTGTGCAAAAGAGAAAAAAAGCACAAAGAGCTTAGAATTGATCGGCACAAGGGAGAGAATTCAAGTGGAGACAATTAGTGTGTACCGCACCACAGAGAGAATGTGATGTGAGATGGGGGACCATAATGACCAAAGATGGAAGGCAGGCCTATACATCTGAAGTCAACCAGAAGCATGGGCCGATAGGCTGGATGAAGTAAAGAACCTTCGGCGCTGTGGGAGAGTGAGCATACATCTTGATGATGCCCACTTACTCCACTTTGGCAGCGAGGAAGACACGACTCCCGACGGGCGGTAGTCGAGGTGCAAAGTAATGGCCTCCAAGGTGCAGGTCACCCTGGAGAATGCCTACTGAGTGGGGGAGGATATCTCCACTGATGTGGCAGGAGCTCCCTGCCTAGTGGACAGGAGCTGAGGTGTTAATGACCCACAAAAGCCTTGAAACTGCTGGAAACCTTTGGGTCCAATTTGCCAATGGGACCAAAGGAAGGATGCCATTCGGAATATGGAAAGGAATTTCATGGGTGAAAGGGCCTCATGACCTGATCGCCGTAGGGGACTTGACAGATTTGCTGGACAGTTGAACCAAGAAATGTTTCTTGCATGGAAAAATAATCAGACCCAGAACCTGATGGCGTATCGGGAACAGTTACAGGGTCAGAATTCGACAACATGCCTAACAACTTTAAATGCTACAAACGTGGCAAAATAGTCACAAACAAGACAACCTTACTGTAGAAAGATGGGCACTGGAAGATTTGATCGAAAAGTAATAATTTTGATACGACTGTTGATTCTGTGAAGAGACTGGTGCAATGCAACTGCATGCCATTCCTGGGACTGGAAAACCAAGGATATTGGAAAAGTAAGGTGGTCTATGACGGGCCATATTGCAACAAGTCCAGCTTGTGCCCAAAAAGGGAGTTTTGGGGTTATTACAATCTCACCTGCGGAGAAGCGGAGGTCCGGGACCCCAAGACCAACAAGAAGAAGATGGACAAGCCCCATGGTGTGACCACTGCCACCTGCTCGACCAACAGACAGACCCAGACCACCCCAGTCCACCTTTCTACCATAGCAATAGGAGCAGAGAATTAGCAAGAGAGTGTGTAATCAAGAAGCTGAAGAACCTGATGCAATTGGAATGTAAATGAGTGTGCGGAACACAAAACTACCTGATCGTCACCCGTTCTAAAAAGTCTGGTTACTACACCCTGAAGAAAGGTGAGGTACGAAATGCTTATCATGAAAGGTGGCTGAACCAAACTCTACCCTTGGTATGGATTACTACAGCACTTTGTAGGAGAATTTCTGGCTGGCTATATTCAAGAACTGTTAAAGGCCTATTGAGGCCATATCAGTACATCCGACTGGATTTAAGGTACTTGTACTTAAGTAGTAAAGTATTTACATTTTCTGCTCTGGTCTGCTTCTACTCCACTACATTTGAGGGAAAGGTACTTGTTACCTGTTAATAACAGGTAAAAAAAAAAAAAACACAGGATCAGCACCTAAAATAAACATTGTTAAAGATTAAACAAGTGGTTCTCAACATTTTTGACTCTTGACCCCGAGGGTTTTTTGTTTTTTTCAACCAGATTTTATTGGAGGCTTTTTCTTCCTGAGGTGATGCAGCATTTGTTTCCAATGTATAGAGTGATACATTATCTTTCTCTATGCTAAACAAGCATCAACATGCAGATGTTTTCTTTTGAAAGAAGAAAATTAATAATGAATGAAAGTATGCAGAGTGTGTGCAGAGAGAAGAACCCAGAGAGGGGGGAAACCATGGTATCACCTTTGAACCTCTTTGTTTCACCGAGGCAGGAGACTGGTTTTACCTATGAGCTCTAAGAATTTATACTGTGAATGGGAAGCAGGAAAAAACATTTTCTCTTGACAAATAAAACCAAAGAATGTCGCTGTGAGCTACTTTTATGAAGACTGCTGAGTGCTTTGTCCTGCAATCTCTCATCGATTAAAGGGGAGGTCATGATTTTGAGTCAATGCACAGCACATTTGACCATTTATTGTCTGGAGGCAGATACATCGTGCTGGATCAGGATAGAAAACTGTGGTCAGGATGCAAAAACATTCACCAGTTTACAACATGTATTGTCCCCAGTGACAGTGTGCCAAATTGTGCTATTCTGATGCTGATGCTCCGATTTATTAACCGCCTTAATATGAGTTCACAACAGTCTTGTCATGTGCAGCAGACTGCTGCTGCTGCTGCTGCTGCTGCTGCTGCTGCTGCAGAGACCACGTAATGTAACTGAATGAGATTATATTGACAGGAACAGAAAACTAAAGACCCTGCTGGTCATAATTGTTTGCAGAACGCTGAATGTCCTGCAAACATCGCGCTGGTGTCAAGGTGTTAAAAGCCTGTTGGTAATGACCCCTCGCAATTAATTGGTTGATGATGAGGCTAGTTATGATGTAATCTCTCTCACTCTCTCTCTCTCTCTCTCTCTCTCTCCTGCACACACAGGCAGCCCCCTCCCTTCCCTCTCTCTCCCGTATCCCCACCTCTTTCTCTGTCTTTCTCTCCTATCCTAACCAACATGGCCGCTAAGTCGGATGGAGCAGCGGTGTCTGTGGAAGATGACAACACGCCCAGGAGCCTCTCGGAGCCGGGGAACCCCGCCACCCGGCCCCGCTGCAGCGCCGCCGGCGGGAAACCCTACACCCTGCTGGACTGCTGCTGGGTGCTCTGCGCCCTGCTCGTCTTTTTCTCCGACGGCGCGACCGACCTGTGGCTGGCCGCCGACTACTACCTGAGAGGTGACTACTGGTGGTTCGGCTTGACACTCGTCTTCGTCGTGGTGCCCTCTGCTGTGGTCCAGGTATTGAGTTTCAGGTGGTTCGTGTACGACTACTCGGATCTGAGCTGCGGGGACGGAGCAGCGAGCGTCAGCGGGACCGGCGCGGCGGCGGCAGGCGCGGCATGCGGAGCAGCTACGGCGGGCGACAATACTTTAAGCACCAAGGACAGTGACCAGCGCGGTGGGAGCGCGGCGGTGGGGAACGCCGCCAATGCTACCCCGGTTTACACGTCCTCTGCCCCGCCTGCGACGGGAGGGAGAGTCGGGGGCCCCCGGAGGTGCTGCACCGTCTGCATGTGGATCTTTCAAACCGTGCTTCACGTCCTGCAGCTGGGACAAGTCTGGAGGTAGGACCGCTGGAGGTGGTGTGGGGAACAAGGGGGGTGTGCATGAGTATGAGCGCGCGTATGTGTGAATAGCATACGTGCTGGTGTGTGTTTTATATGTGCGCGGAGCACATGTGAGCATTGTATTCTTGTATTATTGTGTGTGTGTGTGTGTGTGTGTGTGTGTGTGTGTGTGTGTGTGTGTGTGTGTGTGTGTGTGCGTGCATGCGTGCTCGATAAGTGCGTGCATGCCCGTTCACGTGCATGTGTGTGTGTGTGGCTTATCGCCCGAAATATGAGCCTACCTGTCGTCCTCATTCACTGGTGACAGAAATGTGCAGAAATCAATCAGGGAGGTGTGAGATTCGTATCCATAATGCTTAATTTGTTTCATTCACTCTCACACCAGTGATAGTAAAAATATGATTTACCCTCTCATGAGGCTTTTTGCTCATCAGTCCTTCTTGTCCTGATTGTGACCGAATCTGGAAGGTTGCTTGCAGTTGCCTGAGTTGCAACATACAGTTTGCTTCTCTGGTTTCTCCTGGATTAGACATGCTGACAGGAACATTCAAAGCTCTCTACTCCGCTCTTCTTCTTCTCCTCTGGTTGCTCGCCGTGCTAGTGATCTTGAAACTGAATCTGTTCTTCCTCCACACTCGGTGAGATTGAAGGAAATGTAAAATGAGAGGAGGCATGAGCAAAATCTTTAAGGCAGCATTCCACCCACAAGACATCCAAGCTAATGGTCCTTCCCTCTGCTTTGAACTGTGTGTATATTCCCTGTTATGTGTGGTTTGCTTTGATTAAAAGACCTCCAGAGCCACGTTCACTTGATGAGAGACAATGTTGACTATTTCAAACACTGTGAAACACAATTAACATCAAGATGTCAGGTTCACACACACGCATCCTCAAGATGTCAGTTCAACACACGTGTGGTACAGTCTGAAACCTAAAGTCTAAATCAATCAAAATCACAAGTTGATGTCTATTATAAGCTATAAAATCAGAGAAATTGACACACAAAAATGTTCACAACCATGTTGAGTAACGTAGGCTATTATATGCAGCAGTCAAGTCCACTAATAGGTCAAGTCATTCAAGACGAATTCCAAAGGGAGGTCGAGACCAAATGTTCTAGTGAGTCAACAATATGACTTTGGTCCTTTTGGTGTGACAGAGTGTTTGTGATAAGAACAAGAGACATACATTTGCTTAAATGTCTGTTCGACAGCTATATGATATATATTGTAAATAAAATGGGGCGCCATAGTGGTGTAGTGGTTGGTTTTCTCCTGGTTCTAACGGCCCAAACGTGTAATGGGGATGTTATATTCATGGTCTATGGGATCGATGGGTGACCTACGCTTGTAATTTACGTGGGTATTTCCATTTTCTGTTACTCTTCTCTTCTACTGAGGTCTTCTACACAAAGCCTTGTTAAAGATTAAAACAGTGGTTCTCAACAAAAAGAGAGTCAGTAAAAGGCTTAATTTTCTGTAGAACAAGTACTTGTATGATAGTACTTCTGTACTTTTACCAAAAGAGGATTTTAGATGCAGGAGTATTTTTACATCATAATATTGATACTAAATGTAAATATTTGAATTATTTCTACCACCATTGCAAGTGAAAGTATATCTTTAATATAAGTGTCATGGATTTTTACATGAGATATATTAGAATAGGCTATAAGTATCACCTGCACTTGTAATATTGAAGAACTTTGGTGAACCGACACCTGACTGACAGCAGAGCAGCCTGTCTAGTCTTAAGCCAGCCACTGCTGCTTGGCAGGAAAGCCAAAACGGGTAAACAAAACAAAAAAAGGAAAACACTTGGTCAAGAAAGTCTGAAAATCACTGAAAGTCAAAGTCAAAACACCCACGAGCCTGAGACGAGTCTGAGATGGAAAAAAAAAACCCGGAGATCCAGACCAGACTTAAGCAATGTAGTAAGTGCTACAAAAAAATCAAATAGTCACCAAGTAATTTAAAATCTATCTTCTACCCTGCAGCGGCTCTCTTCTTCTTTTTTTTTATTGTATCTGAGATTCCAGCACCAGTTCAGAAGGAAGCCTTTATTTTCTGCTTGTTCATGTTGTGTCAATGCAGAAAGCTTTTGAAAGAAAGAAATGTGTTCCTGTGTTACAAGTTAATGTATGTCGACATTTACAAAAGCGAAAAGTTGTTTAAAAAGCGTACCTGCCAAGCTATCGGTAGGTACGGTCACAATTACAGTAGTTTTTACTACTGTAATTGTGACCGTAATGATTTCTACCCCTCGAAGTAAGTAATAATAAAATGATTAATGAGCTAATGAAATCACTTCTCTGGGAGTGAATGAGTAGACAACCCTGCTGAAGTGCCGTTGAGCCAACTTGCTCAAGAGCTGAAGCTCCCCAACACCTCCGGTGGACATAGACAGGAAAACATAAGGAATGTTACCTCAACTAATTCAGAAATAGAGCCTGTGCAAATTCACATGAGTATAACTACATGCAGATTCAGTAATGAGCTGCGTTAATGAACAACAATAAGATGCTGAGAGCTGGAGAATGAGAATGAGTTGGTTTTAATGTGATAGTTGCTGCCGGGAGAGTTGGACGGTGCTCCGTGTGGTGGGGATTTGAGTCCGGCTCCAAATTTCACAGGATTTATTCAGCACCTGTGGAAATTGCTCTCGAGTTTCAACCGCAGAAAATCACTCACATTTCTGGCTTGTTTTCCCTCCGGATCCGATCTTTTTAATCAATTGTGAACTGCAAAATATTTCTCGTTTTCTCAATTTGCAGCATATGATTTCCTCAATAAAATCAAATCTTGCAGTGTAAAAGCGGAACGTGAGATGCATTTTAATGCTTGGAGCTGGAATTTGTTGGCTCATGTCAATCATCGGAGAAAATGTGTCGTCGTTTTGTTTGTGGCAGCTCAGCAGAGCGGAGAGAGAGAGGAGTAGCTGAAAGATAACTTGACTGGCATTTGGCCTAAAATCGCTCGAAATCACACTGACTGCTCAACCCAGTTGCCAGAAAATACGGTTGGCACTGTAGGTTTCTAGAAAACAGGGGATATGTTGCATGGTGACGTGTCTGAACAAAACATAAGTTTCATAGATAAGTTTCATTACAGGCTCGTATCAGGCTTACAGAAATGCACAACGCCCTTGGTTAACGCTGTGAAACGATTCCTTTATGTGCATCAGCATGTTGAAACAGAAGAGGAGCCGTCTGTAAACTGTTGCCTGTTGCCATGTTCACCTGCTTTTCCAACATAAGTATTTGCAGCAAGTTGATGAGATAAAATAAAAATAAAAAAAAAATTTTTTACATTTTATAGACCAAACTATTAATTTGGAAAATCATCAGCAGATAAAATCAAATTGTTAGTTGCAGCATTAAAAAAGTTAATTGTTGTTTTGGTGCCAACGTTTTCTTTCCTGAGTCTCTGGGGTGTGCATTTGACTCAGTAAAGCTGATAAATAGTTGGAAATATCATTAATCTTCTTAACATTTATTCATTCGGGGAAGATGTTTCTGTCTCTCTCTCTCTCTCTCTCTCTCTCTCTCTCTCTCTCTCTCTCTCTCTCTCTCTCTCTCTCTCTCTCTCTCTCTCTCCATCATTCTCTAAACATGTCTTAATTCCAGCCTGTTTATAACAAACACTGACCTCATGGGCTTACAATTCTTCCCAAAAAACTCATAGGATTTTGGCACATATACATTCTGACTAAAAAATTTAAACTCAACGGAAATTAAATTAGTTTCTCTGAAAGATTTGAGCAAACATCCACTGAGCTCTTGCTTTTTGTTTAGTATTTAAACCATTTTTGCTGACTTTACTTTCTCTTGCATCACTCCTTCAGCCATTTAATGACAATCCGTCTACAAACTGATAAAGAAACAGAGCAGCTGGTGAATACTCTGTTTTACATCTTTCCCCCTGAATATTACAACATTTAAACGTCCTGTCAAGATGTTGTCAGCAGCAATAAGAGAACAGAGCATGTTCCAGTGATTAAATACATTGAGTCAATGAATCAATCATTGGGAAAAGTCCATCTTAAAGTAGATACATAGACAAGTGTTCTCAGCCGTGAGAGCAGGGCAAATCCCATGATGCATTTCAGTATGAAGACAGGTTGAGGTTTGAATTGCCTTTTCTCGACAGGAGACTCTCGCTTTGCAATGGATATCATTTCCTCCATCTACGTTTAAAATCCACAGCTGAAAAGCAGCAAGGTCACAGCTCTTTATCTGGTAGGTTGTTGAAAGGCATTGGGGGAGATATTGCAAATCTCTGACTGAAGCTGACGAAGCACTTTGGGAGAATGTAAGTTCACTCAAGAAGCGATTTTTAGCACTAATCTTGATGTAGTTGATTGTCATAAACTCTACAAGGATTAATTGAAGTCTGATTTTAAAGGTTTTCAACTGATTACAAATACACTGTCGGTCTTGACGAGATGCTGACACTGACCAAGCTGCCGTATTTGACCAGTCGAGAGTGAGAACAGATTGGTATCGCTAAAACAAATGCTGTCTTATAAAGCTGAAAAAAACATTCCACAATAAAACCTCCCTTCATGAAGTCTAGAATGTTCAGCTTTTGCTAAAACTGTTTTAAAGATAACTGCTTGATAATTCTTGAAGGATGGAGTTTGTGTTGGTGCTGACCTTTGTTGCATTATAAATTGAGGTGATATTCTCATCATCCTCATCTGTTAAAAAACATTTTTGAAGGAATATCTTCAAACAGACACACAGAAACCCTGGTAGAGAGAGAGAGCATGGACAGACAGGTGGACACGCCAATAATCAGCAGACCCACCTGGAGTTCAACAGTCGGCCAGCGATGCAGTTTTCAGGACAATTCAATTGGTTCCAGCCTGCGCCAGAGCGGCTCAGTACATCCCAGAAATAATTGAATCGGTTCCAAATGGTCACTCAGCTCAGGTGGTCTGATCGTTAGCCGTGTCCGTCCGTCCGCGGCTAATAATCAGCCCGAGTGGCTAACTGGCAGCCTCAATGTAGCTGAATCGTTCAAACCTTGGTTTGGTGTGTGTGTGTGTGTGTGTGTGTGTGTGTGTGTGTGTGTGTGTGTGTGTGTGTGTGTGTGTGTGCGTGCGTGCGTGCATGTGTGTGTGTGTGTGTGTGTGTGTGTGTGTGTGTGAGTTCAAGGAGGGGTTGCTTCACTGTTCTTTCACAAATTAAGTGACTCTTGGTGATTACTACTCTTATTTTCCATTTTAATTTCAGGGCCTGTCACTCAGAGACTCTATAGAGCAATTGACAGCCATGTTTGAAGAATGACAGTAAAAGGAAAAATGTTAGCAAGTCCTCCTGTCAGATCATTTACCTTTTGTACTATGTATAGAATAATCACTTTGCCAAAACCAGCCCTGTTCACAGAGCCCTGTACTGAATCAATGATCTACAGCAAATGTTTCCATGAAAAACCGAATCTGTAATTCACCTTTGAGAAAACAGATTCAGTTTAATAATGTTCTATTGATGCTCCACTTTATGTCAGCACTCATTTATTTATCTTGAGATATCTTTAGTCTGCGAACATTTATGATTGCAGTTACAATCATTCTTGCACTGTGTCCCAAATAAACCTCCCAACAATGAACACCACTTTACTGATTTTTGAAGTGTAAATGAATGCAATCACCAGATTAAGCTAACGCTACACTATGAAGAAACTAAAACCCGATGACATGAACACGGGTTATACACAATGAATGAAGGTGGACCAGTCAGTGTGATGAAATGAAGTTGTTAGCACTTAAATGCTTCAGCATTCACGAGGGGGGTATTTACTGACTTATTTTGGTAAATGGACCTGCATTTCACTACATCCTGTCGACATTTACCCATTCATATACATACACTGATGGCACAGCCTCTGGGGGCCAATTAGGGATTCAGTATCTTGCCCAAGGACACTTTGGCATGCGGACCAGAGGAGCCGGGAATTGAACCACAGATCTTCCAGGACGACACGTTGTATCTCTGAGCCACAGCCGCTCCTTGGCAATGAAAGGCATCTAACAAACATTCATTCAAAAAAGCCATCGACTGTGAGACGGGGAAATGGAAGTGCAACAATGCTAACTGACTTCCAGGTTTAAGGACTCATCCCTGCACCACTCTATCCTGATTTGGTTTTGTGACTGTAGCGTTCACAGTCCAAAGATTGCAAATTAGAGCAGCTTCATAAAGATCAAAAGGTAAAAAATATCTGCTTGATTTTCAGCTGTTGACGGATGCTCCCCTGAAGGAAATGCCCTAAATGTAAATGCCTCATTTATTCCCCTCAATGTTTCCATTGTGCTGCTCACTAGTGGTTAGACAGCCCCTGTAAGATCTTAGAAGACAAAACAGAAGTGGGAAAACAGTTTTATCTCTCTTTGCATCATTTACTGATGGTAAAAATTAGAAAGTACTTGATTTCTTGTATGATTTGGTATAGAAATTTAGTTTTTTGTTAGATGATTAGTGTTTAGGTTCTGAGATGACATCATAATTAGGTGATAAGTGAGAGATTGGACACATCTGAGGAGAGGAGGGGAGTGGAAGTTTGTGCAGTGATGTCAAGGTATTGACTTTTTTTTGGTATTTGCTTTTCAGTTTATCGTACTGTACAACCGAAATCTGAAATTGCTGCAGTGAAAAAAGAGGAGACATTACATTACATGACCTATGCAGCACACAGGAACAGTTTCCCAGGTTGTGGAAGGTCAGCATGTTTTAGTTTCAATGCAGTCTTGTAATATCCTGTTCAAGTCGCAAACGTAGGCTGCTGTTTTTGCAACAAAATTAATAGAAGTAATACCTTGACAAATCTGTACGGTTGTTACCTAATTGCAACATCCTGACCTTCCAGGGATATTTGTTGACCGTCACCCTGCTCCTGTTTCTTTTCGCACGGCTGTCTTTTGTCAACAAAAAAAAGGCCAAAAGGTCATTAGGAGAATCAAAGTTCTGTACTCATGAAACATTCTCTCTACAACGAGATGCCTTCGTGATTCAATTTTAGGAAAATTCTCAAAATTATGATATTTTCTGAGAATTTCCCCTTACAATGAAGACTTGGTAAAGATAAGTCATTCACAAAGCGTCTCAGCCCTGACGAGAGACTGTAAGGCGTAGGAGGGAGGACTTTTAAAAGGCTTATGAGTTTCTTAAGCAGAGAATATGGTTTAAAGACCAACGCTACAGTAGGAGAATATACCCCAATCGCTGAATGACAGTAGCCCCTTTCACACAGAGATTCCACAATACCAAAAAGAAGATCAGCTGTTACGCCTTTTTTTTTCGTTTTCACGACATACAACAGCGGCTTCGATTATTCACGTAGACACTGGCTCAGCACTGTGACTCTGCTGCTGCCTCAGCACCGGAACAACTCTGTTCTGTCCTCTCATTCTGCCTCCATATCTTTCATACAGAACAGCGAGGCGAAGTAACAGCGCAGAAAGGGAAAGGGGATGGATAGTTAATGAAACACTACCTGTCGTACAGGGATAATGTTTGTGGTCGATCTCATTATAGATACGCTGACATCTCCCACCCCAAGCTATAACACTTCATTAAAAGAATGTGTCATACCTGGGAAAGGGTCAACCCATCCTCGTCACAATGGTGATAATTACTCTCCCTTCCTTGCTGGAAAATTGTAGGCTAACTTAGAAGTTGTCTGACAGTATTCTCAGAATGTTAATACCCTCCTGGATCTACTGTATGGGAAACTGATTGAGCACATGTTCCCTGCATGTCTTAATGAACACTGGAATATGAACGAACGTTTGAGGGTACTTCTCCGTTCCTTGGTCCAGACAAAGATGTCAACAAGAAGTGATAGCTGCTTTGTCTGGTTGAGGATTGTGTGTTCATGATAAGTCAAACACTGCAGACATAGACAGTTAGGTGGTTAACAGTAAATAACAGAGACAGTAGAAATCATGGACAGACGGAACAATGTATGACAATATGTAGTCGTGTAATTATTTTTTCATCATTTATGTCTCTACTTTCTTTACAGTTTATTTTTATAGTGGCAAAGTCATTCTCTAACAAGGCTGGATAGGTTCTGGATAAGTTTCCGTGTGTTTTTGCCCTGAAGGTGTCATCCGGCAGCATCATACGGCCTGCAGGGAAATGGAAGAGAAATTCATGTTGTGTAGATTTTACACTTGCACAAGCATTTGTTGGATTGGATTTTTTTAATTTTTACTGAGATATTGTTAAATCACAAACATTTTCTCAAATACTGCAGGGAGTGATGACATTAATTTTCTGGAATTAAATATTCCTGAAGCGACCGAAAATGTGTTAAAACTAGAGGTGGGAGAAACAATCGATTCTATGATGCATCGGGATGCTTTGTTGATTCTGCATTGATGCAGTAAAGTCTATAATGGATTATTAAATATTTATTCTGTCCCTTCCTTACTCAGCCATGCTAAGAAGTTTATTAAATTACTCCCACTAGGACTAGTATACGTTTGGCTCTCTTAGTATTCTTTGAATGTTTGTGAATACAAGAAAAAAGAACCAATCAGAGCCAAGGACTCTAACGCCATAGCTCTGATCAAACTGTTAAACTACAGCGGATTCTGTTCCTGCATGCCTATTTCTTTCCCCAAAGTCTTCAGAAAGACATTTTAGTGTACTTGCATAAAACTTTCTCACTGTACAGCTGAACAGGCAAATTATTTTATTTGATTTTTTCACAGATTATTTGTCTTGTGCTACTTTCATTAGTGACATTTTGAGCAAATATGACTATCTTTTATTAACGTAACCAACTGTAGCTTAAAGCAATAATCCCGTCACCTACCTGGAAGACTTTTACTATGAAGCAGATGTGATTAAGAAAGCGATGTACCGTCGCTCCGACGCTGTTTGGCACTGTTAGAAAACTAAATGGCGAGCCTTCGTTATTGGTCGATGGCGACTTTAAACTACAGGCTGTGCTTTGTTCATGTTTGAGTTGTACCCTTTCTCTGTTGTGGTGGCCGGCAGCAGGTGAATCTGCGCATGAATTTTAAAAAATGTCTCTTTAAGAATTGAAAAATTCTGGGACTGTAAATGCACATAGGTTTATGTAAAATTCAATAGAGATATTGATTATGAATAAAAATATGCCTGAAGGGAAGTTTTGATGATCCACAGCTTCCTGCTGCCTGTCTCTCTGTCTGTTTGTCTCACTATCTGCCCGTGTCTATGACGGACGTCTCTCTGTACGCTCTCCTGTCTGTCGGTTCGTCAGACTGAGCTGAATAATTCACTACAGCCCTTGAGGGAGCTGTCAATCATTTCCAATGTGTCTCTATGTGTATGTATGTGAAAGGATGTAGCTGCCCTGTCATTCTGTCTGTATCTGTCGCACTCTCTCTCTCTCTCTCCGTCTACAGTCTGTGTCTCTCTGCTTTTGCTCGTCCTTGTTGACCAAACGTCAACACAGGTAGGGTCGGGTGGCTCTGCGGTGTGCGGGGATGTTGTGTTTAAAAGTTTGAAAGGTCTGGAGAGTGCTTCTTCTCTCTGAACGTGTCTTTGTGTGCTTAAGTAGGACGGATCACGTAAGTCTGCACATGCTCAGTTGGTGCGTGTGCTGCAGTGATGCAAGTTATTAACATGTACCCTGCAGGTGGGTGCGCATACACACACACACACACAAATACAAACACACATGCAACTAATGAATTGGCAGAAACATAATGAAAGTATGCACACATACCAACACACGCTAATGTGAACCAAAGCTTTTACATAATATTGATCTTGCAGTCAGCTAACAGTCGGCTCCAAAAGCAAACCGGCACCCATTAAATTGACAGATTCTGACATTCCATCACTAGCACTCAATTAAATATAGATTCCAAACAGCAGCCTACACACTAATAATTGGCAATTTGTTAATTCTCATACATAATATATCATGAGTTATTTGTTTTGTGAGTGCGACATGCAATTCCCTGAAACTGCAGTCACCACTGGTGAGACCAAACAGCCTATTACTGTGGAAGCTAAACACAAACTCATTAAAGCTGAGCTGGAGCAGGGTGAGGAGCTAAAACTAATCAGTGGAAACAATGTGCTTTCGAACATGTTCCAATGTTTTGGCTGCTTTCGCCAGTTAAGTCTTCAAAGCAATCAAAGGCAGAATTGTGTGCAAAGCCAAATGAATAGCTAGTGTGATGGCTAACTGTCGTTGCTCCTAATACTGGGATGGGTTAAATGCAGAGATTAAAATGCACTGTGTGCCGTGCTTTACAATGTGTGACAATAATTAGTGAGTCGATTGATTTACTTCTACGTTATGTGTTTTAATCATTCATGAGAAAAAGTATTTAATTTGCCTTTTGGATGTACAGATGTGCGTGGGCATGTCACAAAACAACCCGGTTGGTCTTGTACGTTTCTGCAAACCACAGAAGATTTGTCTGTTTTTTAAAATTATTTCATGAATCATTTTCATCACACATGGTCACATGGTTAACGGTTTGAAAGGATTGATTAGGCTTTCCAAACAAAACAACTTGGTTGAGGTTAAAAGATCATTTTGCATTTTACATCAGTTTGTGTTAAAATAATGTGGGAACTGAAACAATGTAAGTAGCGTGAACAACCACTGACATTTAGCTGGTGGTAACAACATTACACAAAAACAGTAACGATGTCCATGCATAAATGTATAACCTCCCTTAGCTTGCCATTCTTACGAAACATTTGCATCAACTTGGACTATTGATTTCACACTAACAATGGTCTCCTGGGAGAAAGTCTTGTGTTTGTTTGCTCCAACCACCAGTACAGTCACCTGACTTTCTTGCGTGTTATACTCATTAGTTCACCCAATAACTTGGTTGCTCTGAATACTCCGTCACTTACTCTGACCGAATGCAAAAGACCTGGACATTCAACGTTTCCATTAATTTCCAACATTTTTTCCTGGTGACTGGGTGTCACGAAACCTCTAAGAGATGGACGGATGGATGGATAGATATGATGATGCAAATGCTACATAGTTGGAGCCCGATCTCTAAGTAGAACACCACAATGTTGAGCGAGTAAACATCCTCAGCAGAGTTGTCAGCCTCCTGAACAGCGAACCACCTCGCTCCGAGCCTCAGCGCTGCAGTAATGACCCAGTTTCTCCTCTGGGATCAAGAAAGTTCATCTTGTTTCACAGGCCTTTGCTCCAAATTAACTGCTCCGTCAGAATATCTCCATTTCACCATTTGAATTTGATCATTATCTGCTGATAGATGGGGCAGAGCAGATTGTATTTTAACATTTTGGCTGGCGAATGGAGAGTTTTATGGTTTGAGTCACTTAAAGCCAGACAGAGGGAGAGTAGTCGCTTCCCTCCCAAGGGCTCCTGCTGGTTTCTTCATCCGTCTACATACTCTTGCCTGTGCAGCTGCAAACAGCAGTGACTATAGTGGACATAACTGCAGCATGAATCCTTGCTGATCATTGGTTGCCAGTGTGTGTGATATAATATATTAAATTTGTTTGCTCTCACTGATTTGTGTCCAAAGTCAAATTTGACAAAATGGACAATAAGAGTGTAGTGTTAAAGCGGCAAATGGCATTTGGTTTGTGTCTTTTTATGTGTTTTAAATGGTAACCATGAACCTTCCCCAACTGTAGCCATACTTCAGTTGCCATGCACAGATGGTGCTTGTTGTTTTCACAGAATCATCTAATATCAATGTTCTTGTCTGGCGTAGTAGTGAAGTCTCTCTGTTACGTTTCAACGACGGTCAGTCGGGAGCTTTTTCTTCTCTCTTCATTGTTTTGCCTTCTGTGTTCGTGGGCGCAAAGACTACATTTATACTTTGCCACATGCATAATTACAATTAGGCAATATTTTGTAATAATAATAATAATACATTTTATTTCAGCGCGCTTTCAAAACACTTAAGGACACCTTCCAGTCAAAACAGGCAAATACAGTTAAAACAAGCAAAATAAAAATAATAGATCAAATGAAATAAATCATTCACAATTGTGAATCCGATCATTGGATGGGGCAGATAACGATTGCACTATGTGCAATTCGTATCTCTTATCTCTTGCGTGGATGAGAATGCAGCAGTATGTGACACATCCTGCGATTCAACCAATAAAGGCAGTAATATCTTACAGCTAGTGAAGCCTGCATTAACCAGTACCAGCTAAATGCATCATCGGTGAGTTGCTGATGTATAAAGTTCAGTCGTGGCCTCAGACCGTTTTTCTTTCTGCTTGTCTGTTTTTGGTTTTGGGATTCACCCATTTTATGTTAACCTCCACATATTCTTCTCATGGGTTCAGCGTGTTACAACAGAAAACCGATGAAATGGTGGAGTGATGGATGTAGATTTATAGATAGATATAGATAGATGGTGTAATCTGGGACAGAACATGGACTCAGGCTTGCATAGGGTTTGTTAGTTTATCTCTTGAGTGCGCTTCAGTGATGCATGTTATTAGCGTGTACCCTGCAGGTGCACACACACATGCACACATATACACACACGCTCACACACACACACATGCACACACACACACACACATGCACACATACATGCACACATATACACACACGCTCACACACGCACACACACATGCACACATATACACACATGCACACACACACATACACCCAGACGCACGCACACACTCACAGATTTTTCTTTCATTCATACAAATACATTCAGACACATTCTCCTCGAGTGTGTGAACTTTATGTTCCAAGCTCAGAGGAACTGTTGTATCGCTGTGGATTCTAGTTTTCTCTCTGTGAGCTCTCTGAACTCACACACTCTCTGATCTGTCTCACTGGATTTTCCTCTCTCCGAGCGTGTGTGTGCGTGTGTGTGTGCGTGTGTGTGTGTGGTGTAGTGTGTATATTCTAAAAGGAGTATCGCCCAATGAGAGGACCTTTTTGTTTTTCCAGACTAAAACAAGGGGTTCATTTTAGGCTGTGAAACTTAAATTCAGTCAGTTTGGGATGCAGGTTTTCACTCACAATATTTCACATTTGACAGTTGAATCCAGTCCATGAAAGATTTTCCATTTGGTACTCCAACACTCACGGTAACCTTTTCTGTACAGGAAGTGATGTAATTTATGTTTCCAATATATGCCGCCTTCAAATGGATGTTTTGACTTTGTTTTTGACATGAAGTACATGGGGGGTTTAGCTCAGGAGGTAGAGCGGGTTGGCTGGCAACCGCAAGATTGCCGGTTCGATCCCCGGCTCCTCGTAGCTGAGTGCCTGGCGTCCCTGAGCAAGACACCTCACCCCAATTGCTTCTGATGAGCTGACTGTCGCCCTGCGTGGTTGACTCTGCCGTTGGTGTTTGAATGTGTGTATGAATAGATGAATGTCAGTCATTCCTGTAAAGTGCTTTGGATAAAAGCGCTATTTACCATTTACATGAAACATACAAGTGATTAAATACTAAGTAAACTGTTGAAATACAACTACAAACATACAAGGCATAAGACTCCAGTATTCTTTAAAGTAATTTCTTGCTGTCTTGTTTTAGTGTATCCAGCTGCAACTTTTTGTCGCCCTCAGCTCCACACACACTGGAGACTGTTGATGTGTAGATGTCATACAGAGTTACTCC
The DNA here is from genome assembly GCF_963514095.1 of Eutrigla gurnardus. Classification (NCBI taxonomy): domain Eukaryota; kingdom Metazoa; phylum Chordata; class Actinopteri; order Perciformes; family Triglidae; genus Eutrigla; species Eutrigla gurnardus. Next base: position 8,275,952 of record NC_139922.1, read on the forward strand.
TTTGGACCTGCGAAATTCCATTCAATACAATATACTTCATGTCAACATTGTAGTAGTAATTATGCCTGGGAAATGCGCTTGATAGCATGTTAAAAACATTTACATATTATCAGCTTGATTAAGTCTTTATGGTGGGCGTGGCCTATTTACTCATCCAGCACTTTCAGAGGAACCGTGCACCGTTGGAGTCATGTTTGTGGTTACCTGCTGAATGGAAATCTTATATAAACTTTCAGCTCTGGTTTGGTCCCCACATGCTGCTAAGAATGTTATCTGCCTATTTACTAATTGTTCTGTCTACTGTGATGAGCAGGTGATGTACAGTGGGTTTATTAGATTCAATATCATATTTTCATAATCTTACCAAAACTGCTGCCAGACAGACATCATAAAAAGATAAATTGATTATCAAACATATTCTAGACACACATTTGACACCAGCAGAAACAGTCACAGTTAATGTCATTGCAGCTAATTCAAAGCTCCAAATTACAGTTTGAACCATTCTGTTACATTTTCTGGCTGGATGTGGCTCTTGGCCTGCTGTGTCATCCGTTTGGTTGAACAGCATTTCTGACTGAGAAATAACAGAGTTCGACATCCTGTTAAGTCTAAGTGTGGAACCAGGAACCAGCGATGAGAGAGCATACACTCAAGTTCCCCAAATAAAACATGAAAGGTATCTGATGTAACACCACCAGCTAGATTCAACAGCCCTTCTGCATGCTGCCTAAAATTCAGTGAGTGCCCCCGAGTCTTTGAGCATATTCTTAACAGTCTAGACTAACCTCAGACAGATGTACAAAATGGTGATTTAAATTTACATAACACCGTTGTCAGAGTTTAGGAAAAAGAAAACAGAATCCCTTTTCAACCAAATGACCTCAGTCCCCGGAGTAAATGAATCTGTTGTTGTAGCTCGCTGCAGATGAAGTGTCCACAGACGTTTTTACTGTAGCAAATCTAAATGTAATGGATTATGACTCTTTAGTGGAAAAGGATGCACACATTTCTCGGCTCACCCATTCAAGTCCAAAGCAGGGAAGAGACTATTAGGTGGATTGACATAAAATGATGCCGTGTTCCAGACAATTCAGAGGTCGAATTGTTCCCAGTTGAAATGTCCAACTACCTCCAAGCCTTCCAGGTGCACAATGTAAACAAAAATGTGGCTTGCCTGCTGACTGATGTTTCTTTGGCAGGTGTACACACAGTTGAACTCTCTGCAGTGCAGCCTCCACATTCTTTGGGGCTTTTTTTTAATGCTTTTCTGAACAACTTTTGTGCAGAGAAAGTACCTTTCAGTGATTGTTTACTGAAACCGACATCGAAACATATTTTGACATCAATTTACATCCAGATGATTAAATGCGCTATTGTTATCAGGGCAAAATGAAGCGTTCATTTTTATTATTTAATCACGGAAAAAACAATGCATTAAAAGAATAAACACTGATTAATTGCGTTCAGTGGTGCCCTTTGACCCTTTGGTGCGTTATTGGCTTTGAAACAAGATGGAGGCAGACGAGAAGACGTTGCTTGGCCCCATTGACATAACAATTACGTTTAAAAAAAAAACCTCCCAGATGGAGGTCCGAGGTAACACAGCCCCTGATGCTAATGCTAGCAGCCAACCTCGTCAATCAACACTCAACCAGGCGTCACCAGACTTAGATGCTAATTAAGTCTACCTCTGACCAACTAACTCCCTTGCTATGGATTGCAATGTACTGCAGACGCAGAGTCTTAATCTCTTGTTACATATAATTGCTGCCTGAGATGCCTTTTATATTTAGTGGAATGAAAATGTTATTCATTGACTTTAACTGCATATTAATATATTAATTATATATTAATGGAAAACAATGTCAGAAATGAAAGAGACATTGAACTTTAAAGTGTATTTGTCAATTATTCATTGATTGACTCATCTGCCTAAATTAATTTGAATTAAAATATTTTTTAAATACTTTCACAGCAAAAATGTATGTATGCAATTAATTTAGATGAATGAATCACAGAGCATGTAATTAAATAGGATAATTGTTTTTAATCGCTTGACAGCCCTACTAATTATACAGTTTAGTTGAAGGTAACCATTCCATAACTTTTTTTCTCATGAAGTCCGTGGAGATGGATTCGCCTTGTGTTTACAAGTAGAAACTCTGACTCCCTTGTACATTTTCTAGTAGGAAATCAGAAATGTTTGAGTTGTGAGTTATCTGGAATGTTGCATTATAGATCCCCAGAGGATGAATGCTGACTTTTCATTTAGTGTCATCAGCAGGTCAAAGTTTGTAATGAACTGTGGGTGTATCTAAACATCTACTGGGTGATCAATTAGATGACAATAAATTAAAAACATTATCAAGTACAGTAAAGTACATGTACATTTAAGAAGGAAGAAACTAAAATAATTAATAAAGTAATGAAATGGATTATTAGACATACACAGCAAGGAATCAACTAATTAAATGCTCATTTTATAATGTGTGTATTTACAAGAGCTTTAAATGAGGACAAAGATGTGGCTTTACTGATTTCCTCCAGTGATTCACTCCAGAGCGACAGGGCCGGTCGCCCCTGGTTTTCAATTTAAATCTTGGAAACTCTCAAAGGGACACACCCAGGCTAATATAACCTAGGCTTATATAATTTGTGTGTATTAAATAAATGATGAGCAAGGCAAAGATTAACCTGCACAGGTGACCCTCAACTGTGAAATTGGCAAGTGGTGCATTAATCTATTTCTGGAACAGAATAGAACCACCTCTTAGTCTACTCTTTGTTTATTTCTGGGAAATTTCCCAATGAAATTCTGACCAATGAGAGGGTAGTTTCCTTACGCATCACAATGATTTATCCACTTGTAAATACTGCTGTGAAAACACAAACTTAACAAGAGGCAATATACAAAATTGTAACAAATTACGTCTTGATTTAGACTGGTTGTATACTTTTGGGGTCGAAAGTGAAATAAAGCCTTGTCATCCCGTGCGTATAAAAGTGGAAACACATTTTGGATGATATTTTGCATGGGAGCTTATAATTACAAAGCTTGGGGGCAAAGATAAGCAATGATCTATTATTAATAAAAGATCCTTGATTATATTTTAAGTGTCCGGTTTCACCAACGTTTGTGATACTTCTTCTGATTACATGTTTGCCTTGCTGTAGCCAGCACCTTCAACCATGAAATACATGCTGTTTTTCTCTTTTTCTTCTGACCTATTTGATGAACAAATCAGAAATGTTGGACGTGACTCTAAAACATAAACAAATGCTAATTTCTATCAATAATTGGATAAGCTGAAGCCTAAGTACAAGTATTTCAGCCTGCAGTCATTTGAACTGTGCATCGTCGTGTTTGAGTCTGTGATTTACATTGCCGTCTGATCAGCCTTCGCCTGTTTGTAGTCTGAAGGAACAGAGCTGATAAATCAATCACCAACCTACCCACAGTTCAAAGGCTCTGCTCCGTTCCCCGCCTCTCTGGACTCAACTCGCTGGGCCTCATTGGGTTC